>NW_023600993.1:40314003-40632635 GCF_014898055.3 Talpa occidentalis | reverse complement strand
AAAACAACTTATTACATCAGACTGCAATGATGCTTTAAGTTACATGGAATATTTAACTTTTTAAAAGAGATGGGTATATACTTAGTTATAACAGCCTAAATACCAATCGTAATTGATATTACCATGTTTGAATATACAAGGTCAGGATTATTACAAAAATGAAAGATGTACATATGCAGAGAGTCTTAAAGCTTTTAACACGTACAACTTACCGTCAGCCTTGTAACTTGAGTCTGTGGATCAATTAACCTATAATAAATAATAAAAATTTGGGAAACAAATTTTAATTAGGCTGAAATTATGTAAATAATTTTTCCTATGGTTTTTTTGAGAGCAGTTACTACTTACTTTAAACAATCACAAGTGACTAATAAATGTGATTCTGTCATACGAAAGATGTTATGGATAGCCCGAGCAGCTAAGATTTGGCGCATTGTTTCATAAACAACATCTGGATTGTCATCTGATTTTACCTCCATAGAACCAAGGAATCGGACAATAAATAACTGATGAAGAATAGAATCTACAACAGAACAAGGGACATTAAGTATTTTAAATTATAAATTATAAAATGCACTTCTCTGTTGATACTTTCTACAGAAAAGTTTTAAATCAGCAGTATTAAGAAAGAATTCCTAACTAGAGTTCATGTTAGTGGAAAATTAAAGTTTTGAATTCAAATAGCAAAAGGTTATGCTTCAACAACGGGAGGTTCTGAGTAAAGAGAACGCCACGTACTATTCTTATAGCTCTTCTATAGGCTTGAAATTATACAAAACAAATAGTACCAAAATAAAGAACAAGTTATGCTCAGTACCAAAAGGAACTTCAGTTATTAGAAAAAGTTTGAAGGATATCTTATGCGTCCAGAATAAGACTATCATGTCACAAGTATGACAGTCCAATTATGTGTGACTAACAAAATCTTAAATCCAATTAAATTTTGGCAGCTTTAAATGTACTATGAGTAAAAAGAAAAATTATGAAATAAAAATAAACATTAAAAAAGCATAGATCAGAACAAATGTGAACAAAGGATTCACAGTTTAGTGAGAATTTCTAAATATAAAAATACTATGCATGTTTTTTACCTTCAGTTTCAGATTTTGTACCTCCTCCAGATTCTCCAAAGGGATTTGTACGCCTGAAAAGTTTTTTTAAAATGATGAGCCAATGGTTAGTTACCATGAGCCACATGGAAGGAATCTCAAATCACAGAAACAAAAGTTAAAAGTCAAGTCTCACAAACCATTGTTTTTTGAAAAGGCTCTAAAATTAAAGGAATTCATAATTAAATTTTTTTAAAGCTAAATTACTTAACTCCCTGAATTGAGGAAGAAAACAAAGAGAAAATCCTGCATGTCTTCTCCAACTATTGAATTATGTCAGGAAATCAAAGTACAACATTGCTGAAGTACAAGGTATGTAAGAAATGACCCTTAGCTATACAAATGGAATCATAAACCTTACAGACAACAGTACCATATCCCTGTGATACCATTACTAACCTGCCTCCCTGGCCAGAGGCTTTTGCCTGGCCAGGCTGATCTTCAGACACAGGAGAAATGATATCAAATTGTATTGGGGTGTCTGGGGCAACAAGAGAGTCTAGAGAGAGGGCAGCCAAATTTGTAGATTCAGATCCTAAGGATCCCGAACTGCTGGTTCGAGCTGTCAGTGGCCGAGATTGTCTAAGCATAAAAGAAAACAAGGCATTGCATTTAGTTCTCCTTTGTGAATCAAATACAAACTATAAGAAAATACAATTTTAAGTCAATAAGAAGAGTAGAACAAATTTCAATAAACACAGTCCCACAAATCACAGCTACATAATTAACAATAGACTTCTTTTCAATTATTACATTCAGAAACATAAATCATCTCTCTCGTAACACTAGGAAAATTTGAAATCATATTTTTATTTAACATTCTTGTTGGTAAATACTCCACATGGAAAATACACTTTCTGTGTTGTTCAGGGAACTATTTCATACTATGTTCACTATCACTTTCAATGGCCCAAACTGTTCTTAAATAGCCCACAGTCTGGTAACTCACCCTGCTGGCCGCAGGCTCTCATGCCTCTGCTGGAAAGACGGGGAAGGAGTAACAGCTTCCAAAGCTGACTGATTTACACGTGCAGCAATTTCCTAATTAAAAAAAAAAATTAGTATTAGTAAAGCAAGAAAACCAGAAGTTTGAACTTAACTCTCTGAATTATTGGAATGTTGTTACATTTAAAATGTAAATTGAAGCTACTAACTTACTTTCATTCTCTTGTGCTAATGTTAAAATACTTAAGTAACTTCACAACATTATAATTTAACTTTCCATTTATTTCCCATAGATCTAGGGTGGAAAATCTGATTTTTTCTGCTAATATATATATGTATTATATTTTTCAACTACAAGATTATTGTGCTTAATGTTTGTATTGCTACTACCTAGTATATATTGTCTGGCATAGTGGACACAATACATTTACTAAAGAAAAAATTTTAAAGGAATAGAAAATCACAAAATATTAAAGAATTTTATAATTATGCTGCTGGAGTTTTCGTAATTTTCCAGAATATACTTGTGATAAGAAATATCTATATATTTGTTAACTAATAGTTATCATGCATATTTTCAGACAAAAATTTGCAATTAAGAATGCTTTCTGGGCCTCCCAAGTGGTGCAGCGGTTGAGCGCTGGGTTGCAAAGCTGCCCACAGCCTCTGCAGCACTGGTTCAATCCCTGGCCGCCGGGCGAGGGTCCCACACGGCGCGCAGACCTCTCCTGCCGCCCGCTGCTCCCCTCAGCAGTGTGTTTCGTCAGTCTGCCTACTCTGCTCTCCCCTCTGGCTCTGGTGAATTCTCTCACCCTCCCATGCTTCTGAATGTACCCAGTGCTTGTATAAATAAATAAATAAATCTTAAAAAAAAAAAAAAAGAATGCTTTCTATAAGAAATGTTTTTACACTTATTGTTTTGTTTAAAACACTATCTAAATATCAATAAAATGTACTGATATTAGAATAGTCACAAAACATTTTTGTATTTCTATGTCTTATAGTGAGCAAAAACTCCAAGACATGCCACAAATCGATCAAAATTTCTTCTCTCATTAACATAGATAAAATAATTCTGGATAATCTGGGAAACATTCATTAAAACTTAAAAGTTGTGATCACTGCTAAGAAAGTAGGATAAGCCTGAATTATTCAAATCCAAGTATTCTTTATGTATTCCCTAGGTATTAACAAGTCATCTCATGTGCATTTTAACTTTTTATTGCTCCCAAGTAACCTAACAGAAAGGAAAAGCTAGATTGGCAAGAGACCAAATTACTAAAATCAAAAGGTTTCTCTACAGATAAGACTAAGTTTCTTAAATTATATTTGTAAAGCATGTTATTACAAAACTAACAGAAATTACTAAATTTTGGAGTTCATGAGATTTTTTTTTAAAGATTTATTTATTTATGCATACAAGAGCTGGGGTACAGGCCAGAGGCGTGGGGGGTGAGAGGATTCACCAGAGACAGAGTGGGGAACAGAACAGGCAGATCTACTGAAATATACTGCTGAGGGGAGCAGCGGGCGAGCCTGGAGAGGTCTACTGTGCTATGTGGGTAGCTCCCTGGCCAGCCAGGAATCGAACTTGTGTTGCAGAAGCTGTGGATAGCTTTATTGTGCTGTGCTTAACCCCTTGCGCCACCAGGGAGGCCTGAGATTTTGTTTCTTTTGTTCAAATTTTTTTCCCTGTACATCTAAACCATATGTGTCTTGGCTAACACCTCAAAGCCATTATGATAAAAACAGAACTCCTATTCTTTTCCAAATGGTTGCTCTTCACCCGGGCTTAAAAACTGGAAGTCGGGCCTCCCTGGTGGCGCAAAGGGTTAAGACACAACCTATGAAACTGTCAGCAGTCTCTGTAGCACAAGTTCAATCCCCTGGGCGGCCAGGGAGCAACCCACATGGAGCAGCAGACCTCTCCTATCTCGCCCGCTGCTCCCCTCAGCAGTGAACTGCGGTCAATCTGCCTGTTCTGTTCCCCACTCTGTCTCTGGTGAATCCTCTCCCCCTCCACCTCTGGCCTGTACCCCAACTCTTCTATGCATAAATAAATAAATATTTTAAAAAAAACAAAACTGGAAATCATCTTTTTTATAACTCATGGTCAGTTCCTTCATCTGTTACATAGGTCAGCTATTTAACTAATTTAACTACATTTTACCCGTTTCTGTGATTCATTGTTTTTCTCTTCCTTCAGCTATGACCATTTCAGACCCTCAGCTCATTCCTGAACTGTAAGAATGGCCTCCTACATGTCCCTCGACATTCCCATCTAATCAACAATTACATCAACAATTTAAGACTTGCCTCAACTGAAATCATCACACCGAGCACAGCCCTGGGAAGCACCTTAGTTCACAGTACACCTAGGCTCACCAAGACTGGCAGAAATCAGACAGCTCCTGTCATAGGGTTAAGTCTTTTCCCAACTATATTGCAGTATAGACCTACAAGATTCCTTTTGGAATTCTCTGTACCCATGGATTCTGCCTGTATGTATGGACTACACCTAAAGTTATGTCTTCCTGCTAAATTCATCTAACTTGGTATTATTACTATTACTCAAAGCAGAACTGGCAAAACTGAATTCATGCTCTCTAACTACTCAAATATAATATGCATTTTAATAAGATCCCCAGGTGATCTATATTCACAATTCAGTTTTCTGTTATACTCCACCAGCAGAAACTTTCAGCTCCAATAATTCTAATTTCATAAACATATCATTTCTGTATTTATGCTTTTGATTTTATTCTCTTATCTGCAGTATCTTCTCTTTCCCTTAAAACATGGACAAATTCTATCCTCTCAGGTTTCTACTATCTCCAGGGAATTTTTTCTAAAACTGAAGTCCACACTGATCTTAACATTCTCAAATCCTAAGTTTTTAGTCATCACCACATTCTTTCAATTACAAACTGTTTTATATGAAATGTTAAATTTAATGTAAAAACTACAGGATTTGGAAGATTATAAATTAATTAATGAAAGTCATATAAGTCACAAAACCATTTCATTTTGCCAGATCAATACACAATAAAATAAAAATGTTACCTCTGGATTTTCACTTAAGTATATTTGTTTAGATATGTTGTTTATTGTACAGATCCACTGGAAGAAGAATAGAAAAATTAGATTAAACATCTTTTTCCAATAATGCTGTTATAAAAGAGAATGTTCAAAATTTAACTGAAATAGAAATTTCATTAGAAATAGTTACATATATTCTTCGTCATAAGATAAATAACTTCCTAGATAGATAAGCATATATAAGTATAATATTTAAGGGTATAATAAAACACTTAACAAATTTATTTTTAAATACCAAATTTATCATTTATGACAAACAAATTATTTATATATGTAAAAACAATACCATGTTATAACTTAATAATCTATAATATTTATCTTTCTATATCACTCCCCCCCCTTAATCCTCAGGAAATAAAGCTCAGATGTTATGATCAATTCCCCTGCAAGAAAGTTAAAAACTTACATAAATTTTTGTGAATCTATTCTACATACTTCCCTTTTTACAATGATATAAATAACATAAAAAAAAATTCTCTGTTCCACATTTCTGGCTTTACTCTTCTCAAGGATTCCAATACCTGATGACCCTCACTAAACAAAATTGATATTGCTTGGCAAATCCTACAAACAGCAGACACTTGTCTGTGAAAACAGACCACAGTTTTAAAACCTATTCTTTTCCAGTAATAAAGTAAATATAGATCTCCACATAATTTCTAAACTTGTCTTTTACCAATACACAAAATTATAATATCAGATAAAATGACTCAAAATCAACCTATGGTATATTTTCATTGAAGAATATTTCTCAAGACAAAGTTTTGGAAGCATCAGCTTTTGGCAGTTACTTACCTTCCATATTTGGTGTACTAGAAGTAAAAATGGAGCCAAAAATAAAAGGCTTGTAAGGAAAAACAAACAATCCCAAATTTTTGTTTTTCTGTCTTTCATTTCCCTAAGGTTTTAAGGTCTAGTTGTTTCCTGCCATGCCACATCTGCTGCCACTATGTTCTTTATGCAACAAATACAGTCTCAGAGGGATAATGAGAGAAGGGAATAAATTAAACTGTCGCCTCATGATACCAACAGCCTGCCAGAAAGCTATAGTCACAAGGTCATTTCTCAATCTCAGCTTTTAAAAAGACAGCAGAGGATAGTCTCTAAGGTCTCTCCTTATAGGGCCAGCTATAAAATTCTGTGATAAATTTAGGAGTATTGTTTAATGATAACACTTATAAATTTTTTTTTAAGTTAACTAGGCCTTTAGGTTTCTTTAATGACTGCATTGATTATGTGTTTTGTCATCAGAAAAAATATTTAAAAACATTACTGGAGAAATTGACTAGATAAAATTTACCTCTTCATGGTCTTTTTTACTTTCTGCTTGCAAAATTGAAGATCTGAAAAAAGAGAAAAGATTGGATGCTCAACTTTTTTAAAATGTACTTTCAACGTGATCAGAGAAAATTATATTTAAAGGTATGTTTAAGTGTATTATATAACAAGTTGATTTTTTTTTTAAAAACCCTAAAACACACAACCAACTAGAATTAGGAAAAGGAAACCACTTGAGGCATTAGGACTCAAATTTCAACAACTCCTCACTCTGTCAAGAAGTACCAAAAAAAGACACAGGTGCTAGTTCTCAGAAGGCAGATTATAACAAAGGGACACTACAACTAAGACAAGGCATTTCAACTTTCTGACACTTCCATAAATCAGCTATAAATTAGTGATGCTAATAGAAAACATTAATTTGACTTCCTTTTTGATTGTTTCTCCTTGAATAGGGTTAAATCAATTTTTTCAACAAATTGATCACTAACATAGGGGTACTGGCTTCTCTATAGATGTTAATATTTTAAGAGGAAAAAAACTGCTAATTTTGAATCACACTAGGAGTGGGAAAAAGAAACTCATGCTAAGCATTAGCAAAAAACTGAAAATACAAAAATGTAAATACTTCTAGTAACATAGTAACAATGTGGCATGTTGACAACCACAGGGGCTTTCAGCATCCAGCATAACTGACACACAGAAGTTGTGTGTCGTATGTGTCCTGAAGGAACATGAGATTAAACAACCATTTAGATAAATGACAGTGAGTCCTAACACCTTCTGTATATAAATAAGGGGGTATGCTTTCAGGGACCCCAGAAGCTGCTTCTGAACAATAAGATCAAAAACGTTTTTTTAATTAAATAGGGACAAAATTATAGAAAAAATAAATATAAAATTAAATATTAAATGTTTAATTATGGTAGATATCTTAAAATGCATTATAATGTAACCATTATGAAAAGTTTTTAGTAAGTGGATGCAGATCCAAATTACAAATACAGTATTTCTTCAACTATTTAAAAAACATATTTAGAATAAAAACTAAAAGTCAACAGTTCAAGAAGTTGTCATTTCTGGTTGGTGAGATTACAGCCTTTTTTTAAATATCCCTTTTTATATCTTTTCTGTACTTTTCAAAAATTTGTTGTAAAGGCTATCTCATTTAATACAAAGGTCAAAGAAGTTTTGAAATAGCATATAAACATTAAAGGGCTACATAATTTGATGAAAAATATTTTGTTGACATTTAAAAATAACATTATTGCTAACACCTGCCATATCCTAGTTACATTACATGTTAGATTTCTACTCTTCTTAACAATTTAAGTAGCAGTGATTACAGCCTCCCACCCCCAGTTCACATGTAAAAAAATGAAACACAGAGATTATGTAATTTGTCTAAAACCACAGAGTACTCACATAGTGCGTCCAGAATTTTAACTTTCTCACCTCTAAGTGAGAGTTAGGGCTTTTCCACTAACTTGTGTTGCCTCCTACACCAGGCACAATTTTCAATGAATGGTCTCTTAACATGAAATCTTAGGTCTTTACTATATGACCTTGCTTTGACAACCTCAAAATATAAAGATATTATTTATCAAGAATGAAAAATTCAATCTATTTCTACAAGTTTAAAAAGAATACTATCTTCTTATATAATGAGCTTAAAATAACTATAAAATGTCTAAATGAAAAGGAATTAGCCTAAAGTTCAGTGATTTAAAGTATTACAGATTGTATTAATAGTAGAAAAGAATACTAACTTTTTTCCATCGAAAGAAGTAATTTGAAAACAGTATCGCCTGTCTTCACAGTCCACAGCCATCACTGAACAGTTGTCTATGTCCATGGCCAGACCTCCTGCTACGTCCCCACGGGCCTGACTCATTAAGTTTCCACCCTGCGTGAAGTAAAACTGTCTGTCCCAGGTAGATGACACCAAACCTGTTTTACTAAATGAAGAAAGCACATTCACTCTTTAATAGCAACATACCTGAAAGTTTATCATAAACCAGACACAAAATAAAGCACATCATAAAGAACCAGCTTGCAAAAGGTACCAATATACCTAGAAAATATTAACAATAGCCTTGAAAACAAATTCACACTTCTCCAAGAATATCTTCCCCAAAATAAGGCTGGGAATTCAAACTACAGCTATTAAAATGATGCTCCATAGGGCCTCGCTGGTGACGCAGGGGGTTAAACACCGCACTGTGAAGCAATCCACAACCTCTGCAGCATGAGTTCGATCCCCGGCTAGCCAGAGAGAAACCCACATGGCGAAGCAGACCTCTCCTGTCTCACCTGCTGCATCCCTCAGCAGTGTATGTCAGTCAGTCTGCCTCTTCTGTTCCCCACTCTGTCTCTGGTGAATCCTCTCACACACCCCTCCCCTCATCTCTGGCCTGTACCCCAGCTATTGTATGCATAAATAAATAAATCTTTAAAAAAAAAAAGATGCTCCATAAAATATAGTTCAAATTCTAGGAGAATAAATTCAAAACAAAAATTTATTTCACTCCTAGGATTAACCTGTGTTATCCTATCTTTAGGTAAAAACTATCATTTGACTTGTGTAGTTACACAGAAAGTACAACAAATTATATTTAAAAGTATTCACTTGCCATGACTTATTTAAATTCAAATTGGTTATATTCTTAAAATAACTCTAAATTATTCAATAAGTATCTAAGTAGAATTTAATTTAATTTTTGAAATTTTTCATGTGCCCTCCTCTGTCAAAAAGTTCACATAAAAAGTAGTATCACTAACTAAAAAGGTTTAACCTTTGGTAAAAATCAAAGCAATTTGACAGATAACACGAATTATATATTATATTCACTTAGTATTACCTTAGATGATACAGAATATATGGAAAAAATAATAGTTTTCTTACTTTCTAGCATTAAGGTATCCAGCCTTTCGGGTTAAGTTTCGATTAACAGGAAATTTTGTGGGATCTGGGTCAGGCAAATATAAGGGATCACTAGCTACTTCCAAATCCTCTATTGTCTGTTGCATGGTCTCTACATCATTGTCCATTTCCCTGCGAACACTGAGAGAGAGAACAGATTATTAACTACCAACCACAAGAAAAAACTCCTTACCAATCATGTTTCTCTGTATATTTGTTTCCTATATATTTTCTTAAAGAGAACAACAGTGGCATGTGGTTGCCACTGTAAATAGCTTTACATGTTATTTGAAACTTAGGTATTTTAAAAGCAATACTAAATTAAAAATCCAATGAAGTCACACCAAATGCCTAACTTCAGAGGATTTTTCAAAAAGCTCTATCCTGTGTCTTTCAATCATTTCTATCTCCCTTCATACTTCAGTTTGACCACATCACTATTCAGACATTTGAAGCTGATTTAAATTGTTTTCTAATGACTTGGAAAACAAGATTGATTTAATAATCCCCTGCCCATTCCCCACAATGCAGATAATTGTGAAGATAATTCAGTTATGGATAATTACTATTATGTGTCTGTTACATTCAAATATAAAACCAGGATTAGACTCAATAAAATACTATCAGGGCCTCCCCTGGTGGCGCAGGAGATTGAGCGTACGCTGTGAAGTTGTCCGCAGCCTCTGCAGCGCTGGTTCAATCCCCGCCGGCTGGCGAGGGTCCCACATGGCGCGGCAGACCTCTCCTGTCTCACCAGCTGCTCCCCTCATCAGTGTATTTCATCACTCTGCCTGTTCTGTTCCCCGCTCTGTCTCTGGTGAATCCTCTCACCCTCCCGTGTATCTGGCCTGTACCCTAGTTCTTGTATAAAATAAATAAATAAATCTTTAAAAAAAAACTATCAGATTTGATACAGTTACAAAATTCATTGTTCAGATCTGTGGAAAAGACAGTGAAAAAACCAAGAAGCATCCATGAGCCATGCAAGAAGAGCTGATAACAGAGAAAATAGTCCTTCAGGAAATTAAATGGTAAATTTTTTAGAATATAGTATTTAGCTATTAACTTATTATTCACCTAACTTCATTTTCAATTTTAATGAAGAAAATACTTACTTCTGCACACTTGTTCCAATATTAGTTAAAAATTCTTCCAGTTGCTCATTGAGATTTTCAGAACCCATCTTAAAGAAATTTATCTGGGGCAAGAGGGCATGGGAATGGAAGATTGAACAACACAAATACACATACACACAAATACTTAAAGTGAATCATATAAACAAGCTCCAAAATACATGGTTAAGTAAAAAATAATGGATTATTCCCATTTGTGTACAATTACATTACAGTTTAGAATAACTTCTACTGGTCATAGTGACACTGACTTAAATTTCACTGTAGAGTAGCTCCCTCTTATCTGCAAGGGATGCAATCCAAGACCCCCAGTGAATGCCTAAACTGGATAGTATCAAACCACATACACACTATGTTATTTTCTATACATACATCCATATGATAAAGTTTAATTTATTAATTAGGTACAGTAAGAGATTAACAACAGTGATTTATAATAAACTAGAATATAATAATAAACTAATAAAAGTTATGTTAATGTGGTCTCTCTCAAAATATGTTGTATATAATATTTTAGGACAGCAGTTGACCACAGGTAACTAAAGCCATAGGTAAGAGGGAAACTGCTGTCCATCCCATTACATGTTAATACATGCGGGTGGTAAACAACTATTTTAAATTGGAAAATAGGCTTTAAAACATTTGAAATAAGTCCAGTAGAGAAACTATTTCATGTTTACTACAAAAATAAATATTTTTGAAGAATATGAAGCACCATTATTTAAAGGAATATTCAAATTCCTCTCTAACTCTTGATTTTTAGGGGACTTGCCATCTGGTCTTATATCACATGAATTTATTAATAATTTTCTAGTATCCTTCCTAATACATACTTTTTTTGGACACTCACCTATTAATTTTAACTCATGCAGTAAACAAGGAACATGAGATAAACTCAAACTGGTTCATTCTCTTTCAGATTATAAATAAAGCAAGTACTGAGTGGAAGCTACAGCAATAACTTTAATGCCAGAATTCATTTAGCCCTCTGTTTCCTATCCCAACTGTGATGGACAAGGTCTCAATATAAGGTAAGTAGATTAATTTACCCTTAAATACCTAAAATCTCATGTGCAAGGATAATCACTGTCCCTAACCTCCTTAAAATAGCATTGTGAGGACAATTTTTAAATTACTTCTTAAACACAGACAAAATGAGTATTTTGGCAAGTTTGTAATACCCTTGATATTTAACATAAATATCAGACAACATAAAATATTTAGGACAGTTATTTCCAAAACACAGTATAGTATTCACCTGAGCTTGCATGTACCCAAGTAGAGGCTCTAACAATGCTATTTTCTTTTTGTACTGAAGAGTATTTAATGCACAAAAATAATGCATCATGGTCTGATGTTGTTTTTTTCTGGAAGTGTAGACGTCTTCTATGACTTCATACTTCACCTGTAAATGAAAACATTGGTGAAACCATTATTAAATTTTGAATTATCTATAGAGAAGAACTTACCAAAAGAAAAAGGTAGATATCCAGCAATTCTGCATAAATTTCCTATTTTCTGAGATATTAGAAATCATGTTAACATATTAGCTAAGGGCCTCCCCGGTGGCGCAGCGGTTGAGCGCTGGGTTGCGAAGCTGCCCGCGGCCTCTGCGGCGCCAGTTCGATCCTCAGCTGCTCCCCGGCCACCAGAGGAGGGTCCCACATGGCGCGCAGACCTCTCCAGCTGCCCGCTGCTCCCCTCAGCAGTGTACTTCGGTCCTTCTGCCTGCTCTGCTCCCTGCTCTGGCTCTGGTGAATTCTCTCACCCTCCCGCACTTCTGACTGTACCCAGTGCATGTATAAACGAACAAGCAAACAAACAAATAAATAAAACATGCCTCTATTAAAAAAAAAAATATATTAGCTAAGACAGTTTTCCTATTTTACTACTAACCACTTCTTTTTTTATTATTTTTTATATATATTTTACATCATTGCTCATTTTTAAACAATGTTTGCTTTCTTTTCTCAGGAAATGTCCCCATAGAATTTCTACCAATTCACCCATGCACCATACCATAGTCCCTTGTGTTCCTCCCTTCCTTCTTCTGATCCCTCTCCTACCCCCTTCACTGCAGGATGTCTCTGGTTTATAGTTGTCTGTATTTGTTTTGTTTTGTTTTTTTATTATTATTTTTTCCCCGATGCCTTATTTGTTCCCCCCTATATTCCTGCTATAAGTGAAATCACTGACTTATTCCTTCTAGCTCCATCCATGTTACTGCAAATGGCATGAGTGTACCTTTTACGATTGCTGAATAATATTGTGTATGTATACCACATCTTTTTGATACGGTTGTCTATTTTTGGGCATTTGGGTTGTTTCCAGGTTTTACCTATTATAGATAGTGCTGCAATAAACATAGGGGTACAGGTGTTCTTTTGAATCAAGTGTTTTTGTGACCTTTGGGTAGATCCCTAGAAGTAGAATTGCAGGGTCATATGCAAGCTCCATTTTTAGTAGTCTGAGGAAACTCCAGACAGCTCTCCATAATGGTTGGACCAGTTTGCACTCCCACCAGCAGTGTAGGAGAGTTCCTTTTTCACCACATCCTCGCCAACATTTGTTGTTGCTAGTTTTTTTGATATGTGCCATTCTTACTGTACTAATCATTTCTTTTTAAAGAATTGCATATTAAAAGAAGAACTCTGCACATAACTGAGAATGGTGCAGTAACTGCACAAATAACTACACATAATTGAGAATGGTACAAGGTACAAATAACTGCATATAGCTGAGACTGGTACAATATCGAAACTAAGCATGGCAGAGAAAGTTTACCACCTGCAGGAAAAGACAGACAACTGTTTGATATTAGCTCAGCTAATATCAGTCTTTTTGACCTGGGTCAATCACAGCATTCCACTCTTTCCTCCTGGTTCTCTTCCTATGGCTTCTCCTCTCTTGTACTTGCTTGCTGTCCTTAACTCACACTTGAAATATTTGTGTTCCCTTTGTTTTCAGACAGCAAATATTTATTGAGCACCTATTATATACTATGCACTTGGCTCTCTCCCCTTTCTGCTTTCCTTAGATTAGCAGATCAAGTACCAAGAATATGCAAATACATCAGTGACTCCCAAATTTTTATCTCCTGCTCCTTACTCTTCCAAGTGCCTCTGGATGAAGCACATCTTCAGCAGGTTTCTGGAGGGTAGGAAGAGAGGCAGAAAGAGGGGGTAGGGAGAACAGAAGCAAGAGAGAGAATGTGCTAAAAATGTACAAACTGAAGACAGTATCTTCCCCACAAAACCTGCTCTTCTGCTTTGTTTCTTGCTCTCACAATTATTCGAATATCTGTCCCATCAACCAAGAATTCTAGGACTCATTTTTAATTCCTCCTCCTCCTCCATACATCTTGTCAATTCTACTTAATATCTTCCAAAAGTATTCTTTCCTCTCCATTTTCAGTAACAATCTTATCTGAGATTCTCTTCTTTGCAAATTATTCCAATATCTTTTCATTGGATTCCCTCTAGTCTTGTTCCCTTCACATTTCCATTAGTATTTTTATTATATAATACAACAGCATGTTGTTACCCACCTGCCTAGAATCTACTGGTGGCTAACTCCCTCTAACACAAAATTCAAAGTTAGTAACATAAAAATCTGGTCCCAAGCAACTTTTTTCTTGACATTTCTGCCATACCTCTCCAAATACAGCCTATGCTCCATGAGACTAAAATATTATTTTTCCATTATGATAATTATTGCTAGAATTTAATGAAAATGTGCCATAAGCCAGGTACTCTGCATACATTACCACTGATGTTTGTGATGGAAATGAAAGTAACTAGTGTGTGACCTCAGGCAAGTAAGGGGCATAGCTGAGATTTGTCCTCAAGCAATCCTCAGACTTTGGAGCCAGCATTCTTAACCTTTATACTCTCCATACACCTCCATGTGCTTCTGCAAAGGCTATTTTTCTTTCAGGAATGCCCTCTCCCCAATCCAGTGACATTATTTTTTCTTCAATGCAAATGGCACCTCCTAAATGTATAACCTTTCCCAATTCACCAAGGTTAACTGCTGCCCTCCCTGTGCTCTGTCAACACTTTGTTAAGGCTTCTAATTACTACACTTAAATAGGTAATTATTAATTGATAATTAATAATTATTAGGAAAGTTTTGAAACACTAAAAGGAAAGAATAAACTAAGGGCAGTACTGCAAAATAAAGTAACTGCTGGCTACCATTTTTATTTTATTTATTTATTTGTTTGTTTGTTTGTTTGTTTGTTTGTTTGTTTGTTTGTTTGTTTAGACAAGCACTGGGTACATTCAGAAGCGTGGGAGGGTGAGAGAATTCACCAGAGCCAGAGCAGGGAGAACAGGAAGAAGGATCAAAGTATACTGCTGAGGGGAACAGCGGGCGGCAAGAGAGGTCTGCGCGCCATGTGGGACCCTCGCCCGCCGGCCAGAAATCAAACCAGCGCTACAGAGGCTGCGGGCAGCTTCGCAGCCCAGCGCTCAACCGCTGCGCCACCAGAGGAGGCCCGGCTACCATTTTTAAAGAGGAAAACTAGAACGCCCAGTGAAACAGTTGTTAACTGTGATACTAAAAAGTATATATCATACCTTGTCATTTTCCCTTTTTTTGGATAATCGGCTATATCTGTTAATTGCAGCATCATGATCTGAAAAACAGAAGTAACTACTAATAACAATACAACAGTAGTTTGCAAAAATTATAACTGCTTTAAGTGGTCATTACATGTACATCTTACAACAAATGTACTAAAGCAAGATAAAAATTTCCTATCATATAATCACTCCATGTAAATGTTCTCCCACATCCAAATTTCCCCTATAATATGTTTCTGTGTATTAAATAGGTAAAATTATTTAATTTCCTTTTAAATTTTAATTTAAATTTTAAATTTCTTGTTGCACAAATAGTGCAACTTAAATAAAACACTGATTTTAAAAATGCTCACTTAAACTTTTATTAGGTTTTTTATTAATTAATATATAGATCTGGCCATAGAGTTCTTTCCATAAAAAATGCATCATTTCAAGAAGTAAGTCTGCAGTATATTCAGGGCTTACCATTACTAGCAATCTGAAACACTTCCTTCAATGTCAATATTTCTGGAAAAGTTCAAGAACAATTTTAGTTTAACATATTTATAAAATATCTTAACTTTTGCTAGAAAACGGTAAATGCTGTTTAAGCTACAAAGTTCCAAATATTTCATACTTCAACATTCAAAGTGAAAAATAGTCTTGTGTTTCTACTAGCCTATGGAACAATTACTAATATTAGCAAGTTATACCACCAGAAAATCTACTTACTACAGGTTAGTAATATGACACAAAACATTGTCAAAACTATTGCAAATTCTAAGATGTGCAAATATTCCTAGTATCAGAATACAACTTATTAATTCATTTTTGATACTAAATCTTACTTAAGTTCATATGCTGAATGAGAAACACTTCATTAATTAAGATTATGGCATTTGGTGCCCTTATATTGAAAAAAGAAACTGAATTTCTTCAACTTGGAAATGATTCTTGAGGATCACCAACACAAATATTTCATCTCTAAAATACATTCATCTTCATTCCATGTATATTTTAAATACTTTACCATCTGTTGTGCATTTTTTCAATGTTTTCATTTGATCAACCTGTTTTGTAAATAAGTCTGCATGATTATCTGAAATTGTAAATTAAGAGAAAGCAGACATTAAATCCAGTCTAGTTCCTCCACAGAATGGACTGTGTCTCCCTACTTCTTAAAGACCTCCACCAGCTTCTCTTTGCCTATAAACTCAAGTTCAACCTCTTCAGCATGATCTAGTTCCAACTAATCTATTTCTAGCGTTGTCTCCTGCCATGTCGCAACACATCCAACATTGCAATACAACGAAATTCTTGTCATTCTCAATATAGTCTCGTATTTCTACAATCATACTTTCATTCATTCCAGTCCTTCTAATAAAATGGCTCTCTTCTCCCCGGCAATTCATCTTCATTGTTCAATGCTCATGTTACAACCTTGGTGAAGCTTTTCTGACACCCTACTCTTAGGCCCCAGAGCACCTTGCTCACTCCCTAATTATAAGACACAGAGTATCATAATTATCGGTTTACCAATCTCCTCTGGTAGGTCTTGAGGGAAGTGTCATGTTATACATATCAGTATTCCTTACCATCCAGTTTAACATCTAGCAGGAGTTGTTATAAATGTGACTAATTAAAGTAAAAGTGGCACAAGTTGTATAAGCAATACACATTACAAATGAGTAAAAACACACTTCACAAGCACTGATCTTCTGACAGCTGACAAAAGTAAACGTAAGATTGACTTCGATACCTTTCAGATCTCTTTCTTTAAACTGAGTAATGGGGAACATCATGGCATCAGCAAGTTGTGTTGAAAGTACGGCATGACAAGAGCTAAGCTAGTAAAAGATAAGAACAAAGAGTCCAAATAACTACAGACATTTAATCAGTGTTCTGTAAATTAAGCAAAATCTAGTAAAAAAGCACTGATACATTTTAATGAGGATATTAAAAACAATGTGAAACAATAAAATATACAAAAAATTTCCATTTAAGATTGTTAAAAAAAAACATAGGCTAACCTTGTACTTGGCAATGGTTTCTTAGTTATGACATCAAAAGCACAAGCAACAAAACAAAATATAAACTGACTTCATCAAAATTAAAAAGTTTTGTGCATTAAAGGATAGTCTCAAGAAAAGCTCGTGAAAAGTGAAAATAGAATCCACTGAATGAGAGATATTTCCCAGTCATATCTGATAAGGGACTTGTATTTAGCATAAAGAACTCTTAAACTCAGTAATAAAAGACAACCCAATTTAAATACGGGGAAAGGTTTGAATAGACATTTATTCAAAGACATACAAATGGCCAACAGGAAACAACAGATCCTCAACGCCATTCACTATCAAGAAAGTGCAAATCAAAACTACAACAGAGATAGCATTTCACACCCATTTACAGATGGCTGTCATTAAAAAAATAAATAAAAAGTGATGGTGAGGATCTGGAGAAATCGAAACTCTCCTATATTATTAATGAGAATGTAAAATTGTGCGGGAACTATGGAAAACAATTTGGTGGGTCTTCATTAAGTTAAAAAAACTACCATATGACCTAGTAATGCTACTACAGGATATATACCTGAAAGACCTGAAAAGTGGTATTAAAACTGGTGTTAAAAAAAAAAAAAAACTTATAGGGGCCTCCGTGGTGGTGTAAGGGGTTAAGCATCACACTATGAAGCAATCCACAGCCTCTGCAGCATGAGTTCAATTCCCGGCCGGCCAGGGAGCAACCCACATGGTGCAGCAGACCTCTCCTGACTCGCCCGCCACTCCCCTCAGCAGTGTACTTCAGTCAATCTGCCCGTTCTATTCCCCACTCTGTCTCTGGTGAATCCTCTCACCCCCCAAGCCTCTGGCCTGTGCCCTAGCTCTTGTATGCATAAATAAATAAATCTTTAAAAAAAAAAAACTTATCATGAATGCTCATAGCAGTATTATTCACCTAGCCAAAATGTGTAAACAATGCAAATATCCAGGGCTTCCCCTGGTGGCGCAGCAGTTGAGCGCTGGGCTGCGTGGCTGCCCGCAGCCTCTGCAGCGCCGGTTCATTCCCTGGCTGCCAGCGAGGGTCCCACCAAAAAAAAAAAAAAAAAAAACCAATGCAAATATCCATCAACTGATGGATATATAAAATGTGTTATGCTCACACAATGGAATTTTATTCAGCCCAAAAAAAGGAATGATATATTTTTACAACATGGATGAACCATGAAAATACTGGGATAAATGAAAGAAGAAAGACACAAAAAACCACAAATTTTATGAGTCCATTTAAAGAAATATCCAAAACAGGAAAATCCATACAGACAGAAAGCAGATTAGCAGTTGCCAGGGCCTGAGGGGAAAAGAAGTTGGGAGTGAATACTTAATGGACATATGATTTCCTTTGGGATGATAATGAAAATGTTCTGGAACATCAGTGGTCATAGTTGCACAAAACTGTGAATTTAAATGTAAATGTGACTAATGTTAAGTTTTATGAAATGTGTATTTTACCATAATGAAAAAAATTTATTTCCTATAAGTTCTATTTCCTTTATATTGATCTCCCAGGATAATATTTTGCTATGGGTTATTAAAATCTTTAAAAATTACTTTTCTAGATAAGAGACCAGAAAAGATAAAACTAGATAATGGTTCATGCTTTTCATTCCAGTAGTAGAGAACATTAACTCTCTAAATTAACTCTCTAAATATTTCTGACTACTTCTCTTCCTTCCTAGCTTCTAGATAAAATTTTTTATGATTAGTTCTAATAATTAATTAGAGGAATTAAGAGTTGATATTGGCTGTTTTGGATGGAAGGATTAATGAAGTAAAATGTTGCTTAATGGCAACAGAGACAAACTATGAACAGCGAAGCTGTAGCTCACAGCTTAACTCTTCTCTCCCTGCCCACATCGTCATATCAATGAAAGTTGGAATGCTGAACAGATTGGGTGAAGAAAGCACATCTCTATGCTTCTGCATTGAAAATAATGTGTTGTAATCAAAGAAAGCATTGTTTTATGAGACAACCACCAACCACCACTACTATTTAAAGGTCCTTCTTTAAATAGTAATACTTATAATTATACTTTATTCATATAACTATAATAAAAGATCTCAATAAAAGCTAAAGAACTTCACTAACTCAATTAAAAGACCACTTATTCAAGCAAAACACTTACCTCATCTATAACTTTTGAAAACTGTTGCAAAGTAGAGCTCATAACCTCATCATCACCCCCTAGTGGGAAACGCTGAGAAGTGAGAAAAAGAGACAAGATAAATGTCGGATGCTTGTATAGCTTGTGAACGAAATAAAAATTTAGTTCCAAATAACTTCAGCAAACATACAAAAGTCTTAGTAAGCTCTAAAAATTTCATTTGAATAAAATAGTAATTCATATAATTAGTAAACATTCATTCAAATGTTTGCTAAGCAACCAATCAACGTGGTGCATGGAATGCACACTGTAGTAGGAGTTCAAAGACTTGGTGTTTAGCTCCACTTCCTCCAGTAACCAGCTGTGCAACCTTGAGTAAGCCTCAGTTTCTTCACTTGTAAAAATGAGAGGGGTAAATTGGATAATCTTTGTGTCTAACATTAAATCATTAAAATTAGATATAAGTGCTATCATCAAATTTCAATACCATATCAAAATTATTTCCTGTGAATTCAAAAAAAGCTTAGAATTCTTGATGAGAAATCCTATTAATACAGACACTGTATGACTGCTTATTTTTAAATTATGCTGTTAAAACTTTCATATACGGTACCTGTTTTTCATATTCTTTTAAAAGTTTTGAAGTCAGGTGTGTTGCTGCACTTAATTCATTCTATGGGAAAAGATCAGCATTCAAATTAACACCATATTACTGATTAAGAAAAAAGTTTTAGTTGAAGATATCTAAGCAACTTTATCATGTAACATAAATACTGTACATGTTCACCAACCCCCTCATTAAATCACTAGAAAGGGAACTACCATTAAAGCACTTTAAAGGGAAATTAAACCACAAAATAGACATTATCAACTAATGTATCAATGTTAGAGATTTGTGCTTTTTTTAAGCTAAAGACTGGCATTAAATACTGTTAAAGCTCTAAAACTGGAAGTAAATTATAATAATCTTACCAAAGTCTCAGAAGATTCTATGTTGATGATTCATTATCCCTCTCTAGATACTGGCATTAGACCATAATGCACTTGATAACATACAGAAATATGTAGTCCTTTAGTCATATATAGTAACATAAAGGAATACTTTTTTTTTTTAAATTTGAGGTGTGTGGGGTTTTTTTTCAGTGATGAATACAATGACAAAAATAACATTTCTCTTACAAATTAATCAATTTCTCTGTGGTCAGAAATTAAATCTTGAGAGAAAGCTATCACAAGAGAAAAGATAAACTACTATCATAGTAACTTTTAGGTAGATAATGAAAATGTGAACCCAGAAAAAAGATAAAGGGAAAAACTGAAACTTGTACACATAATTAACCCCAAAGAAAGTGTATCAAAGAACCCAGGCTACTACAGGGTTTATTTTTGTTACATAAAGATAGCCTCAAATTTTATTCCTGTCAAAACGCTAGTCATATCCTTCTTAAATTCATCTTCTAAAACTACATCTAATATTTAATATCTTCTTCTAACTAAAGCTAAAGTTCTAACTAGATAAAAGTACAGGATAAAAATCCTATAAAAATCTTATACTCCCAAAAGAGATGTAGTGCATAAAATTAGCAGCAAAAGTAGAGAAAATGGTGCTGACAATATAGGGTTTTCAGTAAAATCATATATAGATATCACTATCAGAAATCCCTGTGTTTGGAGAGCAGAGGCAGATACTTTAATCTGAGCATTTTGCAGTGCTAAAGCTACAAATTTATAATTGAAACATGAACTCTGTAACTCAAAATATTTAAAGTGCATTTTTCCATTAGATAAATTATATTACTATGAGCCCAGAACAGGGTTAGGCACCAATAAACAAGACAGATAATATCTCTGTCCTCATGGCTTAAAGATTCATTTTAAAAACACTGAGTCAGCCTTTGGCTTTTTACCTGTGCATCATAAATCCGATGCATAGCTTGATACAACTGGTTCATATAGTTGGAAATAGCTGTAGCATCTTCTTCAAATACACCCAGTAAAGACCTTGTCTATATAAAATAAAAGCAAAAAGTTTATGTTAATCATTATATAAATCAGAAAAAAGAAAAGTTTTTCTTTTAAAGGAAGGAAATGTCCTAGGAGATGAAAGCTTTGTTAATTCTGAATTCTATTTTCTCTCTTGATAGGAATGCCAAGATGTTGAGGTTATGTGTTCTCAATTTCACTTCATTAAAACAGAGGTATTTTCCAACTACGTCATACAAACTTTAGAAGGAACAACAAAGGTTGATTTTTATGAATTAAAAAGTCTCTAAGAATAAATCAAGGGTTCAAGATGTCAAAAGAAATGTTCAAGACTAAATGGACAGTATTCCATGTAAATATATATATATTTACATGTGTTATTTCAGGATAATTTAGTATGATTATTTCTCTTCTTCCTTGGTCTCTTCTAGTAGTGTCAAGCTCCTTCTCATCCTAAACGAAAATAATACCCTCCCCAGTGTAGCCTATAAAATTTTAACTAGAGGTTTTTCTAAGTGGAGAATTTGGGATTATTTTTTCCTTTTCTTTTTACATATCTAAATTGTTGGGGGAAGAGGGTTGCCTTTTTTTTTTTTAACAATAAGCACATAAAAATTCTCTTCCTTTTAAGGGGGAAAAGCTTGTGGATAAGTAAATGTTAAAACTATATAAAGGACCAGAGATAAGGAAATGCTGCATATCAAGGCAAGGTATGCTAACCATTCTGAATTCCAAAGTCTGGGGCAAAATTATACCACCAGCTACTTTTGAGTTAACTACAGCATACAATCTTAAAGACAACCTTGTATTTTCATTCCATACAAGTTATGCCTCAGTATTAAAAATTGTTATTTTAAAAATCAACAGATTTCTTAGAGTAGGAAGCTAAGTCAACATGGTTTTGAAAAAAAAAGCACAAAATCATTATGTCAGTATATGAAATCCACATTCTCAGTCCTCTACTTCCCCATGCTTCAGAGATTTAGATCTGACAGAATCTTGTTACAGCTCTATTTCCTACTCCCAACCCTAAAGTGCTATTTTCAGATGCTTCTTAAAAAAAGAAAGCATAAAAAAACCTAGTCCGGGGCCTCCTTGGTGGTGCAAGGGGTTAAGACGCAGACTGTAAAGCTGTATGCAGCCTCTGCAGCACAAGTTCGATCCCCAGGCCAGCCAGGGAGAAACCCACCTGGCACAGCAGACCTCTCCAGGCTAGCACGCTGCTCCCCTCAGCAGTGTATTTCAGTAGATCTGCCTGTTCTGTTCCCCACTCTGTCTCTGGTGAATCCTCTCACCCCCCCCATGCCTCTGGCCTGTACCCATTTACAACTGGTTTACAATACTATCTAAGTTTCAGGAGTACAGCTTCCCACAAAGATATGTGTATACACCAGACCACACCTCCTACCAAAGTTCTAGTGCTCTTCCCACCATTACCTACCCATTCCTCCCACTCCCTTCCCCTTCCCCTCTGACAATTCATCATTCTTGTCAGGATCTAAGAGTTATTTTTGCTCTGTTTTTATTAGTTTGCTTTGTTCATATTCCACATGCATGAAACCATCCAGTAATTGTCTTTCACTGTCTAATTTATTTTGCTTAGTATAACCTCAAGTTCCATCTGTATTGTCTGGAAAGGCAAGAGTTCATCTTTTTCAGTACTCCATTGAGAGCGTGTGTGTATGTATAAATTAACCCTGAAGTTGTAAACTAACTGTGTGAAAAGTTTAATCAGATTAGTCAAAAGTTTGTATCCTTCTCACTACGGCACTATGCAACAACCCATTCTGAGGTGTACTATCTTTATAGACTATAAAAATCAGGTTGTGAGAAAAAGTTAAGGCAACCTGTTACGTATTATATAATAAAAGAGTAAAATGACACAGTGCACCTGACCAATACATCCCACAAAATTTTTGCAAATCATCTGAAACAAGTAGAGTCTTACATTAAAAATGTCATTAAGAAGAACTTTAACAGGCTAATCTGGCAGTCCAGATATGCCAAGATGTGGGTTTCCCTTGTGTCAGTACAGGCTGATAAGAGTGCTTTACTAGCAGGCAACTGGTCTGTGAAGATAGCTTTCAGCATGGAAAAGAGAAAAATCAGTTTCACAATCAGAACCCAATTTCAACTTGGCACAAAAGCCATAGCAGAGATGCCATCCAGGAAAGGGAGATCTTGCCCCTTCCTCCTGTTTTTCTGGAGTCATGTTAAACTGTCAAAATATGAAAATACCTGCATTAGTCCTTCAAAATGAACATTTCAGAAAATGTTCTTTATTCTGTGTTATCCAACCAGCAAAACCATCTAAAAGATGGCTTGGGTAAAAGATAGGCTTGGGTAAATACCTAGGAGTGGAAATGCTGGGTTATAAGGAAGCTCCACATTTAGCAGGTTGAGGAATCTCCGCACAGCTTTCCATTGTGGTTGGATCAGTTTGCACTCCCACCAGCAGTGCAAAGGACACAGAATCATTAATTCAAAAGGGCACCTGCACCCCTTTGTTTATAGCAGCATTATTTACAATAGCTAAGCTATGGAAACAACCCAAATGCCCAAAGTTAGATGACTGGATCAAGAAGATGTGGTCCATATACACAATGGAATATTACTCAGCAATCAAAAAAGATAAACTCATGCAACTTGCAGCAACATGGATGGAGCTGGAAGGGATCATGCCCAGCGAAATAAGCCAGAAAGAAAAAGAAAAATACCGGATGGTCTCACTCATAGCAGGAATTTAGAAAACCTAAATAAGGGACCAGGAAAAAGACTAATTATAATAAAGTAAAAATCAAAATCAACAAGCAACTATAAACCAGAGACACACTACAGGGGATGGGGAAGGGAGGAGGGATTAGAGGCAAAACAAGGGGGGGTGGGAATTTTATGGGGACTATAATCAAGGCGTAAATGCGCAAAAACGAAAAAGATGTAAAAAAATACATAAAATAAAATATTTTTTAAAAAAAGATAGGCTTGGGATGAAGTCGACGCCCGTTACAGTCCCCACCGACGTTTTTAATACAGATTTCATTATTCAATACTGAAAAAATAAATGGTTACGTCTTCCTAGACTGTCTTAAGCCGGGGCAACCACACCAGCATCATCCTCAAGGCACAAAACACAGACAACAGGGCCTTTATTTTGATGAGCTTCCTGGGGCCAAGTCTGCAGCCAGCGGCGCTACCGACGCGGGGCCGCGAAGGCTCCATCACACCCGGGCGCAGCGCGAGCGAGAGCGACCGCGGCCCCCGCCCCGACTCGGGCGCAGTCGGGCACCCACGACGCGCCCGGCCCTCGGCCGTGCACACGGGGAAGTCCACCGCCTCTCAGCATCCCCCGAGGAAAAACGATCCCTCTCCTTTCCTTGCTAGTGGAGCCACAGAAATCATGTCGACAGGATCTGCCCTCCTGCATTTTCCCCGTAAGGTTTTCGGAGAGAAAATGCCAGGGTCGGGACTGCTCATCTCACACCACAGCGAGAAGCCGCGCGGTGCGCGCAGGGCAGGGCGCCCGGGCGCAGACGCCACCGCGGGGCCCGCGAGCTGGGTCCCCGCCCGCCGACGTCCCGGCTCCCGCGCGCCGCTCGGCCCGAGCGCGCAGGCCCACGCGGGGCTCGGGCCGCCCGCCGGGCCTCGGGGGCTCGGGGCGCCGCCCGCGACGGGCGGGGGTGTCCCCGCCGAGGGGTCCCCCGGGCCGCGGCGGCGCCAGGCCTGGGGCCCGCCGCCCCGCTCCTTCCCTCGCCGCCCATCGCCGCCCGCGCTCACCTGCGGGCTGTCCTCCAGCGTCTCCTCGATGGGCAGCTTGTCGATCCCCGGCATCGTGGCGGCGGGAGGGCGGCGGCTGGAGACGCAGAGGCCGCCCACAGCTCCCGGCGCCGGCCCGCCCGCCGCGGCTGACCCAGGCCCGCCCTCTCTCGCCCGCGGTGCGCCGCGGCCCCCCGCGCTTCGGAAGCCCGGAGCCCGGCGGCCGCGCGGGAAATCCCGCCCCCTAGGCCGGGCCGCCCCGCCTCCCGGAGCGCCCGTTGGCTCGCGGGGACGCCCTTCAGCGCGCGGGCAGGCGGGGAGGGTCCTCGGTGGCGCCGGCGCCCGCTACCAGCCCGGCCTGGAGTCGGCCCTGCGCGCGCTCGGACGTGAGGTGGCCGAGGACCGTGTCCCCCTCTCTCCCCCGCGGCCTGTGACTCCCACCGCCAGACCCTCGCCTCAGGCCGCCCTGGCCAAATTGCGGCGGTTTTATTTCTGCAACATTTTTTCGTGAGAGACCTTGAAAGAGGCCCGACCGCTGGCGCCTTTCTTTAGTTTCCTCAGATTATAACCTTCCCAGCCCTGCCCCAAGTGTCCACTCCCCCCCTCCACCCTCCCAGGAGGTGCTGGCGACACAGATGGCTGTGAGGTACGCAGTTGGGCTATCAACAGGGCTTTCTGGTAAATTCGTGGACAATAGAGTCAAAATTATTATTTGGGGGACACTTGGGGATCAGTATATTCAGTTGAAAATATGTGACTTGGATGCCAATTCATCAGTCAGTTCTTACTTGGCCTTGAGGGACTGACACCCTGCAATTGAGACTTGATTTTTTTTTTTTTTTTTTAAGATTTATTTATTTATTTATACAAGCACTGGGTACAGTCAGAAGTGCGGGCAGTTGAGAGAATTCACCAGAGCCAGAGCGGGGAGCAGAACAGGCAGAAGGACCGAGGTACACTGCTGAGGGGAGCAGCGGGCGGCAGGAGAGGTCTGCGCGCCTTGTGGGACCCTCACCCAGCGGCCGGGGATCGAACAGACACTGCAGAGGCTGCTGGCAGCTTCTCAGGCCAGTGCTCAACCGCTGCGCCACCAGGGGAGGCCCGAGACTTGATTCTTTTAAATCACAAATGAGAACGTCTTTCAAAATCAAGTTACACTGGTTAATTATGTTGGTAATTGATTAGCAGTTTTATTAGGTCAAAATATGTTGCAAGAAGCTTTAAATAGTTCCTTCGGTCCCTAACTTTCTTGTAGAGAAAAATAAAACTCAGTTTCTAGTCGTTGAGTTTGCTCTCCCCCAAACTCACACTGCCTCATTTCTCTGTCGTTGCAAGAAGTTTTCATCAGTATGCAGAGAAAAATGGTAAAATCACTTGTTTTCTAAAAATCCATACATTAAGCCCACCCGTTCATCGCATTTTCACTCAAGAAATAAATGTTAGGGACTGCTGAGTAAATACTAGTAGTTGCCTAGTTCCACGGATGTATCAGAACAAATCTAGACACAGTGGAACAAATCAAAATAAAGCAGCAGGATGGAAGTGACATGTTTTAAACTAAAGTGCTGGATTTCTGATAATCTCATAAAGGAAAGATAAAATCAGATTTAAAAAGTTTTACCGGGTAGACATGCAGTATAATTTCAAACATCCTTAGTGTTAGAAGCTTCAATAAGAGCTCTTGCCTTGCATTGCGTATTAACTAATTACCCTCTAGAAAAGAGCTTTAGTTTTGAAAGGTGGTTTTGGAGTCAGGTTTGCGTTGTTATGGTTCCCAGCTGCTTAGGTATACCCAGCCCAGTAGATCTCAGCAGCCCTTATCTCCTGGTATTTCTTTTCAACTCTGTCAGGCATGCAATCTGGCTCTACAAAAAGAAGTCTTTTAAGTGACCTTGGTTCAACTATGATTCAGGATATTAGTGAAGGTAGTAGCAACTGATAAGAATCAGGAGTAAGTAACAAGTGAAAACAAAGCATAAGAAGGAAAGTTAAATTACATGATGTAACTGAAGGGGCTAATTCCAGTGAAAAATTCTGTTAGGTATCTGCACTATCTTGGTGGAGTGTTGTCAAATTAAATAGTTTCCTTCTCTGTATCTTTTGAGCATCTAAACTGTATTTTTGAAGGATTCTCAAGAGGCTTTTATATTATTAGAGAGGGACAAAGATTCTTGTCGTGTTTAGGTGATTAAAAATGAAACAAAAACAAGTTGTTACTCAATTGGATGATGACTTAGTTTAGTCAAATTATAAAAAGAAAGATTCTTACAAGGCCTTCTGGGAGCCTCCCGGGTGGCACAAGGGGTTAGGTCTCAGCACTATGAAGCTATTGGCAGCCACTGCAGCACGAGTTCAATCCCAGCCAGGATCAGTGACCTCTCCTGACTTGCTTCCTTCTCCCCTCAGCACTGTATTTCAGTGGATCTGCCTGTTCTGTTCCCCACTGTCTCTGGGATACGCTCACCCTACCCCCACCCCTGTGCCTCTGGCCTACACCCCAGGTCTTGTATGCATAAATAAATAAATCTTAAAAAAAATTCTTAAAAGGCCTTCTATTTGGATCCTCTGCCTTTAAGCTACTATATACTCTGTTCTTCCAAAAAGATGATTGTGTTTCCAATTTTAAAACGTTTCCAAAGCTGCAAAAGAGAATGCCTCAGGGATTACTGGAAATTCAGGTGTGGGTAGCATAGTAAAAACTTTTAAACAGCCAGTTAATTTTATGGAAGGCCAGGCAGGATTAAACAACATCCACCAAAGAATACCTTGAGACTTTTTATATATTTAATTCATTGAGACATTTCACACATGTAATTTACAAGAAAAGTACGTACAATCTTGTAAATAGATTTGCTAATTATGAGTCTCCTAAAATTATATTTGATCTTCTTATAATTAGGTTTTTACGTGATACTTCTTGAAATTCTGGTATGTGGCCTATGACAGGAAAGCACCCAAGAACCCAAAGGATGCTGGTCTTGTATATTTCAAAATTCCCCCCTAGGTTATCAAATTTATACATTCATTAAAGTCATCTGGGGAGGTCATTAGAATACAGATTCCTGAACCCAGCTGGAAGATTCTGATGCATTATATCAGAGGTGGGGCTAGGAGTTTCCCCCAAATGAATTCAGTATAAGTAATCCTCAAACTACAAGTTGAAAAAGTCTGTCTAAAAAGGGAACTAGCAATTTCCCTTCCCAAAATAGTCTTGTATTTAGAAAATTTAAAGAGTTAAGAAAACATTTAGGAAGAGTCCTAGGTCCCCATGGAGGATGATGAGAGGGGCTGTAAGGGGCAGGACTGGACACAGTGCAGGTTCTCTGATCCCATGCAGACCGGGTAAAGGAGGAGTCAGAGTCCTCAGTGGTTTTGCAGGTTTTTTATTGGGGTTCACCAGGCATATGGCAGGCAGGGGTGCTGGCTGGGAGGCTGGCAGGCCTCCCAGCCCCCAGCAAGTCTTCACTCTATCTGGGCTCTCTAGCGTTCGTTCTGCTGCTTCTCGGCTTCTCTTTCGGCTTCAGCTTCGGCTTCGGCTTCAGCGGCGGCGGCTGCTGCTGCTGCTGCTGCTGCTGCTGCTGCTGCTGCTGCTGCTGCTGCTGCTGCTGCTGCTGCTGCTGCTGCTGCTGCTGCTGCTGCTGCTGCTGCTCCTGGTGTCCCCGTGACGCCGCCCTTAAAAGCACAGTCTTAACTCAGCTGAATCCCATCTACCTATGCCCACACCCTATTCCAGGTGCCCGCCATCAGGCATGCATTCAGGATAAGGATCCATCATCTATCCTGATGGCGGAAGGGCAGAAAAGCCTGATATTTTCTTTACCCTACAGGGGCCTATTTCCAGAATCACCTAGAGAGCCTGAAAGAACTCATAGGCAATAATCCCTGAAAGACTCTATCAAACTGAAATTCTGGGGAATTCACATACCTCTTAAGAGTGGAATGTATAATACAAATAATTCTATAATGTATAATACAAATAATTTATCAGGTAGCCCTGATAAACCACTCCTTAATGGGACTCACTTTAATAAATAATTCAATTGTTTCCTTGACCTCTAGCTAAGATGAACCAAATTCAAGAAGTGAGTATATTAATTGGTAATTTGGGAAAACTTCCATCCTCTTGAAAACATTAAAACATGAGAACCAGGGATAGAGTAGAGGGGCTGCATTGGAGAATCAGAGGGTAGAATCAGTTCTGAGAAAATTATATATGCTTTTGTTTGTTATGGCTGCCTTGATTCCTTTTTGGAAGAAGAGGACATTAATGAATTAATTTCTTTGACCAGGCCAGGAAGTTTGAAACAAAACATCATCATTCCCATTTCTGGGGAAAGTGGAAGAAAGCTTGGGCATAAGCACATGAACTATGGAGTCAGGTGACCGACATGAACGGTGAGTTAGCTGGCTTTGAATCCTGACTCCACCCTTTACTAGCTTTGTAATTAAGTCAGCTTCTTGAAAAAGTAGTGCTTAACATAGAGAATCTATATTACAGGGTTGTGAAGATGATTAATCAGCTGTGAAAATAGTGCCGGGTCACAAAAAACATTCAATAAATATTAGCTAATTCTTTCCATTACTTACTATCAAGTATTAAATATTTTAAAGCTTTTTATCATTTTCCTTTATATAATATATGGAAAAACAGTATTTTCCACATCTCAAGATTGTACTCATTATCTTAGAGAATCTTGATACTATTTTAAACAATGTCACCAGTCACTCTTGCTACAGTTTTATCACTTTGATTTAGGGACTTTTAATGGCCAAAACAAAAATTTAAAAATCAATAAATATGTATTTTGGTATTCTGTAGGAAAGATTTAGGTACTAAAATAGAAAATTATACTGCTTTTGGTTTTTGGTTTTTGGCAGTGGGGAGGAGAAGAAAAGCTTGGTCTCAGAGAAGTCAATATGTTCATGACTGTTTAATCATAGAAAACATTTTAATTTTTAAAGAACCAGAAGAAGCAATAAAAAAAACAGAATAAATGAGGCTTGATTAAACCAGTACTGTTTATCCCATGACTAATGCAAATAAGTCTCAGGTTAAATCAGCACATCTTCCCAAGAACACTAGATGGTGCTCTGATTTTAGTTTTGTGATTCAAACTGCCTCAGGAAATGGCTGTCTGCACTCAACAAATATTTATTGGGTAATAACAAAATATTAAAGATCTCCTCCCTGTGGAGCTACAGTTTAGTAGGATGGGGAAGAAAGACACAATAAAAAAAGAAAACACACAAAACATTCTAAGCAGAATAAGAGGTATAGTATATTATTGAATAGAAAGTGGGTAGATGCTACAGAAGGAAGATAGAGAAGGGAGAGGAAGGAGGGTTGGTTGGAATTTTAAATAGGTTCCCCAGGGCTTCATTGATAAGGTGACATCTGAACAGAAATTTCAAGGAGTTACCAGAGTGAACAGTGGGGAATATCTGAAGAGGAAGCATTCAAGGAAGAAAAACCACCAGGGCAGAGGTGGTAATGCCTAAGGCAGAAGTGGCCTGGCCTACTTTAATAATTGCATAAAGAATAGGGGGGCAGTGGGAGAGGAGAAACTGACAGGGAGGAAGGAAAAGGCGACAAGATCCTATAAAGCCTTGTGATATAGATTGTGAGGATTTTGACTACCTTGATTATAGATAAAAACACCTTCAGGGGCCTCCCGGTGGCGCAGCGGTTGAGCACTGGGTTGCGAAGCTGCCCGCGGCCTCTGCGGAGCCGGTTTGATCCCCGGCTGCTCCCTGGCCACCGGAGGAGGGTCCCACATGGCGCGCAGACCTCTCCTGCCGCCCGCTGCTCCCCTCAGCAGTGTACTTCGGTCCTTCTGCCTGCTCTGCTCCCTGCTCTGGCTCTGGTGAATTCTCTCACCCTCCCGCGCTTCTGACTGTACCCAGTGCATGTATAAACAAAACAAAAAAATAAATAAATAAATAAAACATGCCTCTATTTAAAAAAAAAAAAACACCTTCAATAGAAGTTTTGACTTGAGGGGCCTCCCTGGTGGCACAAGGGTTAAAAGATAGCACTGTCAGGCTATCACCGCCACTGCAGCATGAGTTCCATCCCCAGGCTGGCCAGGGAGCAACCCACATGGTACGTGTATTTCAGTGGATCTGCCTGTTCTGCTCCCTGCTCTCTCTGGTGAGTCTTTTCACGCCCCACACTTCTGGTCTACACCCCAGTTCTTGTATGCATAAATAAATAAATCTTTTTTTAAAAAGTAAGTTTTGGCTTGAAACAAATGTTTGGGAAGCTAAATGAATTAGTTATATACAATATCATAAACTATGGGCAAGTTAACATTGTCTTAAGTAAACTCTGTAGTTTATGAGATATATTGATTCGAAGGAAAAATTATATTAGTGGGTTAGCTAAGTTATGTCCTATAAATAAATCAAAAACAATGTCTTAATAATAGAAGAGAATTATTTCATGTAAAAACAGGTGAATAATTTAGTCCTAGAGTCATTAGATGAAACCAAATAAAGCAGGAGTCTATGCATGGTGGGTGAACCATGGTGGACCAGAAATGGGATGAGGGCAGCCCCAAAGGAGCATCACGTGGGGTATCAGAGCCTGTACAAGGTGAGGAAGACATCTACAAGGGGCAGAGGTGGGAGAGTGTCAGAGTAAAAGAGAGGTAAAGAGGATGTTTAGTTGGTGGGGCAACCTGGAACAGAATATAGGAGCAAAAGTGGGGTGACCATGCATCATGAGGAGAGCTTTTGCACCCAGGGGGAGCATGGTGCAGAATTTCAGAACTCAAGGAGTAAGAGGAGTATCCATGAAGAAGGGGAACCTGGTGCAGGATATTAGACCCCCGAGTGGAATGAAGAGGACATTCATGTAGAGAGAGATTGAGTGTAGGTTGTCAGAACCCAAGCAGTAAAAAAAAGGATATTTATGCATGGGGAAGCACTAGTGCATGCAGTAAGAAAAGCTTCATCCTATAGGGGACCTTTGGATGAGGTGTCAAACTCAAGTGAAGGAGGAGGATTTCTTTGTGAGGGGATGGTGGCAGTGAAGTTTGGTTACATCAGGGGATAGATCATACAAGTAAATACATTGAAAATCATGGATATCAGGTTTCTCATTGTCAGCGGGGATTACAACTATGGAAGGGAAACACAAACTCTATGGTATTAAATTGCAATTGGAAGTATTTATGAAAACTCATAGATTTCAATAAATGTATAAGAATAAATATAGATGTAAATGTGTATATGCATTATGTGCATGCACATGCTTCCTAACTCTTTCATTGAGAGCACCTAGGGACAGAGACACCCCCACAACAATGAACACATACCTGAGTTCAGATCTTGGCCTCCAAACACCATTGTCCATTAAAAAGAACTAGGGCTTCTTAAAGAAATGACTGACTCTAAGGCTGAGCAAGAAAAAGAACATGTTCTGGGACATCTTGGTGTGCCAGAAAGTAGGACATGTTCAAAAGTGATGTGTCAAAATGACACAGAAGTCTACTTCAGGGACTGTCCCTTTAACCAGATGAGGGGAAATTTCAACATCACAATAAATAATTAGGTTATATAACTCATTAAATAAAATAAGAAGTCATGAGTGCCTACTGATGTAAATAAGGTTTTTTTTTTAAATAGAGGCATGTTTTATTTATTTATTTTATTTGTTTGTTTGTTTATACATGCACTGGGTACAGTCAGAAGCGCGGGAGGGTGAGAGAATTCACCAGAGGCAGAGCGGGGAGCAGAGCAGGCAGAAGGACCGAAGTACACTGCTGAGGGGAGCAGCGGGCGGCAGGAGAGGTCTGCGCGCCATGTGGAACCCTCCTCTGGTGGCCGGGGAGCAGCCGGAGATTGAACCTGCGTTGCAGAGGCCGCGGGCAGCTTCGCAACCCAGTGCTCAACCGCTGCGCCACCGGGGAGGCCCGTAAATAAGGTTTTTGAAAAACAGAATATTTAGATTTAAATTACCTTCTCTATAAAATACTCCATTACAAAGGGGAACAAAATAACATTGTGGAGAAACCTAGTAGAACTCAATCAAGTGTTCAAAGTTAAATATCGCCAGTAATGGGACAAATTAAAGTCATGTGCTACCGATAGGAAATAATGAGAACACAACTCCACATCTATAACATGCTGCCAAAGTTGTTTAACCTGAATCAAATCATGAGAAAACTTCCAAAAAGCCTTAAATGAAGTAACTTGTAACTTGTCTAGCTTATGAAAGTCAAGAAAATATGACCTATCGCTGACCGGATGAGACTAAAGAGATACACACAAGCAATATGTGATTTTGAACTGTGTTTTGCTTTAGAGGATTTTATTTGGAACAATTGATGACACTTGAATAGGATTTAATGATTATATGGTAATGAAATATCAGTGTTAATTTCCTGACCTTGATGGCTTTATTGTGATATGTAGGAGAATGTCCTTGTTTACAAAAAAAAAAAACCAACAACAACAACACTGAAGTATTCAGCCATATTAGAGCATCATACCAGCAACTACTATTAAATGGTTAGAGAAAGAAACATTTTTTATAATGTACTTATAGGAGAGATTAAGTACATAGGTACTTAGTAATAGGTACATAGGTACTTAAGTACATAGGTACTTAAGAAGAGGTTATAGGTCCTGGGAAGGAATAAGACCTCTGGCCACTCAAAATATTCCAGAGCTCCTTTCTACTCTTTTCTGCCTGTTTCCCATACAATAGCCATATTGATAGGGACCCAGATACCCTGAGAATTCTTAGGTAGTACCTATAAGAAAGGACCCAATGGTAATTATGGTGGCTGCCTGATTTCTTTATTATAACCTTTTAGAAATACATATGTATATTTTGAGATAATTGCACTAATATTTGAGTTTTTGAATTTATGAAATAGTTGTTATTTCCAGGTATTTTCTAGTAGTAAAACAAACTTGCTTTTTAGTTACATATTTGAGGTGTGTAACAATGTTGTTTTGTATTCTGAAGTGTTACCTTTATTCTATTCTAAAGTCATACCTCTAAAGGCTTTGCAACTATTTTCAGTATCTTAGCTTTTAAATTATTGCTGCTAGATTGCATTAATATTTACCATCTCATTTTGGAAACTTTGTTTCAATTCTGGTGTGATTCAGTTTGCTAAATACTTGTGCATTTCTTATATGGTTAGAAATACAATTACCAAATGATAAACTCTCCCTCTATGGTCCCTTCTTAGTTAATGATGTCATCACCCATCTGGTTGCCTAGGAACATGGGAATCACATTAACATCCTCCCTGTTCCTTCAACACACACACACACACACACACACACACACACACACCCCTCCCCGCCCCAACCCTGGTTGTCCTTAAGTTTCTTTTCTCTGATATTTTTTTCCTCCTCTGATCTTGTCTGGAAACATCTCTGCCTCAAAAAAACCTTCATAATAAAATTAATAATGGTAATAATAAATGGTAACAAACAGCTTTTAAAATGTTGATAATGTTTCAGGCACTATTCTCAGGGCTTTGCAAGTACTATCTCATTTACTGCTCAATTAGAAAACGTGACTATTTCCAGGCCTCCCCTGGTGGCGCAGCAGTTGAGCGTTGGGCTGAGAGGCTGCCCACAGGATCTGCAGCGCCGGTTCATTCCTCAGCTGCCGGCGAGGGTCCCACAAAAAAAAAGAAAAAGAAAAAAAGAAGATGTAACTATTCCCATTTTATTCTAGAGGACGGATGCTGAGGCATAGAGAACTAATTTACATGTCTAAGGTCACATAGCTAAAAAAAAGTTGAAACTAGAATTTGGACCCAGGCAGTCTATCTCAGAGTTAACTTACACAAACACATTGGGTCCATTTCTGCTCCCTAACTTTTTGTGTATACATGTTTGATATTTTCTTATTTTGTAATTTTATATTTATTAATTGGTATTCCTAGAAGGCTAAGATAATTTTATTGTTTACAAAAATAGAGAGCATAACAAATCCACATTATTATATTTCTATTCATTAAGGTAATAAATTGACATTAGAGATAATAAATCCCATCACTCCAGTTCTACACCTAGCATAGTTTTGCAGCATTTGCTTCAATTATTTCTTTGTTTTCTTGAAGTACTTTGTTTTATTTTTATTGAGGTAACATTGACTTACATTATTGTTATATACCTCCCCTTCTGAAGTATTTTAGGGCCAAACCCAGACATCAAGAAATTTCACCTATAAATACTTAAGTAGAATCTCTTTTTAAAGGACTTTTAAAAATTATATTCAGGGGTCCTCCCTGGTGGCGCAGGCAGTTGAGCGCAGCTCTATGAAGCTGTCTGCAGCCTCTGCAGTACCAATTCAATCCCCGGCAGCCTCGGAGCAACCCACATGGCGAGCAGACCTCTCCTATCTCACCCGCTGCTCCCCTCAGCAGTGTATTTCGTCAGTCTGCCTGTTCTGTTCCCTGCTCTGTCTCTGGTGGATCCTCTCACCCTCCCGTGCATCTGGCCTGTTCCCCGGCTCTTATATAAATAAAAAATAAAAAAAAATTTTTTAAATTATAATCATACTACCACACCTAACAAAATTAATATTAATTACTATTTTCTTGATCATAAGTTTCTTGAGGGCAGAAATCATTTAACCTCCTTGATACCCAATGCACCTGCTGGAGTTTAGCAAATATTTGTTGTGATTTAAGAGTTCATTTTATTTTATTTTTTTTAAAGATTTATTTATTTTTGCATGCAAAAGCTGGGGTACAGGGCAGATATGTGGGGGGGGGTGAGAGGATTCACCAGAGACAGTGGGGAACAGAACAGGCAGGCTGACTGAAATTGTAACAGGGTGGTCCCAGGAAAGGGGGAGGTTCCCTGCCCCACCCAAGGGAGGGTGGAGCTGAGCAGGAAGAGGAGAAGCTGCAGAAGAGACTGAGGAAGGAAGCAGGATGGAGCCAGGAGACCTGGAAGAGGCGCATGGAGCCTAGAGACACGTGAAGAAACTGCGCTTGTCTTTTGGTCGTGGACTAGGTGACACAGATGTGGGTGAGACCCATGGGGAGGTGACAATGGCAGCTTTTATCTTGATGTTGATTTTGCTCTTTTCCTTCCGGGCTTGTCTGGTTGTTTGTGACCCTTTTCTGTGGGTCCCCACTGGAAGATGCTTTAGACTTGTGGTAGGCTTTGGGGCCTTGCTCTGGGCCAATCCCATATGGATGGACTTTTACCCACAAGGGGACAGGTAACTTTGGGTGCTTCATTTAGAAACTAGACTCTTTGCCTTACCTGTATTGTTTCCTAGTTTTATTAAAAATCTTTCCCATTAGTCTCATGTGTTTTGTGTTGATGCGGCGGATGGCAGAACCCATTTAGAATAGGCAGGTTTGCGGGGTTTGGGCTGCCCCTCTCCCTGCTCTATAACAGATTCACTGCTGAGGGGAACAGTGGGCGAGACAGGAGAGGACCGCCTCGCCATGTGGGTTGCTCCCTGGCCAGCCGGGGATAGAACTCGTGCTGCAGAGGCTGCGGATTGTTTCATAGTGCGGTGTGCTTAACCCCTTGCACCACCAGGGAGGCCACTTTAAATTGATTTAACATTCATTCCCCAGAAACAATGTTATTAATAACAATCAAATTCTTCAGTGAATTAACAGTGCCCATTTAATCTACAGTGATTAGATTAAATGCACTGAAGTGTAAGTCTGAGCCCCTCAGAGTTCTAAATCCTAAACTGTTTTATCTTTATTTTAAAGATTTATTTATTTATGCATACAAGAGCTGGGGATCAGCGGGCAAGGCAGGAGATGTTTGCTGCACCATATGGGGGTTAGCTGCCTGGTGGAGGATTGAACTTGTGCTTCGGTGGCTGCCTATAGCTTCATAGTGCTGAGACTCAACCCCTTGTACTACCAGGGAGGCCCCCTGTTTTATCTTTAAATATTGAATCTGGAGAAAACCTGAATCTGATTTAGCTAGCCTGAGTTTTCTTGTTCCCACTACCAATCTTGTTTAAATTTCAGCAATGCATTTGAAGTAGGTTTTATCCAGAATCTAGTTGTTTAATAGAAAAGTTTTTCAGGAAGCATACCCCAGCATATTGCTAGACCAGAAATGTCCCATTCACTCTTTAATTTACTTTGTCTTACTTTTTTTTTTCTATTCCTCCAGTTTGCCAAAGTTGCCAGTAACCTCCTTGTTAACAAAGCTGAATACATTCTGTCTTTGTCTTATTCAGCCTCTCGGTGCCATGGACACAGCTGACCATTCATTTATTCTCTCATCTTGTATGAGCCAAGCAATGTTTTAAATACTAGGGAATGGAAAAAAACATGTAAAAATCCTATAGATAGGAAATACAACAAACAATAAATGTAACAAGCACATGTTAAATAATATGGCAAGAAATAATAAACACAACAGAACAACATTTGGAGCAGGGCAAGAAGCATCAGGATTCCTGGGAGAGAGGTTGCAATATTAAAAGGGATGAAAAGGGTAAGTCTCAAGATGATATATGAGGAAATACTCAAAGGACTTAAAAGAATGAGTCATGAGGATATGTGGGGGAGGAACATTTTCAGATGGTGAAAGCAGTCAGTATGAAGGCTTGAGGTAGGATTATGCCTGGTGTTTTCAGGAAGAAGAAAAATTCAATATGGCTGAAACAGTTTAAGTATGGAAAAGAATAATAGAATATGTGATCAGAGAACGAAGGGGAGCTAGCAGATCACGTAGTACCCTATGGGCCACTGTAAAGACTGACTTTTACTAAGATAAGAAGCTATTTTTGAAGAGTATTAGGACATAGAATGATCTGTGTTTTTATTTTTTAAAAGATTTGTTTATTGAGCCTCCCCGGTGGCGCAGTGGTTGGGCGCTGGGTTGCGAGGCTGCCCACAGCCTCTGCAGCGCCGGTTCAATCCCCGGCTGCTCCCCGGCCACTGGAGGAGGGTCCCGCATGGCGCACAGACCTCTCCTGCCACCCGCTGCTCCCCTCAGCAGTGCACTTCGGTCCTTCTGCCTGTTCTGCTCCCTGCTCTGGCTCTGGTGAATTCTCTCACCCTTCCGCACTTCTGGCTGTACCCAGTGCTTGTATAAATAAATAAATCTTTAAAAAAAAAAAAAAAAGAAAAGAAAAAGCTGAAGGGGCAGAATCCTATACTACCAAACACAACCAACATAAAGCAAACCAAAATTTTCTAAATAAAAATAAAAAAGATTTGTTTATTTAAGCTTACAAGAGCTAGGGTGTATGCCAGAGGTTGGGGTTTTAGGGGGTGAGAGGAATCAACAGAAACAGAGCGGGAGGCAGAACAGGCAGACTGACAGAAATACACTGCTGAGGGGAGCAGCAGGCAAGACAGAAGTCTGCTGAGCCATGTGGATTAGCTCTCTGGCCAGATCCAGCTCATGCTGCAGTGGCTGCTGATAGCTTCATAGTGCAGGATTTAACCCCTTGCACAACCAAGGAGGCCCTAGTCTATGTTTTTAAATGATCTTGCTTTGTTGATAGAAATACATAGGATGTCGGCCTCCCCTGGTGGCGCAGCGGTTGAGCGCTGGGCTGCAAGTCTGCCCGGGTTAGTTCCCTGGCCGCAGGCGAGGGTCCCACCAAAAAAAAAAAAAAAAAAGAAAAGAAAAAAAGAAATACATAGGATGTCAAGGATGGAAGCAGGAAGACCACTTAAGAGGCTATTGTAGCCATCCATCACCTTGATTTTTTTTCCTCTCTTGGGTCTATTAACAGATGTCCAGAGTTTTCTCCTGCTTAACTACTCCTCCAGCTTCTCTTCTCCAACTTTCAAATGTTGGAATCCCAGAATTGGTCCTGAGATCCTTCTTTTATCTAGGCCCATTCATTGGATGATCTCATGCAAACTTAGGACTTTTAGTAGTTTTAATAAACATAGAGTTCCAGCCCTGAGCTCATATTCATTAATCCAATAGCCTACTTGCTATCCAAACAGGAGCATTTCATTTCTCCCCAACCCTTTCCTCCCCATATCCCAGGTTTCCATACCCCAGCAAATGGCACTGCATTTGCTAAACCAAAGAACAGTTATCCCTAATGCCTTCTTTTTACTCACTTCTTTGTTAATCCATCTGAAGAAGTATTCTTCTACCCCTGAGTTATTAAATTATTTCTTCCAAAATGCTATGTATTAAATAACTTCAAAAATCTCTGTAACTTATACAATGAGTTATTTTTCCCAGTCACTAAACAGCTTTGGTGAACATATTGAGGTACTGGAAAGATGATGTGCCCGGAGAGGACATGAAAGCTCTGTGCCCCTTCCCTCATATCCTGTATATTTCTTCCATTTGCATGTGCCTGATTTGTATTATTTATAATTAACTAGTAAATGTAAGCAAAGTGCCTTCCTGAGTTCTGTGTTATTCTAACAAAGAATTTAACATGAGGAGGGGGTTGTAGGGACCATGGATTTATAAATAAAAGTATATGTGGCAACCTGGGACTTGTGACTGGCATCTAAATTGGGGGCAGTCATGTGAGATTAAGCCCTTAACCTGTGGGTTCTGTGCTAAGACCAGCAGTGTCAGAATCAAACTGAATGGAAGGATAGCTAACTGGTATCTTAGAGAACTAGAGAATTGCTTGATATAGAAAGTACATACTTGTTCAATGTCAGAAGCGTGAGTAAAACAACTCATACTATCATATCAGTCCCAGTTTAAAACACTACCCTGGCTTCCTTTTACAAGAGATGGATAATGCCATCCGTTATCCTTCCCTACCTAGCTCTCCCAAAAAACACATCTGGTACCACTCACTTTCCTTTGGCTACTTCCTTTTTCTTCCCAAATATTCCAGTGCTTTTCCACTGTAAGACCTTTGTACATGCTATTCCCCTTGACTGGAATGCTTTTTTTCAAAGATTTTGGTGTAGTGGCTCTTTCTCATTCTCAGTTTCAGCTAAAGTGTTACCTCCTTAGAAAGGCTTCCCCCAACCACTACACTTAAAGACCAATTCCTCCTGTTAGCAGTCACCCCTCCCCCCATTATGATTCTTTACTATCACTTTGTTTATTCTTTTCAGTGAATCACTCTCTGAAATTACCTTGCTCTTATTTTGTTCATCACTGATCTCTAGCACGTCGAGGGGTATGTGGCACATATTAATTTAGTAGCTTCTAAAATTCCATTGAGGGCCTCCCTGGTGGTGCAAGGGGTTAAGCACCGCACTATGAAACAATCTTCAGCCTCTGCAGCACAAGTTCGATCCCCGGCCGGCCAGAGAGCAACCCACATGGCACAGCACACCTCTCCTGATTCGCCCGCTGCTCCCCTCAGTGGTGTGCTTCGGTCCTTCTGCCTGCTCTGCTCCCCGCTCTGGCTCTGGTGAGTTCTCATACCCTCCCGCCCTTCTGGCTGTACCCAGTGCTTGTAAAAATAAATAAATAAATATTTTTTAAAAAATGTTAAATAAATAAAATTGGATCATCATGTCATCAAAAAATAAAAAGTCCTTGTTAATAAAGAAGAAATTGGGGACTGGCATTGTTTCAGTGTAAGTTACAGCATTCTTACAAGTTGTGCTTCTGATGCACTAATCTGTAGGAATGAGAGATCTACGTGAGACTCCTTCTACCCCCCAGTACTGATGAGCCTGCTTACCTGGTTTGCCTGTTTACTTATTCCATTCTTCTCTTTCACTAACGTATGGGATAACTTACTTACAATTTTTGTTCACTGCCTATCTCCCCACCCCACACCACTGTGAACTTTGGGAAGACAAGGATACTATTCAGGTTTTTCTGGTACTGAATAGGTGCTCTACCAATTGTGAAGTGAATCAATGAAAAATTGAATAAATATCTCAAAGAGAGAAAGAAATCTCGGAAGATCCTAAAGAGTAAGGTCACTCTCACCTTTGCACTGTCTATATTCCAAGACATAATGGGGGCATAACTTGCATGAAGTGTAAATGTTTACTAGTTTATTTATTCTAAGAATGGTTTTACTTATATATCTGTAAACTTTTTGTGTGCATGTTGTTGTGAATCCTTTTTCATGCTAGAGCTTTCACAGGAGGAATTCAGCTTAACATTTGTGTCACCATGATCGGACCATCTCTGCTGAAGGTGAGCTCCATCCTGTGAAGACTGTTTCCTCTCTCATTGGAGACTACTTTTCCTCTTCCCCTGAGAAACACCCACTAGTTGTTTAAATGCTGGATAAACATTTAAACATTTAAATTTATCATCAAAGAGGTACTGGAAGAGGAGCAGCAGAGTACAAGAACTAAAAGTATTCTTTGGGGCAGTGGACACTTTAAAAGATTCCCCATTAACATCTTTATTACTCTTTTAATGTCAGGTTTTCTCAGTTCTATAACATTTAAATATTCTGTGCTGGATTACTTATCCTTTTGAGCGCCCTATCACAGGTGTTTATTGTATTGTAAAAAATACAATAAATGATGTTCTTTTCTTTACTGTGCTGGGGAGAGAAAAATATTCCCTTGAGTTTGAACAGTCATGCTTTTAAATTACTTGGAAGTGATTGCATATGAATCTTCATATTAGCTTGTATGTTTCTCATTTAAAAGAAAACATAAAAGAAGGAAATTAGCTCATTAATTATTTAAAATACTTGGTGCAACTATTCCTTATAAATTAATCCAGGCACTTGGAAGACAATTACACTCAGTGTTAATATCATTGCCAACCTTTTCCAGTATGCTGCACTCCAAATACTATTGTGTTTTCATTGACAACATTCACTATTACATATGCATATGAAAACAGGCATTTTCATCAGAATTACAGTAATAGCATTAAGAGATTATTATTTTTTCTAATTTCCTTGGAAGAAAATTCACTTAAATTAGATTATTTATTACTTGACTGCTTTCCTATCTTGCTTGTGTGTTTTCGTAACTGGAGTCCATGAAAGTATAAACTTCAGAATAAAAAGCTTGATTTTATACATTAATGATTTCAAATAAAAGAGGAGTGCTAGTTTGTGCATCACTTCTTTCGAGAAAGTTAAGTCTGTGTTCTGCTTAGGAGAGATAACACTTTTTGTCCCTGTAGGTGGCCCCCCTGGTGTAGCCATTAGTTGCTAATTACTTGCAAACAAATAAACAATTAACTCCTCTGGCTGCTGGCTGGGCCAGTGTTCATTGACATGCTAAAACTTTCTAAGACAGGATTTTAATTAGTGACGTTCTTAAATCCAACCCCCTTGTCAGCTGAGCCATAAGGTGAACTGCTGGAAGATCCCAGCCTTGTACACGTGGGGCAGTGCTAGCTAAGAGACACGGAGAGGCCAGAGCTGTCGCTCCATCCAGCCCATGCAAGGATGTCTCCCAGTCTTCAGGAAGGTGCTCGACTTGGCGAAGGCAAACCTTCACCCTGCTCCTTTTCAATTGAGAGCATCTTAGGACTGGATCAGAAGAAAGACTGTGTTCCATCAATGAAACCCCACAGACCCTGGACAGACACCTGTGGCTCATCAGGTATGCCACAATTTAATTTTTTAAACTTTGTTATTTCATTCTCAGTCTTTGGGTTTTATTTCTGCATAAAGTCAGAGAGAAACCATAATAAGGATATCAATAATGATATTCAGAGACCAGAATCTTTTCTGTAACGAAGGGTTTGACTTATGAGAGGTTCATTTTTTTGTGAAACTGGAAGAATCCCACTTAGAAAATTTAAGACAGCTTCCTGAAATTACTTCCTATAGAACTCTTTGGAATATAAAAGTGGACACCTAAGATAGGGTGTATTTTTCTGTTTTTAGGGAACGATGTTAACCTATGTCTACATGTCCTGGGCCTTCCTAATGGAATCTCATTCCCTAGTACTGTGGATCACTCAGTGCCAGAAGAAAGAGTTTTGAAATATGAAAATTGCTTTTCAGTCTCAGAAAGACTGTCTTTGAAAAGAGAGTTGAGTTGGTATAGAGGCCGAAGACCAAGAACTGCCTTTACTCAAAACCAGGTGGGAAGTTTTTTCAACCAATAATGATAATACAAAGGCTTTAACCCTGTTGAAGAAAGTTCATTTGCTTTAGGATCTCAGTTTAGAAGCCTTATTCAAGACACAATAGCCTATCATTTTTCAAACAGTTTCTGGATAGTCATTTAAAAAAAGACATACAGATGAATTGTTCAAGACTTAAATACAATAATTTTGTTGTACAAATTAAATCCGTTTTATGATGATGAACCAAATATTAACATTTTAAAGAATGATTTCCTTATTCTTAGATTGAGGTGTTGGAAAATGTCTTTAGAGTAAACTGTTATCCTGGCATTGATATCAGAGAAGACTTAGCTCAAAAATTGAATCTAGAAGAGGACAGAATCCAGGTAATTTTCAAATTTAGTTGTTAATCATGATGATTGAAATGTTAAGAATATTGAAATGTTTCTGAGACCTGTTTTATTTTTCCTTAATTTTAGATCTGGTTCCAAAATCGACGTGCAAAACTGAAAAGGTCCCATAGAGAATCACAATTTCTAATGGCCAAAAATAATTTCAACACAAATCTCCTGGAATAGATAAAAACTAAACATGTGAAATTATCTTCCAGATGCAGTACATGAAGAACATGTGTTAAAATGTGATGTTTTCTTTTCTACATTTTAATTTGAGTATTGCCCTTTTTTTTCCTGAAAATATATTGTAAATAATTACTAGTATAATATGGCACCCATTATATTTGCGCACTTTTAGTTACGGTAAAGACTTTTCATATATATTTTAATAAACATTTTCAGAAATGACAACTATTTTTAAGTCAACAATTTAATAAATTAGTTTGCAAAATAAGTAAACTCACGGCTAAGTGACTCCACAATCAAGATTCCATTTACAAATATTTCAAGTAAAATAAACTGAGGAATGGCACAAAGTTTAGTTGAGTTGGGAGTTAGTTGTTGCAGTTAGTTTCCTTCAAGTGCATTTTGAAACATTATCCTTAAATATGCTATAGAATGTGATTTATTCATTTATTCATGGATCTGTAGTTTCTTTTTATTTTTGGCATAAGACAATAAGAATTTCTTACTATGGATCAAAACAAATACTTATTGCATGCCGGCTTCAAATAGCTTTTTTCTTTAAAGCAAAGTTATTGTGCCAAAGTAGAGATATGAAAGTACCAGTTATTCCTATTCATACCATTGGTATTACATTGCACAAAAGAAGTGGCAGATAAATGCAAATTTTAATATATTTTTCCTAGTTCATTTAATGTACTAGGAAAATGCTTCATTATCATCTGGCTTATATCTGTATCTAGTTTAATGGTTCCTAATCAACTGCATATCATATTATAAGTAATGCATAGAAAGAAAAAGTAGGACAACTGACCTGCCTTTTGGTATGTGTTCAGTCATAGTTACTAGAAAAAAATCAGGGTACTTTCTAAGTGATAAAGACTGCATTTTCTTTACATTTCCCATTTTCTCATTATATCTGTCAGTTAAAGATGGGAATAGGATTAGTACCACAAGAATGGAATCCTCTCCACTGGAAATTTGGGTATTTGTCTTCTCGTTAATTAAGGGAAGACCACGAAAGTGGGCATTCTTTTTGAAATTTTAACTTGAGGACTCTCTGACTTTGTCCCCTGGAAGCCATATTTCAGTTTCTCTCTTTTGAATTGAATTCTCCCTGTTCCCCTTCTTTCATTCTCTGTCCTTTTCTCTACCAGTGATGACCAGAGTAAAAGGTTCTCACTGAATTATTAAATCTATACCTACCATCTATTTTTTCTTCTTTTTCTTTTTTTGTTGCAGGAGGAAGACTAGAGGTAGTGTGCATACTATTTCTGAGGAAAAGTAGCATCGTTCAGGTTTAGAGCTTTTTAAAATAATTTACTGAAAGCACATTTTGAGTAAAGAGTGGTGCCCCAACAACTGGCCAGGCACAAGTTGTGCTTATTCTGTTCTGTTCCGTTATTGCTGAGATGGAGGGGAAAGAAGCGTAGAGGGAGCCTGGCAGTAACAGGAAGACCAGAGAGATTAAATGATTCCAAGAGAGTCTTTACAGTCAGACTGCATCACTTTTTCCATATAAAGAGCTGCTTCTATTGGCATAAAATATCAAGCACTATATATGAATTATATTTGTTGATACTTATCCACCACAAGCTTTTGCTCTTCATTAGATTCCTGTGAAATTTAGTTGGAGGACTTGAAGTCAGCAGGAATTGATTGGAAGGCAAAGTATCACATCATTGTGCTTTTCAGATAGCCTTTTATTTTAATCCCAAAGGTACTGTTGAAAATTCAAACAGTAAAAATAGAGTCAAATTTCCCTCAAATCTCATCCTTAAGAAATAATTACCATTAAACATTTTATAGATGTTTTTGTGCATAGAAGTGTTTTTCTGATCTCTTGCCATGTCAGACATATAGCTCTGTCTAGTTCAAGGTAAACTTCAAGGTCTGTATATAACAAACTATTCCACAATATTGCTTCTTAAGCATTTTTGAAGTAGTGCTTGTCACAGATTGAAATTTCCAAAGAAAAATCATCTAGAGTTTATCTAAAATTAATTTAACCTCCAAATTTCTGAATAGATTGAGGATTTTATATAAAACTATAGATGCTAGGAAAAAGTAAAACATCAACAACATGTAATACATTATTATTTTTAAATTTTAATTTATTTTTAATATAAAACCAATCACACCTATATTACAGTCACAATGTAATTAATTCATGTGGTCCTAAAATTTTATTTTGTCTATAATTGAAATAAATGATGTTTATAAATGGATTACATGTTTATATCTGAAATCATTAATATAGAAATGATACATTTGTAACTGAGCTGTAACAATTAGAAGTCAGAAAAAAATGTAATACTAGAATTGTAATATTAATACAATAACCATGAATTATTGCACAGCCTTTTATATTTTCAGATACTAATGACAGACTATCAGATCTATTATAATTTTGTAAGGTGAATCCTTAATGTATAAGAATATTCAAAAATCAAGATACTATGAAGATCATTAGTATATTTCCCCTAAAATAATTTTAAAAACCTAGACGATAAAAAACTAATTTTGTTAAAGGAAATAATGAGTCAGCAACTTTTTTTTAAATTATAATTGCTAGTATTTTAGAAAGAACATAATGATATTCAGAGGGAAAAACTGGATACTAGGTTTGAGGAAAAATTAAGCAAGATGAAAATGTAAATGAAAACCCAAGATAGAATTATCTTTCCCTGAAAACACACAGGCTCTAATCCACAGCTTATCTCTGCTCCTGGTTAATTCCAAGCCTTTGTCTCCATTAATGCCCAGGACAAGGTGAACGTAGTAACAAATCAAACTAATGCAGTCAGGCTAATACCTGGAGCGTCTCTATTATCTGACAACTCCCTAAATGAGGTTATTTGGTCTCCTGTAATGGCATTTGTCTTTTGTGAAGCCAGCTAGACAAAGCCCATCACTAAAGAGTGCTGGTGGAAACAATGGCTGTGTGTGCTGGTGGTCAACTTTAGAGTTAATCAGTGTTAATAGCCGCTTTCTTTCACCTCCTGCATCTTATCACACATCACACGAATAGCATAAATCCCCCATTACTGAGCCCAACACACAGCATCAACCTGGGGATTATGTCAACTTCTAAGGGCAGGAAGCTATGCTAGTCCATTTATTTGATGTGGAACTCAAATCAAAGTATGACAAATGCTGACTTGTCTCCATTTCACAGAGTACCATTGGACTAAAAACACTGCCAAGCACCTTTGGCTAAATTTAATGTTCATTTTGACTCTCCTGTCAAAACCTAGATACTAAGTTTGAGGAAAAATTAAGCAAGATGAAAATGTAAATGAAGACCCAAGATAGAATTATCTTCCCCTCAAAACACACAGGCTCTAATCCTGTATCCTGCTAGGTTATCACTCCACAGCAGCCTAGCAGCTCTTGGTGGCCCCTACCACTCCTCCTTCCTCCTCTCCTCACCCATGCCCATTTTCTTCTCTGTTTTCTTATTCCTACCCTATTCCTTTTCCCCTGATGCTTTGGTAAGCTTATTGGCATTAACAGGCATTATTGAGTCCCACAAATGAAACTCCAGGCTAAAAGGTTTGTTGTTTACTTTCTACCTAGTAGAGCATTACCAGCATTTTAAGATCTTCTTGTCTGTTCTCTTCCTCCAGATCTCTGAGGATGGACTAATGAATCATCTCCTTGATTTAGTATTTTATGACATGGTGATTTTTTTTTTAAAGATTTATATATTTATGCATACAATATCTGGAGTACAGACCAGAGGTGTGGGGAGGGGTGAGAGGATTCACCAGAAACAGAGTGGGGAACAGAACAGGCAGACTGACTGAAGTACACTGCTGAGGGGAGCAGCGGGCAAGACAGGAGAGGCCTGCTGTGCCATGTGGGTAGCTCCCTGACTGGGGATCGAACTCGTGCTGTAGTGGCTGTGGGTAATGTCTTAACCCCTTGTGCACCAGGGAGTATGTATATTTGAAGTTACCAATAGCCTGGGTGAGGGTGGGGGCCTTGGGATGAAAAGCCAGGGGAGATTACAGAGAGACAGTCCGAAGGGAAATTTGACAGGTTTTTTAAATGAAGTGTGAAAAGGAGAACACAGTGAATTAAAAGTGGTACAAGCCTTGGGACATTTTAAAATTTCTAAAGATGCAAGAAGTGGATCATGTTTAACCCAGCAACTTATTCACTCAGGTAGTTGACTTTACTTACCTGCTTTTGCTTCTGATGCTGTCATGAGAAATTTTCTTTCTTAGCAATTTTTCATTTATTGATTTCTCATTGTTTTAATTTGAAGTTTAACTTTTGGTATATTAATTGATAACTTGTATTTTCTTATCTGGCCAATCCTACTTCGTCTGTTTCTTTCTTAGCAGTCTGTGGTAGGTTGAATACTTTTTGCAATTCTTTGTGTCCTGAATATTTTAAAATTATATATATGTCCATTAGCATGTACCATCCATTACAGAGGGCAGAAAATATTGATGTTAGGTTTGGTCATGAGATTTTCTTTAGCCAACGCAATGTGGTCAGAAATGATGCTGCACCACTTCCAGGGCAGAGCCTCCAGAGTCACTGTGTCTTCCCCTTGCCTGCTTGTACTTCTGCTGTAGCCAAGAGGAAAAGGTATCCTGAATAACTGCTGTTCTTTTACACTGGACTCCAAATTGAAAAACATGAAACAGACTTGAATCCAAATTGCAGTCTAGAGCTAAGTCCAGCTAAGCCTGCCTATATTCTTTCAATCCCCAGCCTCTAAGTGAGTTTCCAACCACTACATTTGTGGGGAGGGCTTAGGGAGCAGGTAAGACATCCTATGTTTGGTGGCTTACGTAATCAAACTCTCTTAAAAATTACAAGAATTCCTTAGAAATAATATATTATCTAAATATAAGTGATACTTTAGCTAAACAAAATTAATACCCTTGTCTATATAAATATAAGACTTTAAATTAAGTTTTTAACAACAATCACTAGGTTAAAGTTCTTTTGCCATCAGCAATTTGTAGAAGAAATCCAGTTGTATTCATTCGTTTAGAGATGCTAGTATTCCACATACAATAATTTTTATTTACACAAATCACACTAGTAGACTTAAAATACAGAATGTTGCATAAAAGAGAATCAGGCCTCCCCGGTGGCACAGAGGGTTGAGCGCCGTGCTATGAGGGTGTCTGCAGCCTCTGCAGCTCAGGTTCAATTCCCAGCCGGACAGGGAGAAACCCACATGGCACAGCAGACCTCTCCTGTCTCGCCTGATGCTCCTCTCAGCAGTGTCTTTGGTCCATCTGCCTGTTCTGCTCCCTGCTCTGTCTCTGGTGAATTCTCTCACCCTCCCATGCCTCTGACCTGTACCCCAGTTCTTGTATAAAATAAATAAATCTTAAAAAAAAAAAAAGAATCAAGTTACAAAATATGTATTTTATGATATCATTTATGTAAGTGATGATGGATGTTTTTTCATGTACCTGTGGGACATTTGCATGTGTTCTTTGGAGAAATGCCATTTAACTCTTCTATGCATTTTTATTTTTAGTTTTTTAAAGATTTGTTTATTGGGCCTCCCTGGTGGTGCAGGCAGTTGAGCGCAGCGCCGTAAAGCTGTCTGCAGCCTCTGTAGTGCTGGTTCGATCCCTGCTGGCCTCGGAGCAACCCACATGGCGAGCAGACCTCTCCTATCTCACCCACTGCTCCCCTCAGCAGTGTATTTTGTCAGTCTGCCTGTTCTGTTGCCCGCTCTGTCTCTGGTGAATCCTCTTACCCTCCTGCACATCTGGCCTGTACCCCGGTTCTTGTATAAATAAAATAAATCTTAAAAAATATGAAAAAAAAAAAAGATTGATTTATTTATGCATACAAGACCTGGGGTGCAGGCCAGGTGTGGGGGTGAGAGAATTCACCAGAGACAGTAGGGAGCAGAACAGGCAGATCTACTGAAATACACTGCTGAAGGGAGAAGCTGGCTAGATAGGAGAGGTCTGCTGCACAAAATGGGTTAGCTCCCTGGCCAGCAGTGGGTGGCCACCAACAGCCTGATGGCACTGTTTTTAAAACCTGCACCACCAGGGAGGCCCTTTGTTTTTATTTTTTTAAGATATATTTATTTCGGGACTCCCTGGTGGCGCATGGAGTTAAGTCTCAGCACTATCAAGCTATCGACAGCCACTGCAACATGAGTTTGATCCCTGGCCAGGGAGCTAGCCCAGATGGCACAGCAGACCTCTCCTGTCTAGCCCACTGCTCTCCTCAGCAGTGTATTTCAGTCAATATGACTGTTCTGTTCCCCACTCTGTCTCTGGTGAATCCTCTCACCCCCCTACACCTCTGGCCTACACCCCAGCACTTGTATAAATAAATAAATAAATCTTTTTTAAAAAATTTATTTATTTATTCAGGCAGATCTGCTGTGTCATGTGGGTCAGCACCCTGGCTGGGGATTGAACTTGTGCTGCAGTGGCTGCTGATAGCTTCATAGTGCTGAAACTTGACCCCTTGCACCACCAGGGAGGATCCCCCCACCCCATGCATTTTTTTTTTTTAAAGATTTATTTATTTATTTATACATATAAGCACTGGGTACAGTCAGAAGCACGGGAGGGTGAAAGAGCTCACCAGAGCCAGAGCGGGGAGCAGAGCAGGCAGAAGGACCGAAGTACACTGCTGAGGGGAGCAGCGGGCGGCAGGAGAGGTCTGCGCACCCTGTGGGACCCTCCTCCGGTGGCCGGGGAGCAGCCGGGGATCGAACTGGCGCTGCAGAGGCTGCGGGCAGCTTCGCAACCCAGTGCTCAACCGCTGAGCCACCGGGGAGGCCCCACCCCATGCATTTTTAATTGGGTTATTTGTTATCTTTTTGTTGAGTTTTGTGAGATCTTTGTTAGATCTTCCGTATTAGTCTCTTGACAGAAATATGGTGTGCAAATATTTTTCTCCCATTCAGTAGAGTGTCTTTTCATTTTATTACTGTTTCTTTGCTGTTCAGAGGCTTTGTATTTTATTTTATTTTATTTTAAAGATTTATTTATTTATGCATACAAGAGCTGGGGTACAGGCCATGGATTCAGGGAGTGAGAGGATTTACCAGAGACAGAGTGGGGAACAGAACAGACAGACTGATTGAAATACACTGCTGAGGGGAGCAGTGGGCAGGCGAGTCAGGAGAGGTCTGCCTCGCCATGTGGGTTACTCCCTGGCTGGCTGGGATCAAACGCATGCTGAAGAGGCTGCGGATTGCTTCATAGTGTGGTGCTTAATCCCTTGCGCCACCAGGGTGGCCCAGCTTTGTAATTTAATGTAGGCCCAGTTGTTTATATTCTCTTTTGTTTTCCTTGCTGTTGGAGATGAACAAGTGCTGGTGAGGCTGTGGAGAAAATGTGCACTCCTATGCTGTTGGTGGGAATGTGGAATAGTCCAACCTGTGGAAGGCAGCAGGGAGGTTTCTCAAAGATTAAAAATAGATCTGCCATACAACCCAGTAATTCCACTCCTAGCCATCTACCCAAAAAATTCAAAAGTACTAATTCTAAAGGAAACCTGCATTCCCCATGTTTATTGCAACACTGTTTACAATAGCCAACCCCTGGAAATGACCTAAGTACCCCAAAACAGATGAGTGGATCAAGAGGTTGTAGTATATATACACATTGGAATATTACTCAGTGATCCAAATAAAAAACAACTGCCATTGTGGCAACATGGTTGGAGCTAAAAGGGATTATGCTAAGTGAAATAAGTCAGAAGGAGAAAGCTAAATGCTGGATGGTGTCACTTATATATGGAACATAGAGGAACCAAACAAGACATTAATAAAGACATTAATACACACTCTTAAAAGCTGACCATAGAACTGAAGCATCCAGAGGGGGTGGCGGTGGAAAAGGGTGAGAACAAATAGCAGGGCAGCACAGTGGACTGTGGTGGAGAATTATGGGTGACAAGGTACACTATGGTAACTGTATGCTTGCAAAATACCAACAATAGTGTAAGCCAACATTACCTCAATTAAATTAATTAAATTATTATTTATATTGATGCAAAATACTAAATATTTTTCTAAGTACTAAATGTTTTACTAAATTTACATAGTATCCAGTGAATAAAAGCATAAGGCATTGATGAACTTTTATAAAGATTTATTTTTATTTATTTATGCATACAAGAACTGGGGTGTAGGCCAGAGGTAAGGGTGAGAGGATTCACCAGAGACAGAGTGGGCAGCAGAACAGGCAGATCCACTAAAATACAGTGCTATGAGGAGAAGTGAGAGAGACAGGAGAGGTCTGCTATGTCATTTGGGTCAACTCCCTGGCCAGGGATCGAACTCGTGCTGCAGTGGCTGGCAGTAGCTCGATAACGCTTAGACCTTAGCCCCTGCACTATCAGGGAGACCCCAAGGATGAACTTTTAAATAAGTGGTACTGGGTGAACTGGATAGCCACTTGGGAAAAAAAATTAAATTAGATTTATGCTTCATACCCTTATTCCAAATGAGTTAGAGATCTAAATACAAAATATGAGACAATATAATATCAGAAGAAAACATTAGTGAATTTATTTATAATCTGTGTATAGGGGAAGAAGTTTTCTAATTGATTGAAAAATTCAGATTCAGTAAAGACTGATAAATTGATTTTAAAATAAAAACTTTGCATGGCTAAAAATAAGTCAAGGAAAAAATGAAAAACTAAGAAAATATTTGTAGCATATATCACAGATAAATGTCTAATATCCTTTAAATATAAAAAAGATCAAAAATCTAACAGAAAAATTAGCAAAAGATGTGAACAAGAAATTTTTTAAATGGGACATTTTAACATGGACTTTAAAAAAAATGCAAAAAGATGTTAAATTTCTTTGTAAGACGAGAAATGCAAATTAAAACTATACCAAGAGGATTCTGGTTCCAGTTAAGAAGCACACTCCATTCTGTCTTCAGTCTCATAGCAAAGGTAATCCTTTCCTCTGACCAAAGGAACTATTGTCCGAAGAGTAGAGGGAATCCCCATTACTTTTTTTCTCTGCCTATCCTCCCGCTGCTTGGCCAGAAGCAGATGCAGTCACAGGAAGTACATAGCAAAGAAGAGAGACTAAAGTCCTGGCTTGCCAGAGAATTAGAAAAGGAACCCCTTTTACTTTTACTTCCGACGCTGTCAGAGAAAAAAAAAATTGAAAAGACAATGGGGTGATCAAAGAGAAGAGGCTTAAGAAAGTAATCTTAGAGTTGTAAACAAACTCCTGAACTTCCCTTGTTCTGCACATACATGAATCTGATCCTGAACAGCACACCAGTACCTTTGAGAATTATACAACAGAATAAACAACTGGGTAGATATCAGCTGGCGTGTGGGTAGCATAACATACAAGGACCAAATAGCACTGCAAAGGGGTTGAAAATTGAATTGACATTAGAAATTGACCATAGAGGTAGTCAGAACTTGCAGACTGTACCAAACCAAGTCAGTTGCCTGCTTTATTTGTTTTTTAAAGATTTATTTATTTATACCTACAAGCATTGGGGTACAGGCCAGAGGTGCAGAGGGGAGGGTGAGAGGATTCACCAGGGACAGAGTGGGGAACAGAACAGGTGGATCGACTGAAATACACTGCAGAGGGGAGCAGTGGGCGAGACAGGAGAGGTCTGCTGTGCTATGTGATTCAGCTCCCTGGCCGGGGATTGAATTTGTACTGCAGTGGCTGCGGATAGCTTCATAATACTTTGACTTAATCCCTTGTACCACCAGCGAGGCCCTCTCCCCCTATCTACCTAAATTTTAAAGAGAAAATAATATTAACTGTACACATCTGTTTCATTAAACTGAAGAAGAACACTTCTATATTCATTTTATGAATATTACTCTGATACCAAAGTTATACAAAGACAGTATAAGGATAAAAAAAACTAGACCTGGGCCTCCCCAGTGGCGCAGCGGTTGGGCGCTGGGTTGCGAAGCTGCCCGCAGCCTCTGCAGCACCAGTTCGATCCCAGGCTGCTCCCCAGCCACCGGAGGAGGGTCCCACATGACCTGCAGATCTCTCCTGCCACCCGCTGCTCCCCTCAGCAGTGTACTTCAGTCCTTCTGCCTGCTCTGCTCCCAGCTCTGGCTCTGGTGAATTCTCTCACCCTCCCGCCCTTCTGACTGTACCCAGTGCTTGTATAAATAAATAAATAAATAAATCTTAAAAAAAAGTAGACTTGGAGTCCAACATTCCTCAATAATATAGGTAGAAAGACCCTCAAGAATGAATCTTGACCTAAATTTTATATTTCCTAACAATTTTATATTTCCTAACTCCAGGGCTCCCTGGTGGCCTAGAGTTAAGTTTTAGCACTACCACTGTGAAGGCCCACCTCAACACAACAGCCTGAGTTGGATCCCCAGCCAGGGAACTAACCCACATGGCACAGCAGACCTCTCCTGTTTCTGCTACTGCTCCCCTCAGCAGTGTATTTCAGTCGATCTGCCTGCTCTGCTCTCCCCTCTGTCTCTGGTGAATCCGCTCACGGCCCCCCTCCCACACCTCTGGCTTGCACCCCAGTTCTGCTATGCATAAGTAAATAAATCTTTAAAAAATTTTAACTCCAAAGGGGTCATAGATCTAAATACAAAATATGAAATCATTAAACTTTTAGGAGAAAATGTTTGTGATGTTGCTTAAGCAAAGAGTACTTATATATAACACCAAAAGCATAGTCTGCAAAAGAAAGTATAATCTATAAAAGAAAAAAAAAGATAAATTGAACTTAAGCAAAATCTCTTAAAGATATTAACAGAATGAAACAACAGACTACAGATTAGAAGAAAATGTTTGCAAATCATATATTTGACAAAGGGCTTGTATCCATTATATAAGGAATACTCAAAAAACTCATCCATAAGAAAATATATCCAATAAATAGGAATAAAACATCTGAACAGACACCATGCTAAAAAAGGATGTATAGATGACAAGCACATGAAAAGATGCCCCAACACTGCTCACCAATAGGGGAATGAAAATTAAAACCATAATAAAATATTATGACATATCTATTAAAATGGCTTGAGGGCAGATTGAGGGGAAGAGGAGAGGAAACTGAAATGACAAGTACAGACAAGAATGTGATAGGACCAGAACTAGCAATCACTGGTTAGGAATGCGAAACAGAACAGCCATTATGAAAAACAGTTCGTCTGTTTCTTATAAATACATGTTTACTGTAAAATTGGAGATTTACCTAAAAAACTGTACGCAGATATTTACAGTGGTTTTGTTCATAATAAGCAAAAACTGGAAACAATCCAGATGTCTTTCAGTGGGTGATGATGAATAAGCAATGTGATGTTACTGGGCAGTGAAAGGAAACAAATACTGGTGCACACAACAGGATGAATCTCAAAGGTATTAATGCTGAGTGGGAGAAGCAAGTCTCAAATAGTTACACACTGTATGATTCCCTTTATTTGACAAGTCACAACTATAGCAATGGAAAACAAGTCAGTAGAGGTGAGGGTTTGTAGGTGGGGGGAGTGACTTAAAAAAAAAGTAGCATGAGGGAATTTGGGGGTGGGGTGTCATGGAAATGTTCTACAGTGACTGTTGTTACCCAAATCTATACTGATGTCAAAATTCATTTCTCCCTATCAGATTAGCAAAAATTTGAAAGTTTCACAAAGCATTCTGCTGGGAAAATGTGAGAAAGTAGGCATTTTTATATTATACTTTGTTGGTGGGTATGCAAATTGCTAGAACCCATGTAAAGGGAAATCTACAATAGTAACATCTAATGAAACTACACATATGTTTAATTTTTAACGCAGCATGCAACTTTCAGGAATTTACGGAAATCTTTCCAACACAAAACTCCTATGCATAAGATTACTCATTGTGCAGAGGCAATGATTACAAAATATTGGAATACTGTTGTATATAGCGCTACAAAAAGGCATACACAAATATTTCTATGAACTGATAAGAAGCTATGTTCAGAATATATACTATGTAGCAAACGAAAGAACTAAAGAGTGTCAATAATGTGAAAAGGAGAAATTAGAAAACGTAGAGGTATCTGCTTGTTTTTGAAAAGAGAAGAACAAGAAGGATAAACCAGAGAGTGAGATTGGTTACCTTCAGGGAGTAGGATGGGCGGGCTGGTGCGAGCACAGAACTGCTTATAGAGGGGATGGCAGTCAGCGGTCACATGTGCCTTCCTATGCTGTTATGCATGCTTTGACTCTCAGAACTGTGTTCATGTTTCACATATTCAAAAAATAAAATCAGCAGTGGTGGGGAGAAAAATCCCTTAAATTTGAATATAAGCAGAAACAATGAAATTGGTGTTATTTCAAATGAAGAACATAAACACAATGAAATAGTTGGGTTAGTTTCTGTATGCTGTTCTGTATGCTGCATGCCCTCAGATTAATGACAAAGAACTATAAAGAATCATTGAACTAATTTGTAGGCTTGCTTTTTGTAGTGACATGTTTAGCAATCCTAAAACTATTTTTGGTGCCTTATAGGTTTGTATGAGTAAATATATTGAAGACGATGGGAGGCCTGTTTCTCACTGTTAGGAAAGGGAGTGCTAGGTATGGAAAAGAGACGGCTTAAAGGAACCCTGTGCTGTTGGGTTGGAGTTGGGGTTATCAGAGTGGACTCATGATGTATGAAAGCAGAGTTTGGTGGTAAGAGACTGGGACACTTGGGCCTTCCTGGTGGCACAAGGGGTTAAGTCCTAGCACTATGAAGCTATTGGCAGCCACCCACAGCACCAGTTCCATCCCTGGCCAGGGAGCTACCCACATGGCACAGCAGACCTCTCCTGTCTCGCCTGCTGCTCCCCTCAGCTGTGTATTTCAGTTGATCTGCCTGTTCTGCTCCCCACTCTGTTTCTGGTAAATCCTCTTACCCGCTCCCCACCTCTGGCCTATACCCCAGCTCTTATATGCATAAAAAAAAAAATAAATCTTAAAAAAAAAAAGAGAGAGAGACTGTGAAACTCCCAATCAAGAACCTCTCCCAAGAACTGTGAATGGTAGGGTTGTGTCTGACTCCCTATTATAGAAGCCTCATACCCTGTAGGATTGCAACATTGCTCCTCTAGATTTTGAAATTGGCCCATTAAACTACAAAGACAATATTTGCCAATAACACATATTTTAATTGGACACTGCCTTGTAGCCAAGGAAATAATAATTCCTGTACATTACTTAGTTCTCTTTTTGTTTCAAAAGAAGAAACTGAGCTCAAACCAATTGAAGCACTAAGGGGCTATATTAGTGCCTGTCCTGGCAAGACTAGCAGTGGATCTAGCCTCAGGTCTGCCTGAATCTGGAGGTGTGGGCAATGCCATTAGGGCTCTCTTTTCGTTGGAACCGGACAGCCCAAGGCTCATCTGTGGCCAGTTTAGCAAACACAGCAGAAAGAAAGCCTGCAGAGTCTGGCAAGGAGGTTCCAGAGTGAAAGTAATTAGCCCAGCTCATGGGGTCACTATGACTGGCAGCTCTCCAGAACCACAAAGAGGGAAGGAGGGTTTTCTGAAAGGAAGCACAGAGAGAGGAAAGGCCAACAGAAAAGTAATGACTCGACTCTCTCTTACTTGTCCTGGCACATTCTCCTTGCAAAGGTCTGACTTTTTTTTTTTTAAAGATTTATTTTTGCATAGAAAAACTGGGGTACAGGCCAGAGTTTGGGGTGAGAGGATTCACCAGAGACAGAGTAGGGAGCAGAACAGACAGACTGATTGAAATACACTGCTGCAAGGAGCAGCAGGCGAGACAGGAGAGGTCTGCTGTGCTGTGTAGGTAGCTCCCTGGCTGGGGATTGAACTCGTGCTGCCCTGGCTGTGGACAGCTTCACAGTGCTGCGACCCAACCCCTTGTGCCACCAGGGAGTCCCCTGAAGTACATGTTTCAAATGCAGAGTCCTGGTCCTACACCTGGAGTCTTTGAGAAATAGGGGCTGACCATGTGAGGAGCTGAGAGAGAGTTGTCTGAGTGGAGGGAACAGCAAGCACAAAGGTCCTGAGGCAGGAAAGAATACTCCAGGAACTATCAGCAAAGTGAGCATGAAGTAGATGGATGAGCAAGGTCAGAATAGACAGGACTTTGAGGTTGGGACAAGGAATTTGGGTTTTTATCAAAATTTGGCAGTCAGGGGAGCCACAGATTAGGTTTTCATTTAAAAAAAAAATCTCTGTCTCTTCTGTGGAAAATGTATTATTGAAAGGCAAAAAGGTAGTCAGGAAGGCAAGACAGGAGGTTTTTTAAGGGTGCAGGCCAGCAGGGGTGGCTGGGAGGGGGATACATGTGAAGCGGGACAACATTTGAGGCTGAGGATTCTGAGTGCTGACCTTAGTCCCAGTGCATCTTATTGTTCCTATTTGCATTTTCTTCTGTTTCAGTTATTTTATCCTCAACCCCCTTTTTTTTTTTGTTTTTTTTTTCAAAATGAAAGTGATATTTTTATTATGAAAACAATCTCAATGTATGTAAAATTTAAGCAATACATGAAAACAAAAGGAATAAATTAATCATTGGCAATTCCACCATTCTGAGGTACAACTATCTCTCCAGACACAGTCTTCGTGAGCACGTCTGCATTTTGCACAAGTAGAATTTGTGCAATTGCACAAGTAGCACACCACATATGCTACTTTATAACATGCTTTTATCACTATATAATAAATGATACCAATTCCAGGAATAGATGTGATCTGCTTTCATTGAGGGGAAGTTTAATCTCAACAGACATTTTTTGCTGTTTGTACAAATTTCTTAAGCGAAAAAGACACTTTCAAAAGGTATAGCTTTGAGTCTATAAAGTTAGAAAACACAAGTAATTTTCCTAAAAAGCAAGACAGGGGCTAAGGGATTTAAAAAATTAAAATACCAGAAAATATACTCCAAACAGAGGAGCTAAAAGCAAGTGTAGTAATTTCCTCCCTGAAGAGAATGAGATGCTTAGCAAAATTCTGTTGTTTACTTTGCATGGTCTTAGCCCAAGCTACACAAAAAACAGCAGTGGCAGGAAGTGCCTTTCTGTGTCCTGGTGGGGACAGGACTCCCAACTTGAAGCCTTTGGATGTCTCAGGATTAACCAAAAATCCTCAGAACAACTTGTTCAAAACACTAATTGTATTTGTGTCTCTGTCTTTGATTAGTGGCTTAGTCAGTTTTTTGAGTCATTATCATCTTAAGTTTTGTTTTTAATGTTATGAAGGCAAAGAATCTAGCTTTATTTTTAAATTTTCCCCCAAGGAAAGTAAACTAAACACAAACTTGGAGGTATCTTGTATGCTTTTTATCTTTAGTAAAATATTTAGCAACTTTGTTGTGGGAATGTTGAGTGTCCTTTCTCACCGCAGTCATCAAATGGTTGAAATAGAAAGCAAAGGTATATCTGGACTCTGTCCTTAGCCATTAGGTGCTTTGCTCAGGTCGAATATCCATCCTATAGCTCTTTAAAGAAAAGAATCAAAGCAGATAAGATATATTTGGGTTTTGCATTTTAATGACCTAATGTAATAGAGGAGGACTATTGAAATAACTAGAAAAAAATTCAGGTAGTAGGTATATAGGGCTCCCTTAAATCTAGATACTTGGCAGTTGTGTTACACACATTACTAGTTTTTAATTAGCAGACAGCAAGTCTTCATGGCAGGCAACTTTTAGAAAATATTTTTACATTTTATGGAAGAGGGAGAGGTAGCAACTCCTTTCATTTTCCATAGGAAGGGCAGATATTGAGTGTTGGAGTAGGTCACCTTTCACAATAGGTTGTAGTCCTATTAAAAAGTTTTGAGATTTAGGGCCTCCCTGGTGGTGCAAGGGATTAAGTCACAGCACTATGAAGCTGTCTGCAGACAGCCACTGCAGTACCAGTTCGATCCCCAGCCAGGGAGCTACCCAGATGACACAGCAGGACCTCTCCTGCCCACTGCTCCCACTGCTCCCCTCAGCAGTGTATTTCAGTCAATCTGCCTGTTCTGTTCCCTACTCTGTCTCTGGTGAATCCTCTCACCCTCCCCCCCTCACCTCTGGCCTACACCCCAGTTCTTGTATGCATAAATAAATAAATCTTTAAAAAAAGTTTTGAGATTTAGCTAAAATAATCCACACTTTGTTTTTATTTATTTTTAACTTTTTTATTTTATTAAAGATTTATTTGTTTGTTTGTTTGTTTATACAAGTACTGGGTACAATCAGAAGCGCGGGTGGGTGAGAGAATTCACCAGAGCCAGAGCGGGGAACAGAACAGGCAGACTGACGAAATACACTGCTGAGGGGAGCAGCGGGTGCAGCAGGAGAGGTCTGTTGTGCCATGTGGGACCCTCGCCGGCAGCCGGGGATCGAACTGGTGTTGCAGAGGCTGCGGGCAGCTTCGCAGCCCAGCGCTCAACCCCTGCACCACCAGGGGAGGCCGCACACTTTGTTTTTAATTATCCAGATAACACATGAACACATGAAAAAATAAACATATTACAGATAAATGTTCCTCTTGATACCCTCTTCCCCAAATCTCCATCCCCTTTGTCACCATCCCTGCCAAATGAAATTACTTCTTTTTCAGTTCAATATACAAGGTTCCAAACCTTTTCCTTATAGATATTAATATACAATACATACACACACTGGAATGTGTAAATGTATAAAATACATAATAATTTTTTATTTGTTGGTTTTTAATAAATAGTTTTATACCATATTTTTCATTCTATAATTAGTTTCTCCCCTACACATTTACCCCCAACCACACGCACTAAGATCCTGACTACTCTACTTTATTAAAACAAGCAAACCTGTTGCATTGTGTAGTGTGCCAGGCTGCTATTTCATAGTATGTTTTTAGCCATATCTCCATTAATAGACATTAAGTTGGTTCTGGTTTTTTCCTTTTTTAGGTGCTTAACACAATAATTTGAATAGGAAACCTTTAATATAAGGAATTATTAACTAAGGCTTCCCTGGTGGCACAGGGGTTAAAGTCTTAGCATTATGGGGGCCTCTCTGGTGGCTCTAGGGGTTAAGTCTCAGCACTATCAAGTTACCACCAGCCACTGCAGCATGAGTTCAATCCCCAATTAGGAATATTGTTACAAAAAATAAGTTCATACATAACCACCTGTGCACAAGCATGACTTCCCCCCGCCTGAAGTTAAGTATCAAGAATTGAGGTATAAAGTAGAAATTATTCATGTTTTATTTTAATAAACATGCCAAATTTGCCCCCCAACATGCATTTCAGTGGGCAACTCCAGCAAATATTTCTTTTATTTAAATTTTGGTGTGGGCTAACGCTAGGCTCCAAACCAAGCAGGCTCAGGAGTAATATGAACCTACATCTTTATCCTCTAGGAAAACTGAAGACTCACCTTTTTACCCATATCTATCAATCAATTGGTGAAAGAAATCCAGAAAGGCTAAACCAGTAGCTGAGAAAGGCTTGCAGAGGGTGGGTGGATAGGAATAGGATGGCAGGAGGGGATGGGGACAGGGTAATGGCAAGGAGAGGACCACCACACTTCTCCAAACATACCTATTCCCTCTTATGTAGCTGGCACTCTTATAACCAGAATAATGGCTCACATACTCCCAAATATGTAAGTCATTCAAATTAGCCACGATGAGAAGAGAGCTCAAAATGGAACACCAATGAAAAGCAACCTAAGTGTCTTATAAACAAATAATGAAACCACACTGGAAGACCTAGAGAAGAAAATTAATCTCGGTAACTCTGAAAAGCAGTATTTTGACTGGATATTATAAGATTAAAGATAAAAAGAACTATACACAAAGATCTTAGATTAGTTAATAAACTGCTTCTCTTTATGGTTCTAAAGGAGAAATGAGTTAGCAATTCTGACACAATTTTACGTGCAGATTAGTCTGGGTCGTTAGGAGACAGAAAACACAATAATTTGAGTAGGAAATGTTTAATATAAGGAATTATTAACTAAGGCTTCCCTGGTGGCACAGGGGTTAAAATCTTAGTGTTATGGGGGCCTTCCTGGTGGCTCTACTGGTTAAGTCTCAACACTATCAAGCTATGGGCAGCCACTGCAGCATGAGTTCAATCCCCAGCCAGGGAGCTACCCACATGGCACAGCAGACCTCTCCTGTCTTGCCCACTGCTCCCCTTAGCAGAGTATTTCAGTCAGTCTGCCTGTTCTGCTCCACACTCAGTCTCTGGTGAATCCTCTCACCCCCTGTGCTTCTGGCCTGTACCCCAGTTCTTGTATACATAAATAAATAAAACTAAATATTTAACAAAAAGAAGAAAAGAAAATGGGAATAATAAATGCAGGAGCAGCCACTGCCTAGGACTGAGAGACAATACAAGGAAGAACCTCCCCTCCAACCCCAGCTGAGATCCACACCCCGGTGGCAAGGACTTGGCCATGGTCACTGAAAGGTGAAGAAGCCACATTATCAGAACCCACCCTGTAGGGTCAGGAAAACTGTTGATGGGAGGTCTTATCACTGGAGGCACTCTGATATGAAACTTCCCCAAAAGGATACCAGGGGAATCTGCTGGGAACTGGCTTTACTGGTTACTGTGCACTTCAGTGTTGAAGCAACACAGCTGGAGCTGGACGCTGGAGACAGCCTGTACTTTCAGGAACTGCAGAGCAACACATCCCTCTCCTGCAGCGTCTCTCTGTCGCCCTCTACTGACAACATTTAACATGGAACTATTTAGACCAACTGTTTATTTATCAAGTGATAAAGGAAGAATTTACATTTGAAAGGTACTACATTGGTAACTGGCAGAGTCCACCCCTTTGTTCAGCATCCATATGCTCCCCTTTACACACATTTAAACTCTCAACGACAAAGCATCCCTGTAATTCCATCTAAGGAGATACAGTTTTTTGTTGTGTTGTTTTTAATCTCGGAAATGAAGAGTTGTGCGCTCCCCAAAATGAGGAGACACAGAGTTCCAGCAGGTATAGTATCCATCACAAGTTATGGTCATTTCTCCTTAAATTTAGTCATAGTCCCACTGAGTATTACGTTACCTAAAGATGAAACCCCAAAGCTAATTGCAGCTACTTGTATATAAATTAAAATAGACAATGGTTAGCATGTACAAATGATCATATATGTGATCAAACAAGTAAGCAAACAAAAACAAAGTTTCTATAATTGGCTCTAAGGCTGTCATTGATATCTATGACTTTTTTTTTAAGATTTATTTATTTATGCTTACAAGAGCTGGGGTACAGGCCAGAGATGCAGGGGGGTGAGAGGATCCACCAGAGACAGAGTGGGGAGCAAAACAGGCAGACTGACTGAAAACACTGCTGAGGGGAGCAGCAGGTGAGACAGGAGAGGTCTGCTGTGCCATGTGGGTAGCTCCCTGGCCAGGGATCTAATTCACGAGTGCTGCAGTAGCTGCCAATAGCTTCATAGTGCTGGCACTTAACCCCTTGTGCTACCAAGGAGACCCCAGCAATTTATTTTTTAATATTTTTGTTAATTTAGTTATTTTCTTACATCTCTTTTCATTTTTGTGAAGTATTTGGTGTCTCCCCTCATGTGAAGGCCCCATAGTTCTCCCACCACCATATCACCTGGGAACTATCACCATAGCCCTTTGTGCTCTTCCCTCCCCTGTCTTAACCCCTTACCCCCCCCCCTTGCTATATGCCTCTGATCTAAGGTCAGCTTGCGAGTTTTGTGCTTTTATCAATTTATTTTTTAAGGGACATTATTAAGAAAGCTGGTAAAATTCCAATAACATCTATAAATATCACTAGTATTATATTAATGTTATTTCTGGTTTTGATAATTGTGCTATGGTTACATCAGAGGTTAACATTAAGGAAGCTGGGTGGAGAGTATGTCCGTGCTCTTTGAACTACTGTTGCAGGGTCTCCCTAGTGGCACAGTGGTTGAGGGCTGGGTTGTGAAGCTGCCCGCGGCCTCAGCAGCACTGGTTCAATCCCCGGCCGCCGGCGAGCGTCCTACATGGCGTGCAGATCTCTACTGCCGCCCCGCTGCTCCCCTCAGCAGTGTACTTTGGTCCTTCTGCCTGCTCTGCTCCCCGCTCTGGCTCTGGTGAATTCTCTCACCCTCCTGTGCTTCTGACTGTACCCAGTGCTTGTATAAATAAATAAATAAATCTTTTAAAAAAATAAATAAAATAAACTACTGTTGCAACTTTTCTGTAAGTTTAAAATGATTTCAAAAACATTTTTTAGTGAACTTGAAATGTTCCCAGTTTTTTTTTTTTTTTTTTTTTGTAAGGAACTCCATCAATGGCCTAGTACACTCAACATTTGCCTTGCAAAGATACATACTTTTAAAAGGTACAAACTATGTTAAGAGTAGCCAATGTACATATGGCTCAGTTTTATAGAGAGCAGTTTGGAAGTCACGAACAAAGCTGGAAGCACAACCAAGGCAGTAAATGAGACTGCCTGGAGAGTCCCAGGGAAACACTGTGAGACATTACATAATGGCAGCCAGCAGGGTAGGAAGAACTTATTTTAGGTTTCCAGTTTAAACATATATATATGTACTGGGAAGCCCAGTGGAAGTCACTGTCTGACCTCTCCAGTGAGGGGAGGGTGAACCATCATTCTCCACATTCCCTACCTGTTCCCCACCCCCACCCCAAGCCTGGGTCTATAGGCTAGGGATTCCACCTGTCAGGCACAGAATCAGACCTGCACAGAATCAACCAATCCTCAGAGGTTGGGGTGGGGACTGGTGGGGGGGGGATGGTCTCTTGGGAAACTCTCTGTGTTTTTTTGTTGCTGCTCTTGAAGCTGACTTCTCTTGCTCATGAACTTGGCACAGTGCCTTGCTGTTTCTGTTTGTTCAATCTGTCACTCCCTTGCTCCACCTGTAGTGAATTTAGCTTCAGAATTCCCTACTTATGGGTCCTAGGTTGGGAGAGAGACCAGAGTGACAGTGCATTGCTTTTTTTCACAATTGTGGGGTACTGGTCAGACTTCCTCTGGCAGGAGAGGGCGTGGCCTAAAAGATTATGACACATGGGGGTTGCAACCTGCTCTACCTAGGCATGCAAGTTGTTCAACTGTGAGGATTCAAACCAATTCCCCCCATCCTCCACTACCCACCCACCCCCTATTAGCTCCGGAGTGGAGCAGTTGCTCCCTGTGGCTGTGAAAGGAGCATGGTGTGTCTGTATGTCCTCTTCTGTCCTATTTCCCACAGGTGCTAGGCAGCCCCATTCCCTAATTACCCTGAGCTAGTTCCAGCTACAATGTAGACTGGCCGAGCAAACAGTTTGAATCCTCCTTGACTTATATCTGTTTATTTTAGGTGTCAGTTTTGACTGGACTAAGGGATGCCCAGATAGCTGGTAAGATATTATTGCTAGGTGTGCCTCTGAGTTCCTTTCTGGAAGAAGGTAGCGTTTGAATTAGTGAACTGTGTAAAGCTGAAGACTCTTCTGGGGTGGCAGGGGGTGAGCACCATCCAGTCCTTGAGGGCCCAAACAGAACAAAAAAAAAGATGAAGAAAGGCAAATTTTCTCTCTCTTTGCTTGAGTTTTTCCTATACTTGTACTTATGACATCAGCTCTCAATTGTCAGGCCTTGGACTTGGATTAAATTATGCCACTGGTTTTCCTGATTCTCCAGCTTGCAGACAGCAAATTGTGGGACTTCTCATTTTTAATAACCACATGAGCCAATTCCTATAATAAATCTCTTAAGTCCATATATTTCTATGTATGCTATTAGTCGGTTTTTCTGAAGAACACTGACTAATGCAGTTTCTTCTTGCTTCTCTTCCTGTCCCTCTTTTACTGGTTAATTTTCGCCAACTTCTCTTTATATCTCAACCTTTGGAGCCCAGAATATGGAAGAGGAAGAAATGGGTTATGATGCAGCATAGTCTCCAAACAACTGCCTGTCATTTGGGCGAAAACCAGAGACTCTCTGAACTTCAGGTCCTTCATCTGTTAAGAAACTCCCAGTGGCTGCCTCATACACTTAGTGGACTCTGCTAAGTGTGCAGTATGGCCCTGGAGAGTAAGTACCTGAAGGACAGGGATCTCCTGGCCTTGAATTTTTTTTTAAAGATTTATTTATTTATGCATACAAGAACTAGGGAGCAGGCCAGAGGCATGGGGGGCGGGGGGTTGAGCAGATTCACCAGAGACAGCGTGGGGAGCAGAAGAGGTGTATCTACCAAAACATACTGCTAAGGGGAGCAGCAGGCAAGACAGGAGAGGTCACCTCCCGGGCAGGGGATGGAACTCATGCTTCCATCTGGTGATGTTTGATAGTGCTGTGTCTTTAACCCTTGCACCACCAAGAAGGCCCCTCCTGGCCTTGAGAATATTCTTTTCTAATGCCTTGCATCCATAGTGCCCAGCATACGGCAGGCACTCAATAAATCCTTGCTAAACAGATAGGTATAAAAATACTGGTCATTCTGTTATTTTAATGCATTCATGTATGTCATGAGCCATATTTAAATTCAAGATGGTGCTGGAGAAAACACAAAAACAACAAACCTAGTGGTAGATGGAGTGTTAAAAATTATAGGTACAGGGCCTCCCCGGTGGCGCAGAGGGTTGAGTGCAGTGCTGTGAAGCTGTCCACAGCCTCTGTGACACCGGTGCGATTCCCGGCCGGTCAGAGAGATACACACATGGCACAGCAGACCTCTCCTGTCTCGCCTGCTGTGCCCCTCAGCAGTGTTTTTCAGTTTGTTTGCCTGTTCTGCTCCCTGCTCTGTTTCTGGTGAATCCTCTCACCCTCCTGCACCTCTGGCCTTGCCCCAGTTCTTGTATAAATAAAAATAAAATCTTTTAAAAAATTATAGGTACAATGATTTGAGAAACAAAGTGGCTCAGAGCTGGCATGGATGCTTCAGGATGTTTACTGACCACGGTCCAATGGGCCCTGTTCCTCTTGACATATGTGACCTGTCTGGGATCTTTGTGGATGTTAATTACCCAGTTTAAATCCCAACCTGCTAACATAGTGTGTCCATTTCCGTAAGACTGATTTTAAAGAAGGCAGGAAAAGCCAATTCCACTTAAACATTTCAAACAGGGCCTCCCCAGTGGCGCAGCGGTTGAGCGCTGGGTTGCAAAGCTGCCCGCGGCCTCTGCAGTGCCTGTTCGATCCCCGGCTGCTCCCCGGCCACTGGAGGAGGGTCCCACATAGCGCGCAGACCTCTCCTGCCGCCCGCTGCTCCCCTCAGCAGTGTACTTCGGTCCTTCTGCCTGCTCTGCTCCCTGCTCTGGCTCTGGTGAGTTCTCTCACCCTCCCGCGCTTCTGACTGTACCCAGTGCATGTATAAATAAATAAATAAAAAACAAAAAAAAAACATTTCAAACAAACTAAAATAAGGCATTTGGAGGAAACAAAACAGCGTCAACATTCTTCAGAGAGCTAGAAAAGGAATTATCTCTTCAAATAGGAACAGAATGTTCTGCAAAAGAATGACTAAATAAGAGTGAGTTACCCTCAGATATTAATATAATAATCAAAAGTAAAATCCATTAGATTTTGAAGAAATGTTCTAAAGCCTGGAATGAAGTGACTAGGAGATGGAAAACAGTTGATAATGATATGGAAACTGGAGGATAAACTGAGGGCACCTATCATCCAACTGAAGTGTCCACAAAGAGTAAGTAGATTCGGGGGGAGGAATACTCAAAAGAATTTCCCATTCTCTCCAAGGGAAAGAATCAAAATGAGTGCAGAAACATCCCTATGAAACTTCAGTGCAACAGAGACAAAGAGAAATGAGAGAGAGAGAGAGAGAGAGAGAGAGAATATGACTTTCAAAGGACCAAGAATAAAAATGTCATCAGACTTCTAAGCCAAAACTTCTGGAATGGCAATAGTAGAGAAGTCTTTCAATATGCCAGTAGAAAATTAATTTCAACACAAAATTTAATACTCAGTCATGTGACGTTTAACAAAGATATCTTTTAGACATGCAGGTCTCACAAAATTTACCTCCATGCCCACGAAAATGAGTGAGAAAACCCAGACAGAAAACAAGATTCTAACACAGGGGTGAAGGAAGGGGAAAGAAACTGGGCAGCAAACCTGGAGAATCCCAATCTGACTGGCATAGGAGCAGGAGGACTCCAGGGGGAAACTCTGGGGAAAAATGGAACTGAGAGAAAATCGCATGTGTTTGTCCTTGTGCAGAGTGGTATAGGCAGAGTTAACAAGGGAAATACATAGAGCAAAGCAAGTGTTTTTTTAAAAAAAGATAAATACTCACACCACATACACACATCCCCATTGCCTCGAAGGTAAGTAGTGACCTGATGTAATAACAAGAAGAATTTTACTAAAATTATATTAGTCAGGATCTCAGCAAACTCTCAACTTGGGTTGTTTGAGAATTTTATGAAAGAAATTGCTTGGACAGTGAAAAGAAATTACAAGGGGGGCCTCCCTGGTGGCGCAGGCGGTTGAGCGCCGCACTGTAAAGCTGTCTGTAGCCTCTGCAGCGCCGGTTTGATCCCGGCCGGTGAGAATCCCACATGGCGAAGCAGACCTCTCCTGTCTTGCCCTCTGCTCCCCTCAGCAGTGTATTTCTTCAGTCTGCCTGTTCTGTTCCCCACTCTGTCTCTGGGGAATCCTCTCACCCTCTCACGCATCTGGCCTGTACCCCAGCTCTTATATAAAAATAAATAATCTTTTTTTAAAAAAGAGAAATCACAAGGGGAGGTTTGGTACCAGTACGAGGGGTCCATTACCCTCACCTCACCCCCCCACCCCCCAGGCAAGGAGACAGTTATCAGAATCTGAAGAGTACTAAGTGAGGAGGATGCCTGACAACACAGTAGACACGCAGCTCCCCCACTGCAAACCTAACAGTGGGGTAACCAGCATCAACACTCAATGCTTCTTCCCCCAACTGCCCACCTGTGCCCCACATTGACCCAATCCACCCAGGAGCCCAAGGATGATCTGCGTCAGTGTGATTCTAAAAGAACTAAGGGAAGAATCCATCATGAACCTTACTGAGGGGACAGAGGGAGGGAATTTAAAGAGAACACAGTTCTCCTGTCATAAAAAAACAGGAAGTTAGGAGGCAGTATCTAAACTGGTCAGTCAGAAATAGCAAGATCAGTATGGAATTCTGAAATATGGCAGCAAACACTGAGTGATCTGAGGTGGAGTGCTCTGGGGAAAGAGAGTGGTAAAGGACAAGTCAGAGGACTTATTTTTCAGGAGACATCCAGTAGTACTACTATTATGGCTTTTGAACTTCACACACGTATAACTTTGATTAAAGTAATAATAATAATAATAGTAATAATAATATCCAATCCGATCATGAGAAAAATATCAGAAAAATTGCAATAGAGGGGCATCATACAAAATACCAGTTGGTGCTTTTCAGAATTGTCAAGGCCACCAAATAAAAGGGAAGACTGAGAAACTGACAGCCCAGAGGACCCTGAAATACCACAGCTAAATTATTCTAAAAGTAGGGCCACCCTGGTGGCACAGAGGTTAAAGTCTCAGTACTATCAAGCTATCACCAGCCACTGCCCCACGAGTTCAATCCCCAGCCAGGGAGCTAACCCATATGGCACAGGAGACCTCTCCTGTCTCCAGACCTCTCCTGTTGCCCACAGCTCCTCTCAGCAGTGTATTTCAGTAGATCCGCCTATTCTGCACCCCAATCTGTCTCTGGTGAATCCTCTCACCACCTGCACCTATACCCCAGTTCTTGTATGCATAAATAAAAAATAAAAATAAATCTTTAAAAAATTATTCTAAAAATAAAATTATCAAAAATAATAAAGTACTTTACAGTACAGATATCCTTAGAATATAAGCAAATCTTATGCATTTTATTTGCATTATTTGGAACTCCAAAAAGATTGGATGTTCTTTCAGGCTTTTTAAAGGATTTTTGTCTTCAAGGCATTAATTCCCAGAATTTCAGCAATGATCCTAGTTATTTATTCATTCAACACATATCAAATGTTGACTACATGCCTAGAGTACCCTGTGCTCAACATTTGGGAATCAGGGACCTTTTCAAAATACAGACCTTCTGTTGCCCTTAAATCCCTAAGAAGCTGTTAGCTACTCACAAGTTCAAGTCAGGGCACAAAGTCCCGCCTGCCTTCCCCTGCGGCCTGCCCAGCTCACCTGGCACCCTTCCTCCTTACCTCTCTGCTCCAACCACAAAGACCTCATTGGGTTTCTTGAAGATACCATGGTCCCTCCTGCTTCAGGGCCTTTGCATATGTTGTTCCCTCTGCCCAGAATACTCTTCCACTTTCTGTTCCCTTCCCCTCTGCCCAGATAACTCATACTTGGAATCTTAGCTTAGGTATCACATCTAGAGAAAACTACCTACTTATAATTATCACCTGGTCATGTGGTTATTTGAGCAATGCTAGTGTTCCCCATGGAATGCTTCGTGGTATGTTCTATGACAACAGGGACAGTATCCTGTGAGGGACAATGTGCTGTTTACACCGGTCCTCAGCTTCAGGCAAAACATTTGATTTGTTGCAGGGACTCCATGAGAATTTGTTGAAGGAAGGAAGTAAGGAATGGTAAACAAACATGGTCCATGGCCTTCTGGTCTCCGGCAGCTCCAAACCAAGATGCCGAGGTGTTAGTTCCTGGAGACAGAGATGATGGTCTACAGTTACTGTAGTCTACAGTTACTACAGTTCTGATGCCAGGAATGTATCCTAAGAAAATAGGTGAATAAATGCATCAAGATAAATGTGTGAGCATATTTTAAAATCACTAATTATAATAGCTTTTACTTCAGGAGGAGATTAATAAATGATGGAGGATTGTCACACAGATGAAGGAGCCCAAGAAGCAGGCAACCTCGTGTTGTCCTTGGTGTTTCAGCAATTCCCATGATGTTCTGGTATTGTCTCAGTCCTTGGAACCCTCCACATTGATGGCCAAACTCCTGACATCCCCTCTGTGGGGGTTGGTAATGACCCAAGAGGAGTCATGTCAGGGAGGGTATATATGCCAAGACTTCCAGCAGCCCCTGGGTCTGGCCCATCAACTCTTTTGGTCTAAACACTTACAACAGTATCATGGCCACACCGCATGGCCTTCATTACTTCAGATTTGCAAAAACCCACTGAGATCTGCATCCATATTATTTGTATGTGCTTGTTGAGAAAACGGACCTGAGAGATTAAGTGAATTGCCCCCAAAGCACATTGTTACTTGAGGGTCCGTATTTAACCCGATTTTCTTATAGACTCCTGAACTCTCCTTTCTCGAAAACTTAGCACTGGCTCTGGGTAACACAATGTTTGCACTAGGGTGTTTGTGCTAAAATGAGGCGGGACTCGCCCCGCCTGTCTGGCGTTGTTGCACGCCTTACACCTGGGCCACGCGCGCCCCCTCGCGGTTACCAGGGACACGGGACGCCCGGCGCTTCATCGCCTGCAGCAAGAGACCTTACTGTGGCCTCGGCGCCCACCGCCCACTTCGTAGGGTAAGTCCGGAGATTCCGGGGCGCTGGCTCAGGTCATCCACAAGTCATCCATCCATCCATCCATCCAGCCTCACCTCAGTTTGGGAGGCACCGAGGCCGAGTTTGGGAAGGCTGCTGCGCACCCGAGACAAAGTAGGGGCGCGCGGGGGTCCGGGGGGTATAGAGAAGGGGCGTGTCAGATGAGTCAGCTCCCTCTGGTCCGCTGCAGGGAAACCTGGGGTCAAATTTAAAGCCCGGCGTCGCGGTCTTGAGCAGACGTTCCCTCGCTGAGTTTCTCTTTCCTATCTGAAAAATGGGGGTGATGACAAGTACTCCGTTGGATCCAAAACAGCCTGGGGCTCGGACTGGCATCCAGGCAGCCTTGGAGGACTTGGACAGAGGTTGGGAGCTCTCGGAAGGGTGCCAATTCTCTGCATCCTGCAGAGCCCTGGCAAACTTGTATCCCTGGCCTGTTGGGAGCCTGGGGAGTGAAAGGGGAGGGGCACACATGCTTTACTTTCAATGTCTTGATTAGTGGGTAAAACATGTGCTACTGAATTAAATGTAAAAAAACAATACACTACTTGATCACAATACCAGAAATAAATTAGAATGTTGGCCCTCTGCTTCTAACCACTGTTCATTAAGTTGCTCTCAACTAAAAATGATTCAGGAGACAAATTATTTCCATGATTGTGTTTTGTCTGTTCTGACGTTATTTTCCATGAGCTTGTGTTTTAGTGAAGAAACTGTGCTTGTCTTTTGGTCGTGGACTAGGTGGCACAAATGTGGGTGAGACAGGTGACAATGGCAGCTCTTGATGTTGATTTTGCTCTTTTCCTTCCGGGCTTGTCCAGTTGTTTGTGACACTGGAAGATGCTTTAGACTTGTAGCAGCCCTTGTGGGCCAATCCCATATGGATGGAGGGGACGGGTAACTTTGGGTGCTTCATCTGACTCTACCTGTATTGTTTCCTAGTTTTATTAAAGTTCCTTCCCATTAAAGTCTTATATGTTTTGTGTTGATGCGGCGGATGGCAGAACCCATTTAAAATAGGCAGGTTTGCGGGGTTTGGGCTGCCCCTCTCCTTGTCCTATAACAGTTTCAGGGGATCATTTGACTGCTAACAATCCAAGCCTTGTGTTAAGGATTTTTCTTATCTGCTTATGTTCTAGGTAAATTGGGGAAATATATTTGCATTTCATCAACAGCTTATTGTAAAGTGATTTCTTCTGTGTAATTAATTCCCAGCTTTGTTCCAAACAAGGAGAGGTGTGGACAGTTTCTTGCCCTTGGGTGTGGATCAGATAGAGCGCCAGGCACTGGCAGCAGAGAGGTGAATCAGACATGGATGGTGAAAGAATTGAGACCCAGTCTTTGGAGGAGGTGTCATCCTCTGGTCACCTACACAGCTGAGTCCTTGTGGGATGCCTGGCGTCTCTCATCTCAGCTTACAGTCCAGATGTTTTCTTCCTGCAGCCTCACAAATATTCTGAAGGATCTGAATAAAAAAAGAGGATGAGAGAGAAAGAATCACTGGAGAGGACCAGCATGGGAAGGCTCTTGCCAAATGCCAATTTATTACCTTTATTTCCTGACCAAATTTGACCCTTTCATGTATGTGATTTCCCCTCCCCCAACCTCCCTCCCACACACAGGTCTGTGGCCTTCCTAGAGGGTAAATAGGCCCTATTGCAGGGGAGGTGTAGGCCTTTCTTTTTTCCTTATGGCCTCTGTATCCTTTTAGAGAAGCTGGGGCTCTCTCTGAACTCCACAGCCTGTTTCAGAGGCTGTTAGTTGCCAGACTCTGCAGTGAGTTGTGGAAGGGAGAGAGCTCACTACTGGGTGGGTGTGGAGACTAGAAAGGGAGTTTTGATCTGCCTTCTCCTTAGTCACACAAGCTAAAACCCAGAGGAATCATTCTCTTCCCAACACCCTCTGTAAGTTTTTCCTTCTGTCACAAGTTCCAGATGCTGACCCTGTTCCTAGAGCCTAACTCTGAAACAAAGGAAGAAATGCAAATGGTCACCTAGAAAAGCCAGTGAAGCCAGCAGAAGGTATTAAGCATCTTGGTCATTTAAATGCACATAATGCAGCAGTTCTGACGCCAGGAATGTATCCTAAGAAAATAGGTGAATAAATGTATCAAGATAAATGTGTGAGCATATTTTTAAATCACTAATTATAATAGCTTTTACTTCAGGAGGAGATTAATTAATAAATGATGGAGGATTGTCACACAGATGAAGGAGCCCAAGAAGCAGGCAACCTCGTGTTGTCCTTGGTGTTTCAGCAATTCCCATGATGTTCTGGTATTGTCTCAGTCCTTGGAACCCTCCACATTAATGGCCAAACTCCTGACATCCCCTCTGTGGGGGTTGGGAATGACCCAGGAGGAGTTATATCAGGAAGGATATATATGCTAAGACCTAGAAGGACATGGAACATTAAACCAATAGCTCCTTCAAAAGACCAAACTGGTGCAAAGGAAATCATCCTGTACCCCTCTGGGTTCTTCTAAGCTGGCAAATAATGAAACAAGCATCAGGCAGATTGATAGGAGAAAGAGACATATAGACGTTAAATAATAATATGTATGCCTCCCATAGAGGGCCCCAGCATGGCTGGGTTTTTCACCCACTTGGCTTTAGATGTGACCTTAAATAGCCCAGCTAGGATGAGGGAGGTTAGAAGGAAGAAAGGGGAAGTTAATTAGGGCATTTATTAGAGGAAAACAAAGATACTTCTCATCTCCATTGAAAAGAGATAAGGGGATTGAGTCTTCCTGGAAAAGACTCTTACAGAGAGAAGTTTAGACATAAATATCAAAAACAGCCTCCACCCAGCCTTTAGAGTCCCTCCCATGGAAAAAAACCTCTTGGCAAAAGACATGTTTTGGGGTGGCAAATTTGTGATTCTCAACAGTGCTGTGTGAGGTCTGTTCTTAGTAGGCTAAGCTGCAGGTGTTGGGGGGAAAAGATGTTTGTTGCCCTGTAACAGAGGCAGCCTTCTGGGGCTCTTGGTTCTTCTGGATAACCAGAGAAGTTGTGGTGCTTGCCCTCACTGAGTTTGGCTAAATTCATAATGAGATAAAAAATAAATATTACTGTCTGGTGGTGATGGAAGAGGAAGCCCGGCACCTGGGTCTCATGGTGGATGCTGTTGTTTGGGGAACCCAGTCCTCATCCTCCCTTCCTCTGGCAACATTGCCAATTTTCCTTTGGCTCCTCGGTCATATGTAAGCCTTCCACTTCCAGCCTTCATGGTTCAAATGAAACTGGCTCTGCTCTGTAGTCCCAAAGGCAAATCCATCATAGCCAATCCATAGGACTTCTGCTAGCATTATGGAGAAGAGTCGACTTTCTCCACAAGGGTCGCGTGCAAAGCTCCTCTCTGCCTCCACAGAGGGTTTAAATACAAGGTACAGGCAGGGTGTGTAGCGCCACAAGGGAAAGTATAGAAGCCCAGTGTTAGTAATTAATAACTAAGTTGTCACTACACTTAGGCCAGGCCAGATGAGGAGACAGACTGGTTCCTGGGCCCCAGAAAAAGAGGGTCAAATAGAGGAGCCTTCCTTGACAGACGGACAGAGATGTGTGTCCCAGGTTTATTGAGACAAGAAGACCAAGATGGAGGTCAAATTGGAAGACTAGAATTAACTGGAGCCAGGTACTTAAGATGGAGTGGGAAGAGATAATGTGGGAGAAGAGGACATAAATAAATCACCAAGGAAGATTTTTTAATCAAGAGAAGTCAGTGGTCTGACTTCAGAGATGGCTCTGGATGCAGAGGTGGAGAAAATGCCTTGTAATTTGGGACAAAAGCAGAATCAGGAAAAACCTTTAGTGGTTGTGGAAGAGGAGGTGGTGAGTGGATGAGGGAGGGGGCAGTGCAGAAGGATGAAGTGTTGGGATTCAGATGTAGAGAGACTAGGCAAAGGGGATTGTGAAAGCCATACTGACATTGGCCACTCTACTTCCGAGTCTTAGCTTCCTCTTCCAAATAAAGATGCTAACCACTCTGGAGGTGGTTAGGAACATTAAGGAGCAAGCTCTGAGTCAGTGAATGACATCCTGAATGAACTCCATCCCCTGATGACTTATGGACCCCACCCTACCACCCTCACCCTCACCTTTGCTTCCATGAGATCTCAGGAGCCAAACATTATAATTCCCAGCAAGCCATGTGCCTGATTTCCTGAATTGGGGGCTGCTGGCAACTAGAGGGAGAGTTAAACAGCCATGCTTGCTTCATAACTGAACAGATAAATGCTCTGGCTCTCTCTTGCTTTCCCAGCTTTGACTTGTTCCCTGGTACGTGGAGACGAGACGTGGGGGTGTCCCTTCTTTTGTCCCAACCCTCTGGCACCTACCCAACCACTTTTTGGTGGTTCCCCAGCAGAAGGGTACCTTAGACTTGTGGCGTGCTTTTATGCCTCAGTGGCCCCACTTTGGGCTGAGCCTGTTTGACTGGGCATCTGCTTATGTGGGGATGGGTAATTTGGGGAGTTTTATTGGGAAACTATTATATGAAATACTTCCCTCCCTCCCTCTCTCTCTCCACATCAATTCTATTAAAAATCTATCACTCTCACAGTATGCTTCCTTTGCTTTTATGCACACAGAAATCTGAACCCCTTTTAACATGGCCCCCTTAACAGTTTGGGATCCCCAAGGACCCCTTGGTTGTATACTAACAACTGCACAAGGCTTAGTTTGACAAGTGTAGTGGTGTATTGTTTTGCCAGACCTCCATTTAAATCTTAGGTCTGGTGGTTGAGAGCTGTGTGACTCTATGTAAGTCAGTTAATAATAGATATTTACTATTATTAACATTTACTGAGCACTTGCTATGCCTTAACCAATAGGCTCTACCACAGACTAGAATACTTAGGCTTATTATTTCAGTCTACAGGGCAGGGAACAGTACTGTGGAGAAAGCAAGTCATTTGTCTGAGGTCCCGGCCAGGATTTCTTTAATCACCACATTACCCTAACTTTCTGAGCCGAGAGCTGGCATGACAATAATACTGACGCTTCCCTGTGGGCTTGGGAGGAGTTCAGAAAAGGCCTGGCAAATAATAGGTGCTTTTAAACCATTATCAGCACGATTACTATATTCTTTCGTTTCCCTAATTTTGCAGTAAGAGGCATCCCTGGGACAAATTCTTGGAATTAAAAATTAAAAAAAAAAAACAAAACACAAAAACCAGACTTCGGGTTTTCGGGTTGGGGAAAAAACCTGCAACGGGTGTCCCAGCGGTAACACGGGGGCGTGGCCTCGACAGGCGTGGGGACCGCAGGGCCGGCCTGGAGGGGCGGGGCGGGGCGAGGGCGGGGGCGGGGCCGAGTGGCGGGGTGGGGCGGGGCCTAGCGTCTGGGCGGGGCGTGCGCCGGCGGCGCATGCTCCGTGGTGCGGTCCGGGCCAGCGCCGCCAGCGCCACCGCCCACTCGGGGCTGGCCAGCGGCGGGCCGCCGGGACGCAGAGTAGGGCCGGGCTGGCGAGCGCACGGCCATGGCCCCGTGGCTGCAGCTCTGCTCCGTCTTCTTTACAGTCAACGCCTGCCTCAACGGCTCGCAGCTGGCCGTGGCCGCGGGCGGCTCCGGCCGCGCGCGGGGCGCCGACACCTGTGGCTGGAGGGTAAGGCGAGGACGCGCGGTCCGCGGCGCGCGGCGGGCGGGTGCGCACAGGTGCGCGTGGGGCGCGTGGGGCGCGGACCCGCCCGACGAGCCTGCTCTCGGCAGGGCCAGCCGCGGAGCCGGGAGCCGGGGGCGCCTGCCCTGCCTCTCTCTCCGGGCGCTCGTCCGCCCGCCCTGGCCGGGATGAAAGGGGCTGCCCGACCCCCGGCTTTGTGTTGTTAATGAGGCGCGTCCCCGCCTGGGGTCCGACTCCCTGAGGCCGGCGAGAGGGGCACCCGGCGGTGGGTGGGGAGAGGACGCCCCACCCTTTGTTCCCGGCCCGGGACCTCCTCCGCCTCCCGGCTGCGAGCTCCGGGGCCCGCATCCTGCGAGCTGTCTGGATGGGGCGGCGGTGTGGGGTGTCTGCCCGGGACCTCTAGTCCACTGCCCTGCAAAGGCGGGGGACTGGCCGGGAGGGGCCTCGGAGCGCAGGGGAGGATGCGCCCCCCTCTTGGGGGGGACTGCTTTGTTCCTTCTAGGCCGGGCGGTCTTCCCCTACTTTCACCCCACCCCTGACTCCTCACTCGCTGGGAAATTTTGCTCCCGGTTCTACCCTTCCTCTAGCGAAGGGTCTCACGGGTGATCTCTGCTCCCCCCTCTCCCTTCCCCAGTTTGAGTTGCGAAGACTTTTCGCGGCCTAGGGGGTGCAAGAGTTTGTGAACTCGGTCAGGTGCCGGAGATGAGATTGGAGAGGTGCCCAGACCTCCGCTGTAGGCTTGGAGCCTTCTCCGGGTCCCCAAGCGCCGCTTTGATGCTCTCGGGGCCGTGGGGCATGGTGTTTCCCGCCCCCGCCAGGGGACCTGGGCTCGGGCCGCACCGGGATCGGGAAAACTGCATCCACCTGTCCTGCATCTCCCACCAAAGCCTTGGTGAGCCCCGTGTCAAGGCACTCATGGTCTCCAGCCTTGGGAATGCCAGCTTTGCGCTCCGGCAACCACGGACATGACCTTGGGTCTGTTGCTGGGCAGCCATGAGCCTGTTCACTAGAAAATTGGGAGTGAGTGGGTATTTCCTATTTTGTCCATACTGCCGCACTGAGGTATGTATTTGGAAGTTTTCTTTAGATCAACGTTGACCCACCTCTACCGGGCGCTCTGAATACCCTCAGTGTAGTGAAGGTCTAGGACTTGACTCCCCTTTAGGTTCACAGGCCGTGCCTCTAAGTGACTTGAGCCACATTCAGGGAAACACAGTGAAGAAAACCAGATATAAGCCAGGCAGCTGGGAAGTCTTCAAACCCAGTAGGTGCACTAAGATGGCTATACTCCTCCACCCCAACCCCAAAATGAATACCAAGTTTTCCTTAGCGTTAAGATTTAAAAAAATTAATTTTAAGGTAATGCCATGTTTATTTATTAATCCTAATATTTTTTGGATTCAGACTAGTATGTTGGATTTTGAATAATCAGGAGCAGTGGCATGACAGGTATTTGATTTTGAGATTTCGCATGACAGCATAGGGACATCAGTCCAGTTTGCTGTCTTTCTGCAGTTGTCTAGGTAGCTTCATGTGCCAGTGTACAAAGCCTGTGAAGCTTTAATGTGGACATAGTGTAGCATTTAAAGGAGCCAGACTGGCAGTTTTGTTCTTTCCCTTTGGAAATGTAGTCTCTTCCTCTAAACTTGCACCCCCAAGGAATAAATGATGGCCTCTGCCCCAGTGGTCGCACGCTCATGCTGACCTCCTTTCTCCTACCGCACCTCCTAGTTGGGGGTGAACTTTTCAGCAACTCCTACCTTGCCTCCCCCCCCCCCCCCCCCCCCCCCAGCCCTTTCCTTGAATCCTGTTCATTCCCTTCCTGGCTGAGCATGGAGGCAACTGGGCCATTTTCCAGGTTCCAGGCTCTTCCCAAACTGATAAAATGGCTCCTTCCCTCCTGGACTTACCTTTTGGTGCATCTGATGGAGCTACTGACTCTCACTAAATCAGTTTGTCCACCTACTTTATATAACCACCTTTCCAGCCTCAAACCCAAGGCCCCTTCTTTCGTGTTCCCTGACTCCTGACAGCAGAGTCCTTTATGCCACTGAGGCTGCTTTTTCCTGTCCCTGGGATGCCTTTTCTGCCCCTGAGACTCCTCTTCAGCCTAAGTCTCAGCTCAGGTGATACCTCCTCAGGGAAGCCCTTCTTGAATCCCATTGCTCTTGCTTTGCCCTCTTGGGCAGGTCCTTGCACCTTGGTTCTCACCAGAATGCACCCTTAGTGTTTGCTCACAACTATGTCTTTAGTTTTGTTAGCCAAGTACTTAACCTCCTCTTGTCAGAACTTGGAGCCCTGTAAATTTTGATCGAATCCAATTAGTTCCTGCAGTTTTTCTGCTAAATCCTATATTTTAAATAATAAATTTTAAGAAGTTGAAGGAAAGAGCGCCAAGCTCCAGTGGTCCCTCTGTAGCTGTCCTTTGCACATGCTGTGTCCTGTCTGTGTTCCTTCTCTTTATACCTCAACTTCCCCTCTCATCTCCACCATCACTTCTTGCAAGAAGCCTTTCCTGTTTCCACTGGGTAGATTCTTCTAGCAGTTCTATCAGAGGACTGCCAGTAAGTACTGGTGAACAATGACTTGGGTATTTAATGCGTACCTGGGTCCTCTAACGAGATAGTAGAGGATGTCTCAGTAGATGCCTCAGCTCTGAGGTTGTTTACAGTCTAATTGAGACTCTGCAAACATGAATAAGGGTCGATTATGTTGATGCAACAGGACAGACTTCTGGTGGTCTCGGTCACACAGAACCTAAGAGGGGGACAGCAGAGTGGAGAAGTGAGCTGGGTAGGAGGGGCAGGATCTGGGTACTGGAGAGGAGCTGAGCAAATGTTCCCCTTGATCTCCAAGGAGCATTTGTTCCAGGAACTCTTGCCCCTGCAGGAATGTGTATTTTCCCAGGGCTTGCAAGATGACTGCAGCCAGCTAACCCTCCACAGCCCTGCTAACACACCCTTCGGGCTGCCGGCCTGTTTAAGTGGTCAGATTTCACAACCTTCCCATTATTAGCAGCAATTAAGTGCCTGATAACCATCTTGAACACAGCTCAGTGTTTTAGAAGTCAGTTGTGGGCACACTTCCTCGACTACTTAAAAAAAATCTCTCAGGGTCCTTGCCAGGTGAAGTTGCTCTTTGAGAAATAAATACTGTTTTCCCAAAGAAATAACAATTTGTAAAATTTTAGAGGGGCCGGGCATTCTCATTTGCACTGGATCTTAACTCTTGCTTCTGCATGGTGGAGTAGTTTTGTTGGTGATGGGTTACTGTGTATCAGTCACTTCTCTTGCTGGTTGTTTGAGAGACCTATTTATAGAACAGGGAATTAGGAATCTATTCCCACAGGTCTTTAATGGCAGATCCGCAGAGGAGGGAACATTTTTTGCCTTCCTACCCAAATGGGGTACACCTTCTCTGGTCTGTTATCCCTGAAATGCATTTTCTACCCCCTCAAAGCCTTCAGGAATTCAGGAAGCCAGAAAGCTGGCATCATCTTTACAATGAAGTGCAAGTTTCCCATTTAAGGCAAATACTTCATCTCAAAAGGTAGGAAGGAATAGGGTGGTGCTTGGAAAAGAAGAAGTTCCAGCTGGTTGAAATTTAGGTCCCTGATAAAAGTCCAATCCAAGAACTCTCTTGGCTGTGGGCCCAGGCATGTTTATTTGATTCTGAATTGGATGTGTTTTCATTCACTTGCAGCTCATGGCTCCCAAGCCCACATCTGGTCTGCCTGTCCTGTGGCCATGTTATACAGGCACTTGTGTCCCTTACAGAATCCTTGGTTAAAAATGACTCAGCCCTTGTTGACACATTTTTCAGAGACCTGTTTTTGTAAGATGTGCAGCGCTCTCTTCCAGGCTGTTTTGCCTTGTTAATTGGGAATCCTCCTGGCCCACGGCGGTTTCTTGAGCAACCCTCCCTTCTCTCCCCGCTCCCATCCATCTCCGACCTGGAGCCTGGGGAATTGTGCTAGTTATTAACTCTGGGGTACAACCGGGAGAATGAGACCAGAAACTAAGTACTGGCTGTGGCACCACTTCCTCCCAAAAATGATTTCCAAAGTGAAGTGCAGGGGCTTCCAGTATTGATTGCCTCAAGAGCTTGTTAACATGCAAATTTAAGGCTAATGGGGTCTGATGGGAGTGATGTGGGGCCTAAGAACAGGCATTTTAGCCAGTTCTCTGATGCTCTCTATTTTAAAGATTTATTTTTATTTATTTATGCATGCAAGAACTGGGGTGTAGGCCAGAAGTGTGGGTAGTGAAGGGATTCACCAGAGATAGAAAGGGGAGCAAAACTGGCCAATCTACTGAAATACACTACTGAGGGGAGCAGTGGGTGAGACTGGAGAGGTCTGCTGTGCCATGTGGGTTTCTCCCTGGCCGGGGATTGAACTCGTGCTGCAGTGGCTGTGGATAGCTTCATAGTGCTGAGACTTAATTCCTTGTGCCATCAGGGAGGCCCCCTCTCTGATGCTCTCTGAAGAGCTGCTGTTTTAGGAGACAGGGTTTCCACAATTACAAGAAGGGAGAAAGAAGCCACATTCTAAATATTTAAAATTAGAGTTTGACTTTAAATTACTTCAGTGGACTTGAAGGGGAGAGTGGAGGCTGTCAGAGGCCAGACCAATGAGAGGGGTCATGTGGGGTTCAGGGACTGGTGGGACGGGGAACCCGGAAAGCCAACTGGGCAGAATACCCCACTTTGAGTGGGTGCTTCTGGCCTAGGGTTGAAGAGTAGATTGGGAGTGAAAGAGACTTGATGCTTCCACTGGGTTCCTCCCCAGAACAGCTGGACTTGTCTGGAAAACTCTCTCAGGAAAGAGTAGGGTAAGATCCAAACCATATCCTTAGCGGCTCAAACCTTGCAGACAGCTTCCCTACAAAGGAAAGAACTGCTAATGCTATCTTAAGTCTTTATTTTAAGTTAAGTATTTTTCATGCTTCATTTGGCCTAAAATTTTTTTTTTTAATATATTTTTATTTATTTATTTTTTTTTTTGCTTTCAAACCCTCTTTTACCTCATTGGTCTCTGAACTTTTAACATACCAGGCCCCAGCAGATGTCTGCTGCTGCTGGGGCCACCCCATCAACAGTTAATTGTCCCTTTCATTCCTCACTGCCTTCTGCATCTGTCTCTGATAGATGGGGTTTTAGTAGGCTTCTGGAAGTTTGGGTTCCCCACTCCTGATTTGTAAGAGTAGGGGACAAAGCCTGATGCATTCTCAGAAGCTTGACAGACTGTGGAGGGAGCAAGGCCCTTGGAGCAGGCAGGCCTCTCTCTTGCCACCCTGCCCTGGCAGCTGAGACCTTTGGTTTCCCATCGTCCCCAAATTTCGGGGGGGAGGTCTCCTCCCATCAGCAGGCTACCAGGGCTACCTGTGTGGGTGCCATGGGCCCCATCTCAGGGGCCAGGCTTGTCCAGCCAGTGGGAGGCAATGTCCTCCTGGGCAGTGTTTGTCTTGGCTGCTGGGATTTTCTGAATGGGCCTGACACACGATTAGGTGACTGATGGCCCCGAAACACATTGTCTCCTCCAGGGCCTGGGGCCTTTGAAGCTCTTCCCAGTGGGAAGTAAAGAGACTATTTGCTCTATTAAAATGCCTTGGTATTTCCTCTGTTTAACCACAGGCCACTTCCTCTCTGCCACTCTAAACCCGGCAGGGCCACCCGGCTGATTGAAAAGACACAGACCCAGCAGTGATCACATCCTATTGAAATAGATAGTCTTATGCAGATTAAAGCGGGGGCAAGTCTCTAAGAAGAAACTTAATCCAAGGGGAGAACATTGAGATATGACTCCTTATCCTGCTAAAAATTTAGCGTGTTCACATAATTCACACTTGAAGTTTTAAATGTGTAAATATGTGTTTTTGTCTTTTAAAGGAGAAGCATAGCCTAAATTATAACTAATCCGTGTGTATTTTATCTGCACGTGGCAGGTCCAAACGATTTGATCAACTGAATTTCTTATAATGCCAGTTGGAAACTCTTCAGTGTCTGGGAAGAGCAGTGTCTGTACATAGAAAACCACACTTGTCTTATTCCTCTGTCACAGACTCTGTTTGGTCTCAAGTGCTCATGAGTCCAGCTACGCAGCTTAAATAATACCATGAAATCTCTGGGGAGACTGTCCCTCATCCTTTCCCAAGCTGTATCTTGAATTTTTAATTAATAACACCAGGCAGGAAACCAAAAATTGAATAATTAAAAAATTATTGAATTAAGATTGAAAATTTAAACTCTTGTCTGTATACTGGTTTTGTAAAAGGGCCTAAAAAAGGATTTCGTTGTTGGTCTCGAGCTCTCTGAGACTATTATTTTAACGTTTACAATTCCATTGTTCAAAGTATCCATGGCAAAAACAGCTTCCCGTTTCTTTGGTTCCTTGTTTGGAAATGTTGGGGGAAGGTGGATGTAGCTAATTAAGGCTACAACATTTAAAGGGGGGACTTAATAGGTACCAGCTGTCCTCAACAAATCACTGGGTGGATGACAAAGTAAAGATATGTGAACACACATGTAATTCTCTTCTAAAACGGAAGTTAGCCTATAAATTGTCTGATTTAATAGCATAAATGAAAACTACCTTTATTGTGCACTTTTAGGAAGCATTTGTTTTATAGTAAAACCAGTGATAAAATGTCTTATTAGTGTTAGGCTGGTACCGTAAGAGTTGAAAGGGAAGTGGATTGTTAGTATTGTTGGAATTAATGTTAAGTTTATTGTACATTTCTTCATCCCCAACCTGATCTAAAAGACGTTAATTGCGAGGCCTTTCATTAAAATTTCTACACTGGAGGGAAGCTTGCTTGTACTTATTAGAAATTGTATAAAATTGAAGCAGGAATTTTGAATAGAGAATGAAAAGTGTGGTGGCATTAATTAAAGTGTATAGAAGGATATTTATATTTTACACATTGAGTGAGTACTTAAAATGAATCTTTTGGAAATCGTGAGGATTAGACTATCACTTTTTTAGATTGAAAAGGCATTTTAGGGCCTCCCCGGTGGCGCAGTGGTTGAGGGCTGGGTTGCGAAGCTGCCCGCGGCCTCTGCAGCGCTGGTTCGATCCCGGCTGCTCCCCGGCCACCGGAGGAGGGTCCCACATGGCGCGCAGACCTCTCCTGCTGCCCGCTGCTCCCCTCAGCAGTGTACTTTGGTCCTTCTGCCTGCTCTGCTCCCCGCTCTGGCTCTGGTGAATTCTCTCACCCTCCCGCGCTTCTGACTGTACCCAGTGCTTGTATAAATAAATAAAAAAATCTTTAAAAAAAAAAAAAAAGAAAGAAAACCTGAATGATCTCTAAAAAAAAAAAAAAGAAAAGGCATTTTATTCCCTTAAAAACTAGGAGGTTTTCCAAGTGTGCTGTTTAGTCCTTTTTGTAGACTTTCCTCCTATTGAATAGTAACCCTTTAAAAAATGCTGGCCGTGCCCCCAGACTTCTGTTCTGAGATGGACTGTTATACTTGAGAATGGGAGGCTTGATGGGAATAGAAGGAGGTTTTCCTTGGAAAGAAGAGGCACACTTTGAGGCAGGCCATATGGTTTAGGAACCTTTCTCTGTGATTTCATTCTATTGCAGGTGATTTCTGGTTTCTCCTCTCCTAAGACAGCCCCCCTTTTGTCTGAGGATGGTGCAGCACATTCCTGACCAAATGCATGGCCAGTCAGCCTGTTGAATGGCAGTTTATCCCTTTCTTCAGGAGCAGACACATTTACTCTGGGAGGGGCACAGACACTCACGTCTTTAGGTTTTATTGTAATTGTTCAATACCTGAAATTCAGAAACACTTATTTGGAGCGAGGAGACAAGAGACAATATTTTGAGCATCTGCACTTTGTTAAGTCACAGTGGGGAAAAGATAAAAGAAGTGGGACCAGGTCCCTGTCTGCAGTGGCTCCTCACCAAGGCTGGGCTGCAACCGAAAGGTATAGGACTCAGGTGACAGCGGTGCAGCAGTGAATCCAGAGAATTAAGTAACTTTGTCTTTTCTCCATACTTACACTCCTCCTAGAGAAAACACGAACCCTGGTTCCTGCTGCTACTCTTCCTAGCACATTCCCATCTTTGGCAGCTGCCAGTGTGAGTAGCAAGGTAGTGACAAGCAAGTGCCTGAGCTGCTTCTTGGTGCCCACCTTTGGAACTTGGGTTTTTGAGCCTGTGGTGATCTCTGAAGTGGTGACATGGAAGGCGAGCAATTGCAATAAAAATTTCCCCCTGAAGTTCTGTAGTAACTTACGTTTCTTTACCATTGTCTTATCATGTGGCCCTGGGTACTGAGAGTAGGATAAAAATATGCTCCACTTTTGCCATAGATTATTGGTGCTGAGGGCCACATCCTAAGCAGCTGCTGGGCTGCAGCATGGGTTCCAGGGAATGGAAGAGGTGGCAACTGGAGCTGGTAAAGCAGGGAAACCGTACTTTGTGAGGTATCAGGCACTGGAAGATTATGACTGGATTTTCCAGGTGAGAAAAATGTAAAAAATTACTTCCTAGCACTCCCCAAGCATGCTGGTTTTGACAATTATCAAATAATGTGAATGAAATGGATCTTACTCCCTGACAGCAGCCCTCGGTTAGTTTGAAAACTTTGGCTTTTAAACGGAGGTACAGGTCTCATTGTGTCTCTTTCCCCTCTGGTTGTGAATGTGTTTCATTTTCTGAAGTCACTTGATGGTCCATCCAGAATCCAAGATGCTCTTTGCTTTCTTTCCGGGGCTGTGGGTTTGCTGGCCATCTGTGGTAATGAGTCTCTGCCCAGCTTTGATTTTCATGCCTTGCCTCCCTGTGGGAGGAACTAGATATTTCTGATCTTACCTCTGCTCATATTCAGATCCAGCCAAGCAATCAGTGACTTCCAGGGCTTTTTTGTGGGAGACTGTGGGAAAAGTCCTGGTTGGCTGGCTATGAATTAATGAAATCCTTAGAAGGCTTCACTAAAGATAGCTCCTGTGGTTTAAAAAAATAGCATTGCCTTTTTAATTTGAGAAAGAGGTCATGGAGTTTTACTGAAATTAAGCAGAGAAAATGTAACATCTGGTTGTACAGCCCACATGTTCCTGCAGGGTGGAGGGAGTGTTGGTTCCCAGTGTCTTATGCACCCAAGGTGACCGTCACCCAGGTCCCTCATAAAGCTGTGCTGCGCACACTGCCTCTCTCATTGTTGGACCTGAGTTCTGAAGTCTTCTGTCTCCATGGGAAATGGAATTCTACCCCCCACATCTTTTCAACTTGAGCATATTTCCCATCTACTGAGTTTTCTTCCTTTCTACTTAAAGGGTCACTTTTTTTTTAAACTACTTTTTTTTTGAGTTGGTCAAGGTTAGTGTAATCATTGCTTTTATCTCATTCAAAAAAGGAGGTAGATAATGGGGGAAGAGTTTGGGTGAAAGGAAGGGCAGTTTTAAAGAGTTCTTCTAAAATTTTTATTTTAGTAGAAATTCTGGTAAGAGGAGAAAGAGAATGATAAATTGCAAGAGAGAAATTTCAGGGAAAGGTATAAAGGAGATTTTGAAGGGACCTACGGCCCTTTTGAAAGCAGAACATGTATGCCTTAAACATTTGTTGGGGACACATCCACCCCCTGCCTGCCCACTTTAAGTGAATAATAAGTCACATTATTATGTTTTTTCAATTAACTTTATTCTGAATCTATTCTGTATTAAGACTTTAATTTCCCTTTTAAAAATATTAGTAATATTTGGAGTCATACATGCTCTGAAACTAAACAAGAAGAAGTTGTGCTCAGCCCCCTCCTTTTAGTCCAGCAGGCAACTGGTCACCTGTACCTGGACTGGGCTTCTCTTCACTCTTTCCTATGTGTTGTACTCTGAAAGCTTCCAAGCCTGTAGAAAAGTTGAGCGCGTAGTCAAATGAACACCTATTTCCACTCTGCTAGAGTCACCAGTTGTTAACATTTTGTCACACATACCTCGGTTATCCTCCTACAGCCCTTCATGATTCCTTTCTGAGTCACAGTCCAGGATTCAGACAAGGATTACTCATTGCTTTTAGACAGCCTGTCTCTTTAGTCTCCTCTAATCTAGAACAGTCCCCCCACATGGGTTTTATTTTTATTTTTTTGCCCTTTATAACATATACATTTTGAAGACTCAAGGTCACATATGTAGCTATTCCCCCAATTTGGATTTCTGATTGTTTCCTCATGATTAGGATCAAGTTAAATATTTTGCCAAGATTCCCTCTAAAGGTGATACATTGTGACACTTGTGTTTTAGATGGGGGGGGGGTAATGAATATAGATGCAGTGAGCAAAATTTGTTTTCCTACTTGAAGTTGTTGCACAGAGACCTTTCTAATGGTTTAACCCACTTTTCTCTAGTGTTATTTAATGTTAAAAAATAGTGGGATGTTTCACAGGAGGCTTCCCTTTTCCTGAGGGCCTAAAGAAAGTGCAGGGTGTTGCTTGTGCTATCTAGAGTAATCTCTTTCCTTGAAGACTTTGAAATCCACTGTGCCCTCTCAAAATTAGGAGTGCTGTGTCTCGGGAATGCTTAAGACTTTGGCTATTCACACGGGCTTATTACAAACAGTTGTACATGTCGCCCTCAGCGACTGGGAATGAGTTCCTATTAAAACCTCTATTTGGCTGGGGCAGGTTTACGGTTGAGTGCTTCCTCACACCAAAATCCAGCCATTTCTTTCCTTTGTGCTAAGAAAACATTGAACTTTATTTCCACTAAAGGCCACTTCACTCAAAACATGTCCTCAAAGTCAGTTTCCAGCCTTTTAGGTCTGTGCGGATTGCCCAAATTATTTTATTAGGGCCCCTTACCGACAGTTTCATTAGTTTAACTTGAATTACTATCTTCTACCTAATTACATGGCTTTTCTTCTTTTATTTGTCCCTACCCCAGATTTAAGGGCCAAGACATGGAAAGTTAATATTGATTATTTTTCAAAGTAAGTTAAAATGTCAAAAAGCAACAAGTTGTTATTCTTACAGGGTACCAGGGAAACGGCAGAGACAAAACCTCCATCTTTTATTCATAAGTCTGGGGAGGCTGCAAGGGCGCAGGCGGGCCTGTGCACCCCAGCGTTTGTTCAGCTTTGAGGACAGGGCCTCCTCCCCTGCTGGCCGTGAAATGTCATGCCGAGATGTAATAGTGGGACATTCAACATCCAGAGAATGAACTGCAGAGGTTCAACTTTGCTTTTTATTTTCTTTTTTGGCACCAAGTCCATGGTCCCCTTCGTGGTCTGACAGTGAAAGGCCAGAAAGCAGCACTCTGGATGCTGGCAGGAATGGATGCAGCCCAGCCCAGCCCAGCGGGGCCGGACTCCTGTGCTGGAATGCGCTCTGGACACAAAGGCCAGGCTGGGGTGTGCCTTGGGAGGGGGTGTCGGGTTGCCTTGGCTTAGTCTGCTTTGCCCTGGTCACAGGAGAGAGAGTTCTTGTTTCCATGGCTTTGCTACCACTGGCTTTGGTGGAAGAGGGAGGGCAAAGTACTTTGGATTTCAGAAATCACCCTGCGCTAACCACTGCTGTGGAGGGGGAGCCACTGGAACAGAATGGGACGGCGGGACTCCGCAGGCTTTCATTTATTTTTTTCTTTTTTTATAAAGAGAAATCAGGCAGCATTTGCCAAAATAGGCCTAGAATTTGATTTATACCAGTAGTTCTCAATTGGAGGTGATTTGGGGCACCTCTGGAGACATTCTCATTGTTGTAGCTGGGAGCTATAACATTTAGTGGGTATAGTATTTAGTGAATATTTTACATATCAGGGGTGCCGTTAAACATCCTACGATGCACAAAGTCAGCTCTCCTCAGTAAAGAATTATCTGACCCCAAATATCAATAGTGCTGAGGCTAAGCAGCCTTGATTGAGATGGTCCCATTTTAGTATTTGAGTTTCTCAGCTAACTTAGCCTCATAACACTTTTCAACTTCCTTTCTAACAGAAGCTGTTCTGTAAATCTGTACTCAGGATGAATTTCCATTAAATTCTCCAAGATGTATGATTAGACTATTGTGGTGCTTCTTGAAGATAGGCTTTGAATGCAACTACTATTTTAAATGCAAAAGACTTTTTTTTTTTGCCATAATTTGATCAAAGTAGCATAACCTGTGCCTCTGTTTTTGTTACTCACTGATGGTCTGTGGATAACATTACATTTTTTCAGCATGAAACCCAACACTTCAAATCCCTAAAGCAGTCTCAAATTTATGGTTAATAAAAGCATTTATTGTACTGGATGTCATCTGTTATATCACTCTGGGGCTAGAAACTGGCAAGCAGTGGACAGGAAATATTTTCATTTCAAATCGCTTCAATCTTATGGTCTAGGGGCAAAAGTGTCTGATTTCAGGAAAGCCGCGTTGAATAGCATAGTAATGAATGCATTTTTAGTTGATTAAGCAGGCATTCTCTCCCTTTCAAACAATCTTCTCTCTTTGACTTGGTGGGGCTAAATAAACATGTGATGTTAAATGATAGCATTTCTTGTGTTGGCCATACTTTTCCTTTGATCATCTTAAACTTTTCAGAGTGTTTTCCAGGAATCCTCAGCAGAGTTGGAGCAAACTGGGGGGGAGAAGGCTAAACGCAAGTGTTGACCCTCTTTGTAATTGTTTGCTTTCTGGCCAGAGAAGGTTTTATGAGATGATGCTGAGTCTTCACAATTTCCCTTTTAAAAATGAAATTTGGTACCTTGCCCATGGGGTCACCAATATAGGAGGAAAACTTTTTTTTTTTTTTAAGGTTGTAATTTTATTGTAATTTGAGTTCTGATCTCCTACATCCATCAAGTAAACAGGGTAAGGAGAGTTCCAGCCAGAGAAAACTCTGTGTGGTAAGTCTCCAGGTCCGTGTAGCCTTCATCCTGGTTGCCCAGTGCCTTTGAACCGGTGTTATCTAAATCATCGCTTCCCAGTGAGCCTCGGAGGTAGGCAATTATTTCTGGTGGTTCCTTTTTTTTCTCGATGAGGATTGGCACAAAGAGCCAGGAAGGGATTAGGATGTGAGTCCACATGACTCTGAGACCTCTCTGCCAGAAACCAGAGCCAGAGTTCTTACCCTGCCATGCCCCCAGAAGTTGAACTTGCCCTGCCTTCCAAGCACCTAGCCTAAGATGGAAGCCTGCCATGTGCAGCAGAGCAACAAATGGGGGGTGGAAGGAGAGCAAGACCAGATACCAGAGAACATTTTGCAGATAATTATATTAAACTGGGATTCGACATTTACTCAAGGTTCCCAGATCTGGCTGAATACCAGAATCACCTGAGGAACATTCTTGGGGAGGGGAGGATGGAGATTCTGGGCCTCACCCCAGACCTGCTTAAGTGGGATTTCCAGGGGAAGGCCAGGAATCTGGGTTTTTAAAACTGCTGCCAGATCAGTGGTTGCCAGGCTTTGCCATTGGGGGTGGAGGAGGAATTTGACTACAAAGGGGCAATACAAGGGAGTGTCGGAGGATGATGGAACTGTTCTGCAGGCCTATTGTGGTGATGGATATACAATTGGAAACATTTATACATTTATTAATGTTCATGGAACTGTGTACCAAAAAGACATCCATTTCATTATGTGTAAAAAGAACATATGCATCCTGAGTGAAACTGAGTTATCACCTAGATTGTCAGTTGAGGTGGCAGGTGGTGCTTAGGGACAGGTGGGAAGAGTTGCCCAGTTGAAGGACTGTTACCTGGAATTGCGGAGGCAGGTGGGCAGGTGCTAAACTTTCCTAGGTCAGCAGTCTGCAGTGGAACTTCTGTGATGGTCGACATGCTCGTCCCTGCATTGTTCAAGTCAGTAACTGTTAACCACCTGTGCTGAAATGTGGTTAGAACAACTGAGGAACTAAATTTTAAATCTTATTCAAATTAATTGAAACAGCTCACATGGCTAGAGGCCACCATATTGGACAGCTTGCCCTGTGGGGCAGACATTACCACATGAAGGGCTTTGAGCCAGGTGCACATCAAACCCAGTGGTTCTTTATCTCGAGGGACAATAATAAGTCATCTGAAAGCGGGGTCTTGGGCAGGATGCATGGGTGGATAAGGACAGAGAAAAGGAACTTGGGGTCTGCCCAGGACCCTAAAGGGTAGTCTTTTCTAGGTGTAGGAATCTTGCTTTTCTTCCCCTCATGCAGAAGTCAGAGAGTGCCAACTCTGGCTGAGTGCCTTCTCCCAGCTACCAACTCCATTTAGAGTTCTTTATTATTTATTTATTTATTTTTTTAAGATTTATTTTATTTATGCATGCAAGAGCTAGGGTACAGGCCAGAGGTGCTGGGGGTGAGAGGATTCACCAGAGACAGAGTGGGGAGCAGAACAGGCATATCTACTGAAATACACTGCTGAGGGGAGCAGCAGGCGAGACAGGAGAGGTCTGCTGTGGGTATCTCCCCAGCTGGAGATTGAACTCCTGATGCAGTGGCTGCAGATAGCTTCATCGTGCTGAGCCAAACCCTTGCACCACCAGGGAGGCCCCATTCAGAGTTTTTTAATTGCGCTTCTGTTCCCCTGAAGTGACAGGAGATACAGAAAGCCATTGGAGGACTCTAGGGAGCATGTAAAGTTGGAATTAGAGGGTGTCTATGGCCTGGATGGGGGTGTGCAGGACAACCCTATCTCCTTCAAGAGTGTAATGAATAACCTTTGTGGGCATGTCCTGCTCCTTTTTGGGGAACAAGATCCTAGAAAAATGGACACAAAACTTTTACTTTGAGCACAAGGCCTCCATCTTGGCTTGTGTTCAGACTCTCACTCTTAAATCTGCTTCGCAATCCCAGGGACTTATGATATTGATAGTAGTGTCCTTTCTCAAGTGTGTTAGAAAAGAATGAGATATTCTGAGTGTAGCCTCATAATTAATGCACACCAAATGGTGACAGAAATAATGTTTCAATTTGTAAACATATACTTCAATAAATTTGTGAAATGGCTAGCAAATTTCGTGAGCTGTGGGCCTATAACTTGGCCTTGATTTAAAAATAGGACTGACTGAAAAGCTTAAGTGGGGGAGGGGCTTTAAAATTAGTGTATTTGGGGCCTCCCTGGTGGCACAAGGGGTTAAGCACCGCACTATGAAGCAATCTGCAGCTTCTGCAGCATGAGTTCGATCCCCGGCTGGCCAGGGAGATACCCACATGGCGTGGCAGACCTCTCCTGTCTCGCCTGCTGCTCCCCTCAGCAGTGTATTTCAGTCAGTCTGCCTGTTCTGTTCCCCACTCTGTCTCTGGTGAGTCCTCTCACCCCCCGCATCTTTGGCCTGTACCCCAGTTCTTGTATGCATAAATAAATAAATCTTTAAAAAATAAAATTAGTGTTTTTAATCCACTTTTCCTTTATTTTTATATGAAAACTTCTTTGGATCAGGAAAAGAACATCCTTAGTCATAGCATCTTTAAGCAAGGTTCCCTGTGTTCTCTTTTCAATTGGTAACTTCAATCTGATGTGGAAAAAAGCTTCATGAAAAAAAAAAAAGGCTTCATGAGCATTAAATGTTGATTCTTCTGCTCTTGATCACACAAATTCATCTTACTACAGAGTTGTAACTACTGTTTAGGATTTTTTATGCCTAGTTTTTACTTAGATTTGTTTTCCAAAGATGCATCCATCCATGCATTCACATAGTCACAGATGTGACCTTTGGTGACTGTGATATTTTCATGTTGTGTGCCCTCCTTTTGTCAGCCCTCTCCCCCACTGATGAAACGTTTGGAGTGTTTACAGGTTATTGGCTATAAAGTGCTTATGAACGTGTTCGTACCAGTTGGGTTCCTGCTTTTCCCCTTGACATTTTGGTTTGTCCCCTTGCCAGCCAGTTTCCAAAGTGGAATTACTGGGGCAAAGATCTTGTCACATTGGTACACGTTTACCAGCTTGCCCATATAAGAACTGAGCCAATTTACTGGGAAGAATTGTATTTTGGGGAAAGAATAGATTTGGTCTACAAATCCCAGCTTTATCATTTGCTACTATTTACTGTGACCGTGGGCAAATTTCTTCATCTGTAAAATGGGTTAGTTAATAGTTCATCTCCATGGATTGTCTAGTTGTCTAGTGATCTAAATAAGGTACTGTGTTTAAGACATTGAGCTCTGCACCTGGCCATATAGTAACTGCCTAGTGATTGGTGGCAGTCTGTTATCAGAGGACTATGTGTGCGCTCTTTTCCTCACATCCTAAACAATACTGACACCTCCCTGGTGGCACAGGGGTTAAAGACAGCACTGTCAAGCTATCGCCAACCACTGCAGCATGAGTTAGATCCCCGGCTGGCCAGGGAGCTAGCCACATGGCGCAGCTGACCTCTCCTATCTCACCCGCAGCACCTCTCAGCAGTATATTTTAGGAGATTTGCCTGTTTTGTTCCCCACTCTGTCTCAGGTGAATCCTCTCATTCCCCGCACCTCCGGCTTACACCCCAGTTCTTGTATGCATAAATAAATAAATAAATCTTTAAAAAAAAAAAAGAAATACTGACACCTGTAATTTTTATTTACATTTTGTTATAAGTAGTTCCTTATACTTCTGGGTTTTTAGAGAGGGACTGGTCATTTACCTTCTGAGTAAGTTTGATTGCTGTTAAGTCTGATAATATTAAAACCTTTATAAACTATAGAAAAATGAATGCTTCGTGGAGGGTATTAGGGAGGATATTTAAGTGAATAAAATAAGAATATAATATGGAGTGAATATTTTAGACTTAGGCAGCATATTCTGAAAGCAATTGGATCTGAGCATTTTCATGGATATTCTGTCTGTACCAGTAGTTTGGCTAACACACCTTTGGTCATATGTATATTTTCCAAGGCCAGTTTTGGATGGATCACACATTTTCCATAAGTAGAATGTAAATTAATCATGTTTCACTGGAGTTTTTATGAATTCTAATATTGGACTAGATGCTTCTGCTGAGCGTTCTCATTTATATCAGTGCAGCATGTCACACAAGGCCAGCTGACCGAGACTGTGCACAGGGAAGATGACCCCACCAGTCGTCAGTTTCTCTAGCTGTAAAATGAAATAGTCAAGACCAGAATTATTCTTAAGACCTAATCATTGGGCCTCCCCGGTGGTGCAGCTGTTGAGCGCTGGGTTGCGAAGCTGCCCGCGGCCTCTGCGGAGCCGGTTCGATCCCCGGCTGCTCCCCAGCCACCAGAGGAGGGTCCCACATGGTGCACAGACCTCTCCTGCCGCCCGCTGCTCCCCTCAGCAGTGTGCTTCGGTCCTTCTGCCTGCTCTGCTCCCCGCTCTGGCTCTGGTGAATTCTCTCACCCTCCCGCGCTTCTGACTGTACCCAGTGCATGTATAAACAAACAAACAAACAAACAAACAAATAAATAAATAAATAAAACATGCCTCTATAAAATAAAAAAATTAAAAAAAACCCTAATCTTTATTTTTACTGAGATAGCTTGAATCTTTAATTCGAAGGGTGTAAATTTTTCTATCCTGCCCTATCACCTTGTTGAATGAGTCACCTGTGTTTCCACCTAGACTCTTGCCCCGTCTGCTTGTCTGTTTCTGATCTCTCAAGATTGGACACCCACTCATAACAGGAATCTAGAAAAATTAAATAAGGGACCAGGAAAAAGAATAACTATAAGAAAGAAAAAAATCAAAATCAACAAACAACTATGAACCAGAGACACACTTTGGGGTGGGGGCAGAGAAAGGAGGGATTGGGGTCAAAATCATGGGGTTGCAATTGTATGGGGTATATAAAAATAAAAAAGAAAATTTGACACCCAACCACTGACCAAGATTGCAAGTCTTTCTCTAGTTAAAGTAAAGCTGTGTGTCCCCTGAATAGGTTTCCAATTTTGGAAAATTCGTACACAGATTACTTCATTTTTACAAAGTGTGCCCCATCACCCATCAGCTCAGCTGTTGATATTGATGATGGTGTTGATACTGATGTTGGTGTTCCCGGAAGTACCTGCATGCCCTTCAATTTTGACCCCAATCCCTCCTTTCTCCGCCCCCACCCCAGAGTGTGTCTCTGGTTCATAGTTGTTTGTTGATTTTGATTTCCTTTGGATTCCTGTGCACTTGTCCATGTGGCTAAGGCCCCTCACATAGCTTACTTTTTTTTTTTTTTTTGACATTACACTACTGTTAATGATTGATTTCAATCCATTTAGTCTGCTGGACCAGGAGCTTTTAGGGCCCAATCAATCACTGAATCCATAAACAAGGGTACTGTCAGAATCCCTGTGAGCTCTGAATTACATTGGGGTGTTGACAGTCAAGGAAGCCTGGACCACTCTGTCAGCAACTGTCAGGGAGGAGAAGATTTGGGCTATGTGTTGGGTGGTAGTCGGGTGGGGGGGGGGAGAGGGCAGGAGAAGGCAGGGGGCAGAAGGCAGCTGTAGGAAAAAACTGATCAGCGATAAATTGTTGGTAGATAATCTGCATGTGGATAATTGCAGAGCTGAGAGATTAATTTTTGGTTTACTTCCCCACCTCCTTTGGTATCAGGTTGTCTTACTGGGAAAGCTGAAAAGGTTAGAACAGTGATACATGCATGCACAGAGACAAACACTCACCCCTGACCCAGAGGTTGCTGTCCCTTAGGGTTCCCTCTGAGTCCGGGAGCTGCTGTCCTGAGTAGTCATCACCTTCCTGATTGCAGTGGTGTTGCTTTAGTGGCCCCCCTCCCCGCTCCCCAGGGAGGGTCCCTTGGATATGATAACATTTCTGGAAGAGTCCTATAAAAGCAACCCCTTTCTCTCAACAAAGATCAGTCTGGTGCCACCCTCAACAGAGTGAAGGACTTAAGAGTACATGGGTGGGTGGCCCTAAGGGAACTGGGTAGAGAGAAGATAAAGGCAGAGACATGCTTTAGGAAGGTGATAAGGTGGAGGCATGTTTGGTATCCTCTGATGGGGAGAGGAAGAAATTGGTCAGTGTACTGTCAGGAAGATGTCACCTCCAAAGGGGATCTATTACTTCAACTAAAGGAGGATGAGAGGGTGAGAGGCTGGGGAAGGGGTCACCTGTTCAGCCACCAAAGGGCAACCTTGTGTGATAGCAGGGCTGGGAGGTCCAGGGTTCCAAGAAGGCTGCCTTGATGAAGGGCCTTATCTCCAGGGGACGTGCACTCTGGAAACATTAAGCCTTGGAGTGATGACAAGTCATCCTGGGAAGGCACTGTGTAGTTTTAAACCAGTGCCTCCATCTATCTGCAGCAGTAGCAGAGCAAACAGCGACATAATCCTTCGCAGAAAGTACCGAGATGTACCTGGTATGTGTAGCTTGTCTCTGATTAGCCTCACCCCAAATAAAGCTTGGTTGTGAACACCTTCCCGGAACCTCTACTGACACTCCATGATTTGGTGCTCCCTCTTCTGTGGCCTGTGGTTTGTGGTACTCTCCCAGAAGGCCGACACATTGGCCAGTCCTTCATGCTTTCCAATGCAAACAGCCTTTGAGGGCCTCCCCAGTGCCACATATGAGTGACGACTCATGTGCTTCTGTGGCCTGGCCCAGACTGCTATATAGAGACCAGAAAGGAGGGACAGGGGTAGCCTCATTGGAGTCTGCTCACTGCTAGAAGCTCTTTCCTCTTTGCTTCAGCCTCCTTTGCAGAGAGCTCTTGAGTGACTGAAAGCTTCTTGAAATGGGTTTCAAATCTATGGAAACTGAAAAGGAAATAAATGGCAGGTTCTGTTGCCCCTGTTCTGATATGCCCCCCATCACTGTAGGTATAGAAATACTCAACTCCAGATAAGTAGCTTGAGATGTAACTCTCTTCTGATTTGGAACTGTGAAGCTGGTCACTTCCAGAAGGCGCCTCAGCCCCAAACCTCCAGTCTTCACACGTAACATAGGTGTGTCTACTTCACCTGAATGTCACTGTGAATAAGGGTTGGATTATCCTGCTGAGCACAGAAATCCAATTTATACACCTCAGAGATTTTGATTAATGGGACTTGTGTGGTATCAGCCCTTTTGGGGATATCTTAGTGACTTGCATACTCCAGGATGCAGTAGGAGGGTGCCCCCCCAGGGCTGCCTCTATAATAGGGTCACCTTTTTCAGTGACCTCAGGGTACTGATGAGGGTGACTTGGTCTTTGTCAGGATTGGGCAGGAACTGTAGAGATGAGGCCCTGAGACACTTTCATGCTTTTGCAAACAAAGCACTTCAAAAAAGCCTCTGCCCCCACCCCCATCCTGGTGTAAGGTGGCGGAAGGAAGCAGTGGCTGACAGCAGAGTTAAACAAGCTTGAAGGTAGGTCACATTTTTGACATACCATTTTCCTCCTCCGTACCAGCAGCTGCCCTCTACTTTGAAAGGGGCTTAGCTGCTTGTATAAACTTTGGTTCTTGATAATGTAAACTATTATTAGGATTATCTTTTTATTCATAATATATGCCTGACTCTCTGTCTCCCTTATTTATGGTCTGTTTGAAATACCCATTTACCTTCAGTACCCGGAGCCAGCATCAACTCCTCTGAAAGCAAAGGAGCCCTTTATAACAGACTATCTATTTAAATCTCTGTGGTTAAAAAGGACTCTGGGAACAAAATCATCGGGTTGAGGAAGCTTTAGATCTCACAGCAAAGCTTCCAGTTTAAAATTGGGATGTGATGTTGACAAAACATTTCAGTTACAAAAGAACTTTTTAAATGAAAGTTTATAATGAAGGGTGGTTGTTTTAAGAGAAAGATGCTTGATTCTTACTTGAGAATCTTTAGGTTTCAGGATCTCTCCCCCTGTTTCATCACTACCTGATGGAACCATTTGCCACCCAGGATATTCTGGAAATTTAGAGGCTCACCCCGCGGTCAGCCAGACCCTGCTTCCCTGCAGCCTCTTGAGAGGGAGGCTATAATGATCCTGCCTCAGATGCTCCTGTGTGGCTTGTCAGTGGAGGGTGGGTTAGCTGGCGAGCCAAGAAAAACCAATAATCTTTCAATTTTTAATAAAATGTCTCCCCCACCCTTTGTCTATCCCTATACTCTTCTCCAAAAGAAAGAACAGACTGAATTTTTAAAGCACATCTGGACACTGTTTTTGTAAAGCTCTTACCCTGAATTCCCAGAAGGAATGTATTGGCTCCCATTTTTCCAGGCAAAAACTGAAATGACTCCTTTGTTTATAAGTACTGTGCTTATGTATTTTAATAAAAGTGTAAGGGAAGAAATTGCACTGATTTGAGGGTCCTTTAGGCCAACAGATTCTCCTTTATGCTTCTCTTGAAGTCTTTGAGAGGTGCTAAAAGTTTATGGTAGGTTTTTTTTTGATGGGGGTGAGGAAGGGAAGAGAAGGGACTCCATGAGTTTTTATCTGCTTTCTGTGGCTATAAAAGCAGGGTGGGAGTGTGCATGGATTCTCACAGCTCCTGATTCCTCTGTTCTGTGCTCTCTTCCCCGCACTGCCCTCTTGGTGACCGCCTTGTTGATAGACATATTATAATGTTCCAGATCTGAGAACCCGAAGGTCTGCAGTAGACTAAGTCTTCCCCTTATCAGATAGCATTTGTTTCCTCCTTAGACTAATCTTCTAGAAGCTTATGGTTGCTAAGAAATTGAGGTGACTCTTTAATACTAGTCTACTAGGATATTAGCCTAGGGTTCTTCTAGTATGGGGAGAATTTCCCAAGATTGTAAATGGTGTTGAATTTTTGAAGATGAGGTAAAGGCATCTGCCATATTGGGAAACTTGTTCTTTACATGGGTGATTGCAGTGCCCTTAAAAATTGGGCTTATGAATTGGAGTTGTACCTTCATGAACAGATGACTTTAGTGTGGTTGAGTTATTGCCACATTCCAAATGGTCATAGCTAACCTTACTACCCAATGAATGTTCGTTAGTGATATGCATTTAACCAGTGTAGTTAGTTACTGCTTCTTAAAAAATATGATTTCTCAGGACCTATCCTGGGATTGTGGAAATAAACTCTAGAAGTATAATGTTCCTGTAGCCCTCTTCTCGGTGATGAATCAAATTTATGAGATGACTACATTTAGATTTTATTCCCCTACTTTCAGGGAAAAGAAGGTTGTTAGTTATGAATTGACCCAAAATTGGCCCACTGATCCTGCCATTGCTACAGATAACTCTGTCAAATGGTCACAAATGGTCTGAAAATTAATGTTTATATTAGTGCCTTCATGCAAAAAGTCACCATTTTCATGAGCTTTGGACAAAAAGGGATTTTCCTGAACTGAAATTTAACTCTAAACTTGAGTCTTGCTGATAGTGTTCTAGCTTATCTTTGGAACTTGTATTTCTCTTCTTACTTTTGGAAAACTGTCAGTTATTCTAAATGCTAGCTAAGCTATTTGGTTTGAGAAGTGACCTGATTTATAACTAATGGTTAGTTTAGTGTTTGCCACTGTACTTTTTCAGATAGCATTGTTTCAAAAACTACAAAAAGGTTTTGCTATTTTAACAGGGCATCAAACTGTAAAACTGAGCAGATCTTTGAAAGATCATAACGTAGGATCTTAGTGATGTTCACTGAAATGTGGGGGGTTGACTGTGCTGGCAGGATCTTGAACTGAGTATAGCTTTGCCTCCAAAGTGCTGGGCGTGCTACCTGCGTACAAAAGCCAACTGCAAATCAGCTTTCTCGTACCTTTTTCTAATGCCAGTGTCACTTGTTTTTAAGTTTTCAAACATATGAAAAAATGTTTAGATGATTCTTGTAACATGCTTTCTACTTTTATAGGAAATCTGAGGATGAGGTTTGGAAATAGATAGGGAGGAACTATTCTAGATTATAGTATTTCCTTGCTCAGAGATTTGTACAGTTGAAAAGGTGGTTTTGATGTTGGAAACATCCATGTTGACATTCTTTTACGTGTAACATGTTTGATATTCTTTAAATTCTGTTTGAGTCTCTTGCTTAACGGTCTTTTCTTAATGGTCTTAATGGACTTTCTCCTATTTTTCCAGCCTTACTTTTTCTATCTTTTCCTCATGTGCCCTAACTGTGGGTAGCTACATGAAGCTCAATTCCTGTCCTTTGCTCTTTCTTATACCTCCTATTAGCTAGTCCAGCTCCCCTTAAGTTTCTGTAACATGACTTTATGCATGACTTACTGGCTTTTAATTCCGTATCTCCTAAAATATACAGTGTTAGAAGATACCTGTAGTCTTCTGTTCAACTCCCCCTTCACTTAAGTTTCTTCCACATCCACCTTAGAAAAGGTTCTCCTTCCCAGTATTCTTGTTATTGCTGTAAAGTCACTAATCTTCCAGGTTCCCAAAATAGGAGCACTCAACTTACCTTTGATACTCCATCACATTTATCACCATGTTCTGCCTCTTAGAAATGCCTCTTGGACCTGTCCTTTCATCATTTTCCACCGTCGCCATCCGATCACTTATATCTGGAGGCCTGTAGTTGCTGTCTTCTGTCTGCTGGTCCAGTTGTTTGCTTCCCTAATTCTTCCTGCAAATGATTTATTTATTTTTTAAGATTTATTTATTCATGCATACAAGAACTAGGGTATAGGCCAGATGCATGGGAAGGTGAGAGGATTCACCAGAGACAGAATGGGGAACAGAACAGGCAGACTGACTGAAATACACTGCTGAGGGGAGCAGCGTGGGAGACAGGAGAGGTCTGCTGCTCCATGTGGGTATCTCCCCGGCTGGGGATTGAACTCGTGCTACAGAGGCTGCGGACAGCTTCATGGGTTGCATCTCAACCCCCTGTGCCACCAGGGAGGCCCCAAATGATTTATTAATGTAACTTCCTTGCTCGCAAGCCTCCTGTTTCTTTTTTTTGGGGGGGTTGTTTTCCCTATTTAAAAAATTATTATAAAATGTATATGACATAAAGGTGACAATGTAACCATTTTAAGTATTTCATTCAGTGGCACTAAGTACATGGACATGGTTGGACAGCCATGGTCAACATCCATCTCCAGAGCCTTTATCTTCCTAAACTGAAACTTTGTGCGGTTGAAAGGTAACCCCTGTCCTCCTTAAACTGCCCCGGCCAAGGCCTCACTCCACTTCCCTTCTGTGAACTTGAGTACTCTAGGTACCTGGTATAAAGGAGCTTTACATTGTCTTTTTGTGCCAGTGTCTGCTTTTTAAAGGTTTTATTAAGTGATTCTGCTCTTTAGAAATTTTGTAGAGTTTGGTAAAAGCTGACAGAGGGCCTTTATTTTCCGTCTTTTTTAATTCAATTTTTAAAATTTTTATAAACTTTTCAAAATTTTATTTTGCGTAGAAGAACTGGGGTATATGCCAAAAGTGCGGGGGCAGGGTGTGAGAGGATTCACCAGAGACAGAATGGGGAACAGAACAGGCGGAACTGCTGAAAGACACTGCTGAGGGGAGCAGCGGCTGAGACAGGAGAAGTCTGCTGTGCCATATATGGGTTAGCTCCCTGGCTGGGGATGGAACTCAGGCAGCGATAATGCTGAGACTTAATGCCTACGCTACCAGGAAGGCCCCCCTATTTTCCATCTTCTTTAGTTTTTAGTGAGCTGTGTCTGAGAGCACCAGACCACACTGGTATTAACCCCAAAAGTAGGTAGGAAAATCAGTGGAGTGGCTGGGGAGTGGCCCTCTAATCCTAGAGGGGTGCCAATGGAGACTCCTTGACACCAGTGCAAAACTTAGTGACCTCTTTTTGGTCAGGTAGGGAAGATGAGAGGTGAAATGGATAGTGACTACAGCTTCCTCACCTTCTGGTGACTTCCATCTGTATTAGAGGCAGGGAATCTGGCCCATCTTGAAAATAAGGGGATATGTATAATGAGGCCACACTTCCCATCCTTTCTGTTATGCTGGTGTCACCTCTAATCTGCATGTCCTTGGGTCTGACTCATACCTTGATTGAACTCTGGTCCTTTTGGTTCATCTTTTGAAGCTGCTTTTTTTTTTTTTTTTTTTTTTTAAAGATTTATTTATCTAAGAACCAAGGTACAGGCCAGATGCACAGGAGGGTGAGAGGACTCACCAGACTGACTGCTGACAGGGAGAGGTCTGCCTCGCCATGTGGGCATCTCTGTGGCCGGCGGGGATCGAACCGGCGCTGCAGAGGCTGTGGACAGCTTCACAGTGCTTTGCTCAACCGCCTGCGTCACCAGGGTTTATTGCTGCTGTTTTATTGCTTCTTTCTTCTCCACCCAAGCTTAGTCCATTGTCCCCTTGGCCTTCATCAGATACCCTTCCCTGAGCTCCTGTTTGCCACATCTAGGCTTGGCTTCACATCACATTCAGGTCTTGCCTGACTCCCAGATGTGCCATGTGTGGCATCAAGCCCATGCGCCCATCCCCACCTGATGGTGCCCACCCTTTCAGACCCTGTGGAAGTGTTTAACATGTAAGGGTGCTAGTCATTCACACCAGGGTTCCTGGAAGCTGTGAAGGTTTTGCCTCATCCACTGCAGTAGCAGCCATTTATTGAATACCGACCTTTGGGGCAGTGTGGTTGCTTCCATGTGCTCAAGTGTCTGCATCTATTTGAAATGGTCATTCTTCTTCTGCCCCTGCCCTGCCCCACCCCCCTACTGTGGTCCTCTCAAGATCTGCCTCTGCTTTGAAGATACTTCTCTGGGAAATCTCCTGTTCAGCTCCTCCTCAGAAATCCAGTTACACTGAGAACTTAATCGCATAACTCACATTTCATTATAAATTCTAATGTCATGTCTTTTAGCTTTGTTTTCCAAAATGAATCATAACCTTCTGAAGGAGCCTTATCCTCAATTTCTCAAAATCGCCTTCCAGTGTAAAATCTGCTTCTAGCCCTTGAGACATCTGTTGATGAATTCTGTAGCATTCACTAAGGGTTTTTCATGAATAAACAAGAGGAGGGAACCTCAGAGTATAGATAAATATTGCTTTTAGAGCGGGCTAAGTTTTTCAGGCAGAGAGCTTTCTTTCTCCTTGCCCATGTTGTGATTCTAATCACAAAATGAAAGTTAGCATTTTCATTAGCAAGTTGTTTTCTCTCCTTCACTTGCTCTGCACTGGTGTCCTTCCAGCTGCCTGCCTCAGTGCTGAAGCCACTAGCTTCTACCGGCTGTAATGTGATTACAGGCAGGACGCGCCCAGCTCTTTCTGGACATGCCATAGTTTCCCTCTTAATTTTACACAGTTCTGTTATGTACAACGAGACCAGTCAACTAATCACAAAATCCCCTATACTGGTGCAATTTAAAAAATATATAGATGGGCCTCCCCGGTGGCGCAGCAGTTGAGCGCTGGGTTGCGAGGCTGCCCGCAGCCTCTGTGGTGTCGGTTCGATCCCCGGCTGCTCCCCGGCCACTGGAGGAGGGTCCCACATGGCGTTTCAGACCTCTCCTGCCGCCCGCTGCTCCCCTCAGCAGTGTACTTCGGTCCTTCTGCCTGTTCTGCTCCCCGCTCTGGCTCTGGTGAATTCTCTCACCCTCCTGCGCTTCTGACTGTACCCAGTGCTTGTATAAATAAATAAATAAATAAATAAAATCTTTAAAAAATATATATATGTATATAGATAGATAGTGATTTGGTTGTCCTAAAGAACAGCACTCAGGATCACCACATCAGCGGGCAATCTACAGAAGCATCAGCACGCGCGCACTGTGCGCCGAGCAGCCTTCTCCCTCACATCTCCCCGGGGTTCCCTTTCCATGGATGCAGCCAGCTTTAGAACAGGTGAAAGTGCCTGCTTTACTCTTTTTAATAATACTGCTTTCTTTTGTAGGAAATGATGGATAGTTAGAGCTGGCTGGGCCTTTACAAAGAAGTTGGCCCAGTAATCCTAGTTCTCACCCTGTTAGTATTCTTTTTGTTATTTCTCCCATTGGTTCCACATGGCTCTCCCAAAATGAACTACACTTACTAATAGCTGGTGGAGAGAGAGCACAGCAGATGTTCTGTATGTTAAGATCTAAATTATGCCAAATCACAGTGTGCTTCATGCAATAGAAATAGCCATGAAGAATCTTTAGTGGGATGGAGAGAGGAGATTTGGGGAGCATTTCCTTATTGTCTTTTTTTAATTGAGATATAATTGTCACATAATGTTGTGTACCTTTAAGGTATAAGCATGTTGAGACTATACACTTAACATATCACAATATGATAACCACTGTCTTATCGTAACACCTCTATCACGTCACATAATTTGTGTGTGTGTGTGTGTGTGTGTGTGTGTGGTGGGAACCTTAAGATCTGTATAGCAATTTTGAAGTATATAATACAGTATAGCTGACCAGGGAGGATGATCATATTCTTTTCTGTACTTTATTTTTCTTTTTTTCAATTTGTTATATTTATAAAAATAATAAAGCCCCCTTCAAAAGAAAAGCCTACAATTTTCCTAGAAACTTGAAACTCCAGTTTTAAGGAATCTACTTGAGGATCACTGAAGATCCACCCCTTATGGGCAGTGGAGTAAATAGTGGACGGACATGGCCTCTGCCCAGCCTCCTACCCCTCAGCCCTGGTGTCTGGGGCCAGCTGCTTGTCTGGGCTTTTCCTCCTCAGCACTCCTGGGAATGTACCAGGCTCTGTGTTCCACAAAAGCAGGGCTGCTGGCCAGACAACTTGGCCTCACAATGACCTAGCGCCTCTTCCTTAGTTTAAAGTCATTTTAGCCAGAACTTTTAGGCCTCTCCTACCTTTTAAAAACATTTTATCACTGCTTTTAATCTTTTTTGTGATAAGTCTGTTTCTCCTTAATTTCATGACAAAATGTTATTTTCACCCTGTTGTTTTGCTATTGTAAACATTCCTCCTGGGAAGCCTACTGAAGAGAAGGAGACTTACTGGTTTCTTCCTGCTCAAGGGTGCCATTTGCTTGCGTCAGGCCACAAGGGAGAGGAGTAGGACTCACCACTAGGGCCACTTCATCAGGGGGAGGTGTGCTCCTACCTGCTGTCCATTTGCCCTGTCTGCTTCATGTGAATTTGCTTGCGAGTTTGCCTCTCTGTACCAATCCATGCCAGCCCTTTAAGAAGGAGACAGGGAGACTAATTTCTCAGAATGCCACACTGCTCCTTCACCCACAAGGAATATTTAACGAAATCTGAAATTCACCAAGACATTGATACTTCGTTTTTACATCATTCTTTGCCCTCCTTCTCAGAATGACATTTCAGCTGTTCAGGGAAATTAAAACAAAACTGAATACAGAATACTTCTTGGCAAACACAATTATTTCCTGGACTAAATCACACAATGATTTAATTAGTATGTCATTTTGTGTGTGTGTTTGCATGCATTTACTTTAATGGGAATTCCATGTGGTATCATTGGGAAATTAGGGAAGAGAGTCTTCTAGATTTATTGCTCATAGTTTCAGGGCAGACTGCTGGCTTCCATCCAAGAAATGGGGAGAAGTAAAGTTGCAGGGATCATGAGAGTTTGAATATATCCTTCCTAGTGCCTGCGATTTTAAAACTAGTTTGGCAGAAGGTAAAAGGCAAAGCCCATAGTGAAATGATTTACCCTTTGAAACTTGTAAGGTTCATCAAAACTTGTGGGGGGACTAGGCATTATGGAGGCAATGCTGTCCTTTTTCTGCTGTCTATCAACATTTTATTTATGAAGCTTGAATGAGTTTAGGTTTGTCTGCAGTAGAAGTCAAAGCCACAGATTCTTCATTTTGGAAAATTGGTAGTTTTAGATTATTGTCCTTAGTGGCTCTTGAGCAAATATTTTAAAATATATCCAAAACCTAACCCAATTTTGTGTGTTGACCACAAACACCAGCCTGCAAAGGCAGCTGAGTGGGAAAATCAGCTGTTCTCTCCATCTTCTGGATGTTATGAGCTTGTTTCTCCCCATGAATATCAGGGAAAGATATTAGCCACATCAAGTATATTTTTTAACTTGTCTCAGTGAAACTTGACTGACTGCTGTCACCTGTGATCTTAAAAGTGATAGAAGCATCTCTCTTAATGGCCTCGTTTGTTGTAAAAACAGAAATCATTGCTTTTTATGTTGCTACTTTGTAAAGTACCAATATCTTGGACAAGTGTTCAGTGACTGCATTGTAACAAATACTGCCTATGAAGAATTACCTTAAGGCATTAATCCAGAGTTCTCCTGTTAAAAACTGACATCTTTCTTCCAACCACTTCCCTCTCCCTTTAAATTTTGCTTTTAGTTGCCAAAATTCCCCTTGGGTCATTAACCATTCTTGGTGTCCTCCTACAGATCTGACATTACTCTATCAAACTATTGATAAGGCAGGCAGGTGACAGGCCTGGTTGGATTTCAGGGGTCCAGAAGTTTCCTGAAATACTGTCTGCAAACTTGAGTGCATGCACATTGCCATGCTCGCTCACCAAAATCTCAAAGACATCTGTGTCCCCAATAAAAAATTGAGACCTTCTTTTCGGTGGTAGGAGGAGTAAATGAAAGAATTTTAGTGATTTGGACCCGGTGGTGATAGCGTTGCTGATAGTGACACTAGGATTGCAGCTATAGAGCAACTCACATACCCTCTCCCACCTCCCATCTTCAGGTCTGATCAGTGTTGGAAGGTCTCACAGCTATTACTTAAATCTTCAGCACATTCTTGCATCTAGAAACCATCCTGCTCTGGCCATGAGCATGCTGCAATGCACCTCTCTTCACAGGGGCACTGGGCTGGGTGTTGCACAGCCTGGACTTTCTTTCAGCAACTTCACCTTTGTACATTTAACCCTAGTGGATGCAGGACAAGTGACAGCCTCTATGACAGGGCCACTGGGTCAATGGGAGTGGCATGCTGCTAGGGGACTGGCTCTAGGAGACTTGATTTTGCCTTCAAGTACTCAGACTCCTACAAGTCCCAGGGAGAACCAAGCCAGTTGAGAATTACCCCCCAGTGTTTGGTAGACTGGAGGCGTGGGCAAGTGGAGGGGTGCGGGGGAGGCGGGAGGGGGTAGGGAGGAGAAGCTTGTTCACATGCTTGTTAACATTTGAGGGTCTTTGACAAAGGAAGTCTAATGCCCTGCCCCGGTCAGCCGGGGATTGCCCCCCTCCCCGGGAGGCCCCGTTGTGCACAGGAAGTCAGACACTAATGATGTTAGTGAGGGGACAAAGGCTTCCAGCTCGGGAAGGGCCTTTAATTGCTGTGTCCGGCTCCCAGGCCGCCAGCCTCAAGCTGGAGGGGGCTGGGCAGGATGCGCTAAGTGTTAACACCTGGAGCCAGCACTGCTGACTTCCTGGTGCCTTTTTTTCCTCCCTTTTTTGGTGTGACTAGAAGCAGGCTCGTGCACATTTACAAACCCTGGCTGCATTGGGAAGGGGGTAGTGGGGGAAAAGGGTAGATTTGGGATGTGGTATCCAAGAACCTAAATGGAAATGATTCAATCAGTAGGTCACATTGACCACCGCCCCCTCTCTCCACCCCCCCCCCTCCCGCCCCCCATCTGCCCAGGGGACTTAGTAACTGTTCATTACCTCTAGGCCACTGGATTCCCTCCTTTTCCCAGGAATCTTCTGGGAAATGCCATACTTTGCAAAAAGGCAGCTATACATTGAGGGGAAGGGGAAGATGTTAACTGTTTCTTTGACTTAGAATGTTCTAGTTAAAACTGAAAGGATAATGTTCTTGAGGAAAGAGAGATAAGGGTCTTTTTTAAAAAAATATTTATTTATTTATGCATACACGGGCCGGGGTACAGGCCAGAGATGCAGTGGGGGGGGGGTTGTGGTGTGGTGAGAGGATTCACCAGAGACAGAGTGGGGAACAGAACAGGCAGATTGACCAAAGTACACTGCTGAGGGGAGCAGCAGGTGAGTCAGGAGAGGTCTGCTGTGCCATGTGGGTTGCTCCCTGGCCGGCCTGGAATCGAACTCGTGTTGCAGTGGCCGTGGACAGCCTCATAGGTTGCGTCTTAACCCTTGCACCACCAGGGAGGCCCGGATAAGGGTCTTAGCCACTGTTGAGGCCATTGGACTTCTAGGGAGGTAGAACTGCACTGGGATGAGGACTGCCAGGGCTGGGGGGCACCTTGCCAACAGCCAAGGGGTGGGGGATTTACATTATGGAGTGTATATCCTAATTGGCACTTTCAGGGATCAGGTGAAGACATTGAATCGTACAGGAATAGGGAGGCTGAGATGCACCCACTCATTTCTAAGTAGAGTCTGGATTCCTAATGACTGAGCAGCCATGGCTTTGGACCTGGGCCTGTGAAGTCTTCCTTGGCCTCTGAGAACTTTGGGAATACCTTCAAACTGTGTAAGAGATGTTTCTGTGGGAAATTGGGTACAGAATATTTCTCTCCGGACTCTCCTTTAGGTTCCAGAAACCCTTTCCCTTTCACAATGACAAAATCATCAACAAAGTGAAGGGCCCCTGCTGTGGCTTGTCTGCCTGAATGGCAATTGTGGCTCCTTTGCAATAATCTGAAGTGACCTGGGAGGCTGTGTCCTGTCCCTCCTGCAGGTAGTGGGAGACAAGAGCGAACACAGGTCAACTCAGTTGGGTTTTTGCAGCCAACGAACAGGAGCGCTTAGAAAGGATGCTTGAAGCCCTTTTCCCTTCTAGAGGAATAGGGGAAAGCCACAAATAACTTTTGAAAAGAGGTCTAATGTTGACTTGCTACTTCCCTATGTTATTTTAAGGAGGTTTTTCTGTCCAAGACCACCATGTGGACAGAAATAATAGGCTGACAGAAGAAGTCACCTTGCTTTCTTAGCATAGCCTGTGATGTTTCGATTAGCACTAAAACCTAAAAGGGCATATTCTTCCATAATTTCCAATATGTGAAATCCACCTTGAAGGAGGCACATGTGTGGGGTGTGCTGGGGACCTGCCTGGCGGGAGAAGGCCCGGTCTCCATGGCAACATCACAATCCCCCACATCTGCAGGCATTTGTGCTGTAAAAGCAGAATTCCAGATGTGATATAGTATTTGGAGACTCCATCCCCAGGCCTTGGAAACGGTATTTGAAGTCGGCACAATTCAGTGCACACTCGCTGTGTGGTCCTAAGGCTTTTTATTAGTAGTTTTGTTTTGATCCGAACATTTCCTCTGAGCTTAGGCATAACAATCATGTTTATAGCTTTAAGTTTTCTTCTTGTCTAATCACTATTTTGCCCTCTCACAGAGGTACTTTCTAGGGCTTCTGGAATGAAATCTTTGTAACCACCTTTAACAGTTCAGCAAGAGCCAGCCAGTAGCTGATTTGCTGGGTGGGTGTTTAGTTGGTTGTTTGCTTCCTCTTCATACCCAGTATTTACAGAAAACCAGTTAATCTGTGTCTGCAAGTTGTCTGTGTGCTTTTAAAACTGCAGATGGGTTGACTGTTACCTTAAAGATGCCAGTTCTCTAACATGCGGTTCTCATTTGAGTGGATGGGAGTGGTGTGTGTAGGGAGGGGAAAGGTCTGGCTCTCCATTCAGAGGCATGTTTTATAGCTTGCCTTTAATGTTTTGAGAATTGGAAAAATGGAACAATCCTGTCTATTTGTGAGTATCAGCCACAGGAGAGCACGCAGCCCAGAACCTTAATAAACTAATTGGAAAAAGTACTTGGTCTTTTGCTTTGTGAAAACTAGGGAGGCTGCAGGGCTTTGTTTTGTTTTGTTTTTAAACACAAGGGGAAAAGTCAACTCTGTGTGTGTGTGTTTTGCTCTGTCTGGGGTTTAACTGCACGTGCATGTTCCAGTGGCAGAGCAATAAGGAAATCATGAAGTCTGGAGCAGAGAAGGACATTTTAAAATATATTAAATTCCATTTAGGCCACCACTGTTTAGGAGGTTGCTATCATATTGCAGCGTATAAATATATTGAATCAAAGTGTTGTATACCTTCGAGTTACACACAGTGTTACATATCAGTTATATTTCTATTAAAAACAAAAGTTGCTGTCCGAGGAACTCATAAATGCTGTAACATGTCCTTATCTTTAGTGAATGGATATCCTTGGGGATGAGGGTTGGGTTGGGACAGCAGTAGATAGTGAAAAGAAGCTTATATGAAAACTAGAGCTTTCAGTTTGATAAGCAGGACACATGGTAACTTGGCATGGGTCGACTCCATGTTAGAGCTCAAACAATTGTCCCTTCAGCTCTCCTTTGGGGAGCGTGAAATTAGGAACATGTGTGTGCTGATTAGCAACATGTCAGAGATGAATCATGATTACGGCTTTGGTCTGGTGCACAGGCGATGCTTTGGAGTAGTGATTTCCTACCTCCTAGCAAATCTCTCTAATTAGCTTAAGATCTCTGGGTCTTTTTGGGCCGACATGGTAATTGCTGGTGGGAACCCACCGGCACTCCCCCAGAGCTTGTGTGTTCCCCATTCGACATCCAAGACCTCACCTCCCCAAATCAGACAGCTGGCTGGCACCTTTGATTTCTGAAGAAGGTTGCATGTAGATGGAGAGTGAAAGAGAACAGCTTCTGGGAATGTAGAGCAAATATCTTGAATAGATCCAGGCCCAAGCTGGCTTTCTGATTTATTTTCCTTGTGTTTTGGGTTTGCCAGCATTTTCCTTGGCTTACATCACCTGGGGCTCCTCTGCCTTTGCAGACTTCTTTTTTAAAGTTAAAGATTTGAACTGAAGAAAGAGGTATCTGCCTTTGTTTATGAAACCATCTAAGCCTGCAAGGGGTAAATGGACTCCATTCTCTGCCTCGTGCCCTCACCTTGTCCACTAGTCACAGGCAAGACATCAGTCCTGTTGTCCATTTTAAGCCTCACGGAGCTGTCTGCTATCATTGCAGCCTCACTGACACAGTGGCAACCCAAGATGAAGGAAAGGCTGTGGAAAAATAGAATATATGGTTGGCACTGTATATTCATTTCACCTTTAAAAAAACCCATCCTCTCAGATGAATGCTCCTATTTAAATTTTCACCCAGGGCCTCCCTGGTGGCGCAGCGGTTGAGCGCTGGGTTGCGAAGCTGCCCGCGGCCTCTGCAGTGCCGGTTTGATCCCCGGCTGCTCCCCGGCCACCGGAGGAGGGTCCCACATGGCGCGCAGACCTCTCCTGCCACCCGCTGCTCCCCTCAGCAGTGTACTTCGGTCCTTCTGCCTGCTCTGCTCCCCGCTCTGGCTCTGGTGAATTCTGTCACCCTCCCATGCTTCTGACTGTACCCAGTGCATGCATAAACAAATAAATAAATAAATAAAACATGCCTCTCTTAAAAAATAAATAAATAAATTTTCACCCAAATTCAGTTCTCTAAAACATTGCCAGCTTCCTGAAATTTCCATCACTGATTTGAAGACAGTCTTGTTTATGCCTTACTGTAGGCCCGCCTTCCAGTGGCAGAGGGGGGTGCTGTGATCAGCTGTGATCAGTTTTTCTCAAAATGCATTTTTCCAAAATGGCAGTTAAGATGTTTTAGAGCTGGATTGGAACTGTTGCTCTGGAAAGCTGGTGCCTTCATGTGGCTCAGATCCCCAAGGACCCCTCAGGAAATTGGCTGTCTGATGTCCCCTCTGGCCTGCTCTGGCTGATGTGGTAGCTCTGTGTGGGTCCTGCCCTGTGGTGTCTTTGTGTCAGGCCTTTGCTTCTTTGCCATGTGGGTGGAGCATGGTGTAGGCTTTGGCCTTTGAATTTTATTCCTTTAACACACTTAAAGGTTATTCTTCCCTTCTCTCCCCCCCCCCCCACTCCTCTTCCTGAGTAAAAGATGTTTTCTCCATTATGCTCCCATTCTCTGCTTCCGGCCCTGCTCACCATAGCAGAACTCCAGGCACCTGGGGCTTGCTTCTTACCTCACAGTGAAACAAATTAAACACCGCCAGTTAGTGCAGCAAATGGGGGTGGCTAATTAACTAAGACTGTGACACCCTGAGGCCACAGCATTGGCATTTATAGTTTTTAAATAATGGGCAGCAAACAAGTATTCTTAGTTATCAGCTCATTAAATGTTAAAATGAGTGTAGTAGCTACAACTTGGAATTGTTTCCTGAAGACCAGCTTTGTAAGTTGCCTTATCTGTCTTCTTTTAGTGTGGACACTGGTTCTAAGTCACCTAGTCATGCCAAGTCAGGTCCTCTGGACTCACTTTATATGCTACCTGGCTTATTCATTCATTCAGGCAGAAAATTGTGTCAGGTCCAGCACGGGAGGGCAAGCATTTGAGGGGGTGGTTACGTTGGCCATTATTCTGTCAGCGTCCCCCCATCCAGCTCAATCAGAGCACATATCAGAGCTGGAGTCATTGAGCCGCCTGGTTCCCACCTGACCATCAGTAGGACATGTTCCATGATGTGCTGGTTAATGCCTCCTTGCTACCTTGTGCTGAGCACTAAAACATTGCCAGCTTTCTGAAAGTTCCTTCATTGATTTAAAGATAGTCTTGTTTATGCCTTACTGTAGCTGCCTTCAAGTGGCAGAGGGGGTGCTGTGATCAGCTGTGATCAGCTTTTTTCAAGATGCACTTTTTTGCAAAATTGCAGTTGAGATATTTTGGAGCTGGATTTGAACTGTTGCTCAGGGAAGTCCATGCCTTCACATTGCACAGATCCCCAAGGACCCCTCAGGAAATTGGCTTGTTTGCTGCCTTCTGCATCTCCCCTTTTTAGCATAACTCTGATCTTGTTTATTAAAGCAGGAGATTTCTCAGAAATTTTACTCTTCTGAGTATGAAGTAACCTTTTCATTACATGTCAGATGCTGCACTTGATATATGACATCTCACAAAGTCCTTACACCATTTGTTTGCAGGAGATTGTATTCAAGTATTTTATATATAGCCCAAGGAAATGAGGTTCAGAAAAGTTTAGAAATTTGCCCAAGGTCACATCCAGTTGGAAAGTGGGGGATTTGAACACACATCTGCTCAACTTCAAAGCCCATTCTGTTAATTTCAACTCCAGATGAGCCCCCAGACTTGCTCATGGAAGCCTGTATCCAGGATGGAAAAATCTCATGCATTATCTTTGATGGGTCAGTGTTCTGGGCTGCCAGAGGTTGGTGTGGGAAAGTCCAGGGACAAATGACTGGTGTGCCCTGGGTGTGGCAGTGGGAGGGTGGCAGCATGTGTCATGTATGTGACACCAAGAAACATTTCATCATATTGCAACTGAAATGATCTAAGAGTGCATCAGCTTTTAATTGATGCTCTAACAACTTAGCCACAAACCTAGTGTCTTAAAACAGTATGCGTTTGTAATCATAAAGTCAGAATTCCAAAACTAGTCCTACGGGCTAAAATCAAGATGTTGGCAAGGGCTGGCTCCTTCTGGAGGTTCTAGGGGAAAGTCCATTCCTTGCCTTTTTCACCATCTAAAAGCCACCTGTATTTCTTGACTCTAGTTCTGCCTTCCTCCATCTTCAAAACCAGTAGCATAAATCAATTAAAGCAATGTCTGTCTCTCTCTTTCTCTGCTTTCTGCTTACATTGTCATATCCCCTCTTAACTCTGACCTTCCTGTCCTCTTATAAGGACCCTGTGATTACATTGGGCTACCCAGATAATTCAGAATAATTCCTCATCTCAGAATTCTTAAAACGTTTCACATCTACATAGCTCCTTTTGCTTTACAAAGTAATGCATTCATGGGGGTAATGATGTGGACATGTTTAGGGGACTGGGGCAAGGTTATTCTGCTAGAAAGTATAAAGAAAACAGTGCTCTGTGAACTGGCCTGGGCACACCATGGCTCTGGGGGGCTTCCGCCCCTTCCAGAGTGAAAGGTTTTTACAGCGCACACAAGAGATGGTCCTGGCGATGGTGTCTTTCAATTCTAACTCCTATTGTCAGGCGTTGATGGCCACAAAATCTTGGTGTTGGATTTTCTGTGGAATTAGAATTCCCACTTTGCATCTACATCAGCAGAAGTAGGGATTAATTAGAGGGATTTAGGTTCTTGCATGCAGAATATAGCACATCACACTGCCTTGACTTCCTTTCCACAATGCATTGTGCATTGTAAGTATCCAAGAAATACCTGCTAGAAAACATGTTACAATAGAAATGTAAGCGAAGTAAGAACAAAATAATAAGTTGTCAAAGTCATGCTAGTAAGGTGATTGGCCCACAATCTTAACATGTCTCAGAATGTTTCCTTTTTGGAAAGTGCTTCCTTTATATGGCTTCACAGGATCTTTCTCAAGTGCCCTTCCAAGGTGAGAATCATGAGGGATATTTTTTTCAAACAGCTTAGACTTGATTTGCCTTTGGTCACCAGCTGGAGAATGGAAGGAGGAAGGTCTTTGTCTTGGACTCTAAATTGCACCTCTGTTTCCCTTCATGACACTTCCCTTTCCTCTTCACTCTGCTAATTATCCTTAACTCTTGTAAGGTTCATGTGTTATCCCTGCCCATGGTTCATCCTTACCGAGGTACTGCCTTGATGCATTTAATACACTGTATTCTTATTTATGGCTGGCTCTTTAACTCTGCCTACATAGACTTTTCCTGGCCTTATACACTGAAGGTTCTTGGAAGGCCAGGGTATGATCTGAGATTGGTCTGTATGCCCAGGGTGTGATCCTTGTAACCAGTCCCTATTCATTGAAAGAAGGAGCTTCATGCTGCTTCCTGCCTGAGGGCAAGGATAGTGGCTGTTTTACTCATCTACTCATCACCATTACTAATGTAACATCTGGCTCATAATAGATGGTGCATTTTTCCCCCCCAAGGATTTATTTACTTATGCATATAAGAACTGGGGTGTAGGCCAGAGGTGCAGGGGTAAGAGGATTCAACAGAGACAGAGTGGATAACAGAACAGGCAGATCTACTGAAATACACTACAGAGGGGAGCAGTGGGCGAGACAGGAGAGGTCTGCTGCGCCATGTGGGTCACCTCCCTGGCCAGGGATCGAACTTGTGCTGCAGTGGCTCCTCATAGCTTCATAGTGCTGAGACTTAACCCCTTGTGCCACCAGGGAGGCCCGGTTTTATGTCCTGGAGGTTTGTAGGGGAGGAGAGTATACGTTGCAGATGTCTTGGACTGTGGGTTTGTGGGGACATTGCACTGTCTCCTCCTGGTCTCATGTCTGCTTGTGTTATTATGGTCTTGGCCATCCAGAAGCTGGGCATCCTCCAGTTGCACAGACTGTGGCCTCATCCCTAAGGATTTAAGAAGGCTTTTAATAATTTAAGAGGATTTTAATAATATAGCAACATTCTGGAATCTTGTGTATGTGGGAAAGGGAGACTGAAAGGAGGAAACCCTGAAGAAGGGGAGTCTCAGTAGATCATGGGCTAGTGTACCATGTTGATTTAGATGTCCTGTTACTGCTCATTCCTCACTTTAATTAGAATGGTGTGTGTGTGTATATGTGCTGCCGAAGCGAGCACAGAATGGTGTGTGTGTGTGTGTACTTATCTGCACAGCTGTGCTTTTCTAAGGTCTGTGTTTATCTGAGCTCAAGGATCCAGTTTCAGTGGGCGTGCCTGGCTCCAGAATAAGCAGTGTGAACATGCCTGTAGCATATGGATATGCTGGGGTTGTGGGGGGAGACAGTGGGCCCCATCAGAAGTGTTCTGCAACATTGTGTCTCAGTGTAACAATTACCCATTAAATACCAGGCCTGCAGCATATGGTTTTCCCCACCATCCCTCTTGTTGAGTGGAAACTTTAGCTGTGTGGTTAGAATATTTTCCCATCATTTAGCATTTCAGAATTGACATATTTTGGAGAATTCTGCAATTAATACTGACTGGCACATTTGCAGATTATTACAGAAACAGTGAAGTAAGAGTCAGTAGATCTGTAGCAATTAGTTCCCATGCTGGATAAGTAGTGGGTTAGGAAAAGGTGGGTTAGTGGGAGGATTCTGGGACTCCCTTTGTGGATGCTGTAATTAAAGTGGGAAGTCTGGTGGAGTTGTTATCCCTGTTATTAAGAGTGCAGATGGCTAACAGCCACATCACCACGACTTAGCGTTAGACTTTTAAAAGTTTTTTTTCCTCTATCTTTTATGACCCACCCTATATATTCCAAGCATAGGTACGGATGCAGTGAGGAATTTTCTCATTAAAAGTAACGGCTTATTCCCACACTCATTCCTGGTCTTGGAAGGAGAAACCTGTTTCCTTAGACTTGAGGAATTGCCTATCTGTCGTGGCTTAATAGTACTTTTGGATAAGAGTGTCTGGTAGGCGAGTTTTACAACCAATCAGCCCTCAAAGCAGATCCAACTGGAAGTGCTCCAGCTGGCAGCTGTGGTCTCTCTCCCAATTTTACTGTTAATGAATTATTATTTAACCCCCAAACACAGAACAGCCTGCTCCTTTTGTCTTAAGGGAAGTGGGTACTCATGATTCCCATGGCCTGGCAGTTAGGAATCTCCTGGGCTCGAGGGAGTTTGGCAGCAGAGGGGAAGTGGAGTGTCAGGGTGGTGGGTGAGAACATAGCGGCGTGGAAAGAGCAATAGATGTTGCTCAGTGACTGGCATGACCCTGGGTCTCTACAGTCATGTGTGTGTTTTTACTGCATGGGGATGTGTGCTGGAAAAGCAAATTGGCTTCACTCCTCATCGTGTTCTCTTGTTTTCCCATAGGGAGTGGGGTCGGCCAGCAGAAACAGCGGGCTGCACAACATCACCTTCAGATATGACAGTAAGTAACTGGCCTGACCGCCAAAGAATGGAGCCCTTTAGTGGTTCAAAACCTACAACAGTCATGCGTAGTCAGGGCCACTGCAGGTCCTGAAGGTGGAATTTTCAGAACCTCCTCAGTTTTGTCAACAGAGCTAAAGTGGCTTAATCTCAATTAAGCCATTCAAATATGGACAGGGAGTATGAACAGGTCAAGTGTCCGCCATAGTATTCAGAGATGTTCTGTGTAGAGACCTCCTTTGATTTCCCCAGGGCCTAGTCATTTCCTTAAGAACAAATGCAGATGCCCATAGAGCCTAGCAGTGAACAGATCAGCAAAGCTACTCATGTGCAGGGTGCTAGGGAGTGGTGGGGACTGTGGCACACTGGAGAGCCCATGTCTGCTCAGAAGGGAACGCTGGCTTCCCTGTTCCAGCTCATTGTGGTTTCGAGGAGTTCCCTGAGCATAGCCAGATGTGATTTCCAAGAAAGTAGGAGATTTGCATTTTTTAATATTGGCATTTAGTTTCAAGTTTTCAGGCATACAAAGTAGGCCATGTGAATTTGTGTCCCAGATTGGCCTAAAGGTCTCCAGTTAGCTATCCTGACTTAGGCCTGGGTTTTAGCCCCAACCTTCACCTATCAGTTGTCGGAACATGGAAGAGGGCTTAATTTTTCCCAGTGTCAGTTTTCTCATTATAGAAAATAAAGATTAATTTCTTTCTCAGAATCATTTGGAGACTTTAGTGAGGTGATGGTTGTGACTGCTCAACTTGATGGCCTACTCTGTGGTGTGCATTCATTAATTGATAGGTGTTAATATTAGAAGTTATTTCAGCTACAGTTGAAATACGAGTGCCTTTTTGGCCTTTTGTCTTAAGGAGGTGTAACTTCTTCTGGCTAAACTGAACTGTGATCATTTGAGCCTTATGAGGCATAATTTGTAAGTAAAAATGTTGACAAGAGGAGGCAGGACTCATAGTGACTCCTGACATTGAATTCATCTTCTGCAGAGGGTTACAAATCCAAGAGCATAGGTCACATTGAGGTCTCTGGAATGACAACTGCTAAAGCAGGGTATTTGAGGTCATATGTACAATCTAACAATTTTAACATACAAATATGTGTGTTAGATTCACAGTTGGGTATTTCTAGTTAACCATTGAGGGCTTACATTGTGACACTCAGACATTTTGTTAGTTGTCTGTGCATGTTCTGGCTAAATGCAGTAATGCTAATGAACGATTTGCAGGTCCGTGATACTTGGTTCAGCTAAGTAGAGACATGTGTAAGGGATCTTTATTTGAGTTAGAAAGTTAATTTCTTTTTTTTTTTTTTTTAGAAAGTTAATTTCTAATATGTGCTCTTGGTCCTGGCTGATCTTATATTACTTCCAAGAGTTCAGAATTTTCCAGTCAGCTGCAAACAAGTATTTGCATCTCTAATTTAATATGGGATTTTCTGAAAAGGGATCTATACCTGTAAAACTTAAAAGTATCTTAGTTTTCTTCATGGGACTAAATATTTGGCTCACATATTGATACCCATTATTTTCTTTCTGTTTCTTCAACATTTAATTAGAATTTAATTCACAACTCGCATTGACTCCTGAGACATCTGAAGCTCAGTTGCATTTTGGCAAAATGTCATTTGGGCGTAATTTTTTTGTAACCAGAATCCAAAACTTTAGAGTCGCTAATAATTGGATCCAGGCTTTGTAAAAACTTATTCATTGTTTTCCATTGAAAAAGATACTTTACTCCTCTTCCACATGGAATTTTCTGTTACTGCTCAGTTGATTGGTCACTGGGCCTATTAGAAATAGCTAAGAACCAATTACTAAGTTTTCACCAACATACCAGACTGTACAGTCTTATTTTTTTTTCTTTCCTCATTTAATGTTGCAAAGAAAAATCAATGTCTTGTCTTTAACTCAAAACCAAATTTCATAGGTTTCCTGGTTTCCTTTCACATCTCGCATGTCTCATTTCTCTTTCAGGCTCTGAGGGGTAATGCCTGAGTAGGTTGTAATACATTTTCAGATTTCTTAGACTTTATATTTGCATAATTACATTTACAGAAACCCAGAGAGTGCTCAGTCTGGCATTCTGAACAAAGGGAAAAAAGTATGATTTGCTCTTCCATCTTTTCCTAAAGCTGTTTAAGTCAAAAGTTTCTCTCATTATAGACCTCAATGCATGAAAATGTTCTAGCGTTATAGACATGGTGAGCTCTTGTCTGTTTTTGTATTGGGAAGACAATGCTCTCCACCAAGACTTTAGCCATCCGAACACCTCGACTTCAGAACCATGTTACTAATAATGAGCTGTGGCGAGGACAGAATGGTTAGAGCCACTCTGTCCTGGCCCTGGACATGGACCGGGCAGCTTTAGAATCCTAAGCCCCCAGCCTGTCTCTCGAGCAGCAGTGTTCCTCATTTGTACGGTGTGGGTGTTAAACCAGATGTTAAAAAGAATTTTTTTCCCTTCCAATTCTGAATTTCTGTTCTGTACCTGGAGAACACATGTTGAATGCTTTGAGAGTGGCTTCTCATCAGAAGTAGAATTTGGTTTTATTATTAACATCTTTTTTGAAAGAAGTAACATTGAAATGTAGAGGTAGCTATTTTTGAAGCAGATGGAGTTTATAGTAAGGAGCGTGCCTAACATGGTTAGACACAAAGCAGTATGAAGGGGGGGGTGCATTTTAATCCATGTGTGCTGTCCTTTAATTGATTTTGAAGGGAATATTATATATGTGTTAAAGACTTGGAAAGATAGCCATTAGATGTTAATAAAGTTACCTCTATAGGGTGGAAGGTTATGGGTAACGCACATTTTTCTTACATTTTTGGGTGATTTTCAAATATCCAACGGATATTCTTAGTCATAAAAATGGAAAATGTAACTTACATGGGGAGGAATGTCACAGATTTACGGAACTTCTGTTTGTCTTTTTTTTAAAAGATTTATTTATTTATTTTTTATACAAGCACTGGGTACAGTCAGAAGCGCAGGAGGGTGAGAGAATTCACCAGAGCAGGGAGCAGAACAGGCAGACTGCTGAAATACACTGCTGAGGGGAGCAACGGGTGGGGCAGGAGAGGTCTGCGCACCATGTGGCACCCTCGCTGGTGACCTGGGATTGAACCGGCTCTGCAGAGGCTGCAGGCAGCTTCGCAGCCCAGCTCTCAACCGCTCCACTACCAGGGGAGGCCTGATTTACTGAACTTCTTAGGGCAAACTCCTGAATCCTTCCCCTCAAAGAGGAACTGACTTCAGAGCAGTCACGGCAGGTTTGGATGTTTGAAGGAACTGAAGATCTTGTGTAGCACTTGCTAAAAAGGTTTTAAGTTTGATCAATGAGAATGATATGGACATGAAACACCATGAGAACTATGAGGTGGTGTCTGCCAGGCATGTCTGGATGCTCCTGGCCCTTTTTAAGGATCTTGTGACCTCTGAAGGTGTATTTAGCAGAACCAGGTGGCACAGGTGCGCACATAGTTGTGGCTGCAGTGACAGGTGGCAGTGAGCACTGTCTTAAGACGAAATCTAAGAAGCAGTGGTTATCTTTTCTTGAGCCATGTGGGGCTCTTTGTTAGCATATGGTGTTTGGGAACAAAAATTTTACCTTTGAGATGCCAGTTAACTGTATAGGTGCTTTGCTTTATCACTAAGATGGTTAGTACCTTTTGCAGGCACTCTAAGTGAATTGTTTAACAGTCTTGGTGTGAAAATTATTCCCCTCCAGCTCACATCCTCTTATTAGTTCCTTTCCCATAGGCACTGTGCCCTCTAGCTTTCTTCCAAAAACAAACCAACTGGGGCCTCCTTGGTGGCTCAAGGGGTTAAGACGCAACCTATGCTCACCGCAGCTGCTACAGCACAGGTTCAATTCCCAGCCAGGAAGGTGACCCGCTTGGTGCAGCAGACATCTCCTGACTTGCCCGCTGCTCCCCTCAGCAGTGTATTTCAGTCTGCTTGTTCTGTTCCCCACTCTTGTCTCTGGTGAATCCTCTCACCCCCCAAAACTCTGGCCTGTGCCCCAGTTCTTGTATGCATATATGGAAATCTTAAAAAATACATAAATAAAAATAAAAACAAACCAACCATCTCCAGGTTATTTATAGCTTTGTTTTGTTTCAAATCACTCTCTCATGGTGAAAACTGAATTGATGTAAATAATGATTGATTTAGGTAAAATGTTATAGTAGTAAAAAAGTTAATGCCAGACACACTCACACACACAGTCTCCAGACTATATGATCCTCCTAACAGGGACCTGTATTTAACTGGAGCCATGGGCGCTGGTGCTATAAATAAATCACAGCAACATCTTACAGCTTCCTAGTCAGCCTTTGATGTTACATGTCTTTAAACAGAATGTGTTTTGGCTAGCTCTAAGTGTACTTTGTGTAATTTGAGAAGATGACCTTCAAAATAAAAAATAAAAATTTAAATTCAGCTCTTCCCATTCTCCCAACTCTCTAGACTGCACCACTTACTTGAACCCAGTGGGAAAGCACGTGATTGCTGATGCCCAGAACATCACCATCAGTCAGTATGCATGCCACGACCAAGTAGCAGTAACCATTCTTTGGTCCCCAGGGGTCCTCGGTAAGTGTCTACAAATGGAGTCCACATGGTGGTCTGGGTGGGCGTTGTCTAGTGCAAGGTCCAAGCAGGTGTTTGGCTTCCAGGGGCCCACGCAGGCCTTGATGTGTGTGCACCTTAGGCTCCCTTGGACATAGACACACCTCCTGCCTTGCTGCTAGACTTGACACTGCTGGGTGCTGTGTCCTGTGGCTCATCTTATGTTCCCATGGCTGTTACTGAGAGAGATTTGGGTTTGGAAATTAACAGCATGTGAGTGATAAACAGCACTGAGAATTTGGCCTCTGTATCTCAGCAGTAGTGGAGGGACAGGTGACCCTCTAGGCTGGTGATGGGTTCCACATACAGCATCAAAGGCCTCTGGCCACATGAATGTGCAAGCACAGCATTGGCACATTTTGTGAGAGTTTAGGAAAAGCCTGCTTTTCATGAGAAACTATGACATCAACAATTTTTAGATATTGGTAATTAATTGAATTTTTATTTAAACTATGCAGGCTAGAAAAACCAAACCAAAACAGAGGCAAGCAAACCCACGTTATCTGACTAGATTCAGGTGAGGGTTCAGTCGGCTTGTCTGTGTAAATGAGTTGGTGATACACATGAGTGGCTGGGCACATGGGGAGGGCCCATTCATTCAGATGGGCCTGGATTTGAACCCAGAATCTGCTTTTCACAAGAGGCATTTAAAGCTCACTGAGCCCCTGCTTCCCCACGTGTAAAGTACAGATAACTGCCTCCTGGTTTGTAATAAGAATCACACACATACCTTCTATTTCTAGAGAACACTCTTAAAGTAATGCCTGTTGTTACCACCAGAACCTGGGCCTCAGGCCTGCTCCTTTGACACCTAGGCTCAGAAGATTTTAAAAATCTTGGAAGAACCAGTGTACAGGCAAGGTGAGTGCAGCGAGAGGGAGGACAGATCAGACCCATGGGCCTGGCTCACTGAATAAGTACTTCTGGGTCTGAACCCAGTGGTTTTTCCAAGAATAATATTATCTTAACATTCAAAGATAAAGAAATACTCTGAGATAAAAGGGAAGTGGTCATTCCATTTAGGGCTAAATGCGTAAGGGTTTGGCTTGATGAATTGTTGGCTCCCTCTTTATAGAATGAAAGTAAGTAATATGACCTGCTGGTAGGAAAACGAACATGGAATAGTGTGGGCTAAGTTGTGTTTTTCCTGGGTGGGGGTGGCTGGACAGGTTCTATCAGTTTCTGTGAAGTTCTATCATATTCTGTCAAGGCAGCTTCTTGGGAGACAGAAGAGCATATGGGTTAGAAGCTTAGAGATTGTTGCTTCTGGGTTTGAGTCCCACCTCTGTCATTTAGTTCCTGTGTGACCTGGGATAAGACATTCAGTGTCCCTACAACTAAGTTTCCTCATCTGTAAAGTGGGCTGAATAATACCTTCCTTCTATGGTTGTTAGGAAGATTGAATGATGGGAAAGTAATTATTGCGCATTAATGATACCATTATAAAGGTGTTAGTGTGATGATACTTATATTTGCTGCCTCAGCCACCTCCTCCAGGCTTGGCATGTGGTGGATTTTGAGGTTGATCTTTAAAAAACCATAGGACTAGAGCCACCCAGTCCCACAGGCCCTGATGATGAATTTTTATATAATTATGAGATGCAGAGTCTTTAAATCATACTTATTACCAATCTCATTAAAACACAAGGTCTCAAACATTGCATGCATTAAATCTTAGTATAAATAATAAATGTTTGTTCACTTTTTGTTTGTTTTTGGATCTCCAAAGGCAAGTTCCTGTGATAGTTACTAAATAGTTTGCAGTCAAAAGGCCTTGGATTTTGTCAGCATGTTGGAATCTCAGACTGTGGGTCAGCTGGCTTTTCCCCCACAGAGGCTTGGTACTTGAAGCATAACATGACAGAGTCAGTACCTGTACACTTAATCTTCTGACCCTCTAAAACGTGAAGCTCTAATTGTAGTTTGTCTGCCCTACCCACCAGAAAATATGTGCTCTTCAAATAATTATAGGATTGGAAAACCTATTCGAAAGAGAAAAGAGATTTCCCTGGCCTTTGCCATCAATAATTTTCCCACCTGGTTAATTGCATCCTGTGTAATTACTTTTGCCCTGGGAGGGGAAGGTTTGAAAATGTCTCCTTGTCTAGAGTTCAGAAAGAATGCGAAATCGATATCACGCCAATTGAGGCCGGCTTTGGGGATCTCCAGCTGCAGCTGGACCACTTCAGTCTCCCTGGGATACAGAGCCCCAGTACTGGCTCAGTGGCCATCAGAGCTTAATCCTTTTGAAAGCATCTAGTCGGACGTGCAGGGGGGAAGCTCAGGTGGCGGGAGGCTGGGCCGGCGCCTTTCAGTGGCACTGTGGGCGTCTTGGGGCTCTGAGCGCTGTATGCAGAGCACACACTGGGCAGCTCTTGGGTGTCTGCCTTTCAGGCGTGATTAGGGCGAGAACCGCTTTGTAAATCACATAGGCATTCTCCTAAGCTATTTAATCTCATGCCTAGGCACCCCTTGGGTGCAGACATACACTTTGTTGGGAATTTTATACATTGTTCAGTGAAACATGCCAACAAATACAGGACTAAAACTTAAAGTGGAAACATGATTTGGGAGGAGTCCCTGGTCAGCATTGGTAATTACTGACGCGAGTATACCTTGTTTAATGACCCAGAGGTTATATATTCCACTGCAGACTTTCATGCTCAGTTGTGACTTGACTCTCAGTGTTTGAACCTAATGTCACAGCGCCAGTAGGCATTTGTGAAATGGTTGGCTGGATTAGAGATTAATGAATAAGTAATAATGGTTCAAAAAACCACCTGGCCCGTACCAGAGGAATGCTGGGTTTTCCTTTTTGTAAACTCATATTCCAGCCAGAGTAAGAATGCTTTTAACTCTGTTGTGTAGGTGAAGAGGACGATAATCTTGGAGGAAGGAAAGTGTGTTCAAAAGTAATTAGGTCCACTTTTAATAAAAGCATTATGCTTTGCTTAGGCATCGAATTCCTAAAGGGATTTCGGGTAATACTGGAGGAGCTGAAGTCGGAGGGAAGACAGTGCCAACAACTGATTCTAAAGGACCCAAAGCAGCTCAACAGTAGCTTCAAAAGAACTGTAAGTCACACGCGGGGAATGTGCTCCTGAAGACTCGCCATTGTTCCGGCATCTGAATGGTCTATTGAAAGCCTGTGAAACTGGAGAAGGAGGGGCTGTGGGGTCCACCCTGCCTGCCAAGGTGGGCCGAGAGCGGCAGGCAACACCACCAGCCTGCTCCGCACTCCCAAACTCTCCGGCACCTCTTGCCGGTAAACACACCTCTCGGGTTACGCATCCTGGAAGGTGGCTTTGTGCTTGCAGGAGTGTAAGTGGGCTCCTTCCCACCAGCTTTGAAGCCACGGCTTCCTTGCCAAAGAATGGGCGGCATTATTGATCTTCATTTTTCGTTAGGGATCCAAACCCAAATTTGGTCCACAAAATAGGCCTGACTTCCTCCTTCTCAGGGACACGTGCCCCAGCTCTGGAAACGTGTCAGGGAGGGCTGATGGTCTCCTGTGTTGGGTGGCGGGATGGGCCACGTCTCTATGACGTTGTCACATGCGTTTTTTTATTGCCTTGTAGGGAATGGAATCTCAACCTTTCCTGAATATGAAATTTGAGACGGATTACTTTGTTAAGATTGTCCCTTTTCCTTCCATTAAAAATGAAAGCAATTACCACCCCTTTTTCTTCAGAACCCGCAGTAAGTATGGTCTTTCCTGTCTGGTTCCCACAAAGAGCCAGACTTCTGCTTGTAGACACTTTTAGACAGATGTGTTGAAGAGCACAGTAGTACTGTTATGAAGTATGCGTGATGAGGAGAAAAGCATCCAGAAAAATGTATGCAAAAATGCAATTTTTGAATTAAGATTTGGCCCAGCCAGTATTCATCTTTCCAGAGCACTATTCCTGCTCTACAGTAGAGTAGACATGGCTGTTGATTTATTTTTTAAGGTGCTGAAAGGCAGCCATGTATTAAAAGTTTGATTAAAAAGGAAAAAACAAAGGCAGGAATGAAAGGTATAAATTGGCTTGGGGATAAGGGATAGAGTGTGAAGGTGTTTCCATGTTTGGTCCATCATCAGGAGAGTGACCTCTGAGTGACTGATTGCCTGTGTTTGTTTAGAAGTTGATTAAGAAAATTAAGCAGTGTCCCTGAGACCATCTCCTTCTAGATAATTGCTTAGCTTATTTAATATCTGTGTCCCAGATCTTGTTCTCAATGCTTCCCAAATAGTAACTCAGTTTACTTTGTACCCCCTACAAAGAATTTATTCTTACCATCCCTACTTATAAGAAGTGGAATCACACACAGAGAGGTGCCAGGGCTTGCTGCGAGCTGGGATTTGAACCCTAGAAAGAAGTCTACACTCTCAAACTCCCAACCCTTTGGGTTCCCTTTTCCATGTTTTGCACACAGTATGCAGTGTCTTTCACTAACCTGAATCACTGCTTTCAAATTCAGCCAGGCACCCTAAAATCTGCGGCAGGTCCATTTTGCCTCCTGTTAGGTCTTTACTGTCTGGCATTCTGGGCCTTGGATCATCAGTCCTGATAATCAGTCAGTCATCAGTCCTGTTGATATAAGCTCCGGTGTGGTCTGCTTGCTGTCCTCGTCCTCTGTCATGTATTTGTTCTCAACTCCAGCCTACATCAATGTTTGTAGAATTCTTGACTTGATTTTTCTTTTTCTTTTTCTATTCTTTTAACAGTAGTTGTTTTCTATGCAGCAGAGTTCCTTTATAATAATCAGTCTCATTATCTCAATTAAAATATGATTCCATGAGGCAGAGATCATGTGCACTTTACAACATCTCCTGATACCTTACACATAACAACCAGATAGAGGATTTGAAAAATGTGTTTATAAAAAGCTCACCTAAATCCAATCTAGCGTAATTTGAGATTAGTTTTTCCCACAAGGATTGATGTGTGTATCTGGGGATAAGGCAGAGGCAGGAGAATCGTTTATCATCAGTTGTACACTGTGACCTTCATGATGCCTTTGATTTCCTTGACACTTAGAGACATTTTCCAGAGGCTTCTTCCTGGGTAGCAGCATGGCAACTGGATTAGCACTTTGGCCTCTCTCAAGTTTTTATCACATTTAAATCCTGTTTGAATGCTACTGGCTTTGGTGCCAGGTTTTCAGCACTGATGCTACTACTTAGTAGATGCATGGATGTCATTTTTTAGACTCCATCCAGAGGACTCCCAATCAGGATTCTGGTGAAGGCAAAACAATCCTGAGACAGCTGCCAGGATCAATCTGATGTTCTCTTGGGCCTAAACTTATCCCCACAAAGGGGCAGGGCTGGCGCTGTTTCTGTTTACAGCCGAAACAACCTCCCTGCAGCAGTAGCACCTGAACATGGTCCTCCTGCCATTGGCAACCGGCCGTGAAACTGTGTAGCGCTTGACAAGCTTTTAAAATCTGGGTGACTTTACAGTTTCCATTTATTGGCATAAAGTGAACTGCACTAATATTTTTATGCCATATGATTTACATGTAAGTGCACTGTACTGAAGCCATTGTTGTCTTGATGTATTTTATAGTCTCCCCAGCAGCACCCAGTACAGTATATTTATATTTTATTGAGTCAATGGACAAAGAAAACTCGCCTAACACTAAAAGTATGCCTCTCTCTTAATAGCCTGTGACCTGCTGTTACAGCCAGACAACCTGGCCTGTAAACCCTGTAAGTATAACTGTACTTACTTGTCGTGTGTCAGAGTGTTGCTGCTGTTGAAGTGTCAGGGCAGCCTCTGGGAGCTAACATGGTCCTTCCTTCTCCTAGTCTGGAAACCTCGCAACCTGAACATCACCCAGCACGGTCCAGATATGCAGGTGTCCTTCGACCACGCACCACACAACTTTGGCTTCCGTTTCTTCTATGTTCATTACAAACTCAAGCATGAAGGACCCTTCAAACGGAAGGCCTGTAAACAGGTGAGCTGCCAGGCATCATAAAGGAACACTGTAGTTTTTAAAGTGAAACATGGGCCCTGGAATTTGGATAGTTCAACATGAACATTGGACTTTGAGCATTCGGTAGATATTCCAGAATGTTTCCACTGGGTATGTCTTAGGCTCATTTTGCCATCATCTCTCACTCCCCAATTATCTATACCTCAGCTGTCCCAGTGGTGACCTCATCTAGTAAAAGTATTACAAAAAAACAAAAGATTCAGCATTTCTAGTTTGTTCTTCTGTATTTAAAACATTAACCATGTGCTTACTGTGTACCTATAATCAAGCTTTGTGCTCATTGAATCCTTACTATAACTTTATGGGACAGGTTGCTATTCCCCCCCCACCGCCACCACTTTACAGATGGAGCTTGAGGCTCAGGGAAGTCACCTGCTCAAGGTTACATAGTTAATAAGTGGAAAAACCCTATTGAGAAGCTAAGTCTGGCATTCTAGTGGCTGCTGATTCTACACCTACACCATGGTTAGATGGTAACGTAGTAAATTGAGTTCTTCAGTGAGAAGGAGTGGCAGAGATTACATTGAGGTCATAGGATTGCACCACATGAGTACCAAGAAAGGCTTTTGGTTGTGGCAGTGAAGCAGCAAGTTGCTAAGTCTACTGCTTGGAGTCTGCTACTTGGATTCTGCTGCTTGCTGGAGTGGAAAGTTGTGGGTGTGCTGCTTGCCTACAGTAGTAGCCTCGGCTACCTTGACCCCCTTCCCAAACAACAAAGAAAGTCTGTGATAGATGGGGTGACAAGCTTCTGCATATAAACTGTATAAAAACCCTGCCATTTCTGCTCTTCAGAGCTCAGACTTTTGGGAGCTATCCCACTAGGCCCGCCGGTGTGATGATTAAATCTCTCTCTCCACCTTTTTGAGTGCCTCCTGATTTCTCTGGGAAAATTGCCATAAAAGCAGAACCCAGCACAGCCCTGGATATGGGGTCTCTCATAGTTTTGCTTTCCTACTGCCCTCATCTCTTGTCACTGACCTTTAATCTTCTGCTCATGTTACAATAATGGTAAATAAAATATGCACAAACACAGAGGGGTAATTTCCCTATCATTTTTTAAGGTAAAGGGAATGCTAACTAATTTCTTTGTCTTTATATCAGATATTCCTGCCGAGGACCCACCAGTTAGGCATAGGTATATATAGGCTGTCCTGTGCCTTTTATCAAAGCGAAGTTTAGATAACATGGCGGATAGACACAGTAGCTTTCTGATCTGGTTGTTTGATATCTCCTAAAAACTGACCAAGACTGGTGGCAAGTGTCCTTTAAATCTGGGGCAAGGAAAGAGGGGTTCTGATGATGATTAACCAAGAAGTAGATTGTTAACATTTTGTTTCTTTGCAGGAACAAAATACAGAGACAACCAGCTGCCTCCTTCAAAATGTTTCTCCGGGGGATTATATAATTGAGGTGTGTATAACTCAAGAATGACCTATTATTAATTCTACAGTGTGATTCCAGTTCATGTAGAATTCCTACTGTTTAGGAATCTTAGCACTAAGATTTCAACCATTGAAAGAGTGTACAGTTATAATTTTGCATGGTTTTCAACATGCTTTTTAAAAGTTTACATATAATTAAGCTTCAGTGTTTTTTTTTCATTAAGTATTTCAAATTGTCTTATGTATCCACATAACCCACATAACCTTGACAAAAAAAATTCTGTGGAGTACCCCTTCAGTGATAGATGTTAAGTATATAAGTTTAGCATTAAAAAGTTTTGTTTTATTAATAAAATATCAAAGCAAAAGTTGTGCCTGTTACATCTGCTTATACTCCTCTAGGTTTCTGCTGATATCCTGTATAAATATACCTGGTTTTAAATACCTCTTAAAAGAACATTTTTCTTGTCTTACTCTTCTAGTATCAAATTAATACTACAAATAAATCAAAGAAAGTGAAAAATAGAAGGGGAAATTAAAAATTTGTCCAGAACCCCTACTACTCATAGAGAACCAACATGTCTTAATTTGGTAGAAACACCTAGTTCTTGCATTACTCAATTGCAGTCTATGGCTTTGAACCGGTGTATCTTCTCAAAGCATCCATGGAGGCCCAGGAAAATCAGTGGTAGGATGCCATTATAATTGAAAATTGTTAGAATGTGAAACTTACTAGTTGAATTAATCAGTAAGTAAAATCACTTGTAGATTCATGAAACATGTCAGAGCTAAGTTGTGAGGTGGTAGCAGCAAGCTGTGACCCACAGGGATGTGTCTGGGGTCACAGGCACCAGCAGCTCTCCTTCCTTCTGCCCCCACTGCCCACAGATGGGAAGATGAATAAAATCTGTTGAGATGCTATCACTTAAAAAAAAAAAAATACAACACAGAATCCTCTGTTTTGCAGCTAGTGGATGATTCTAATACAACAAGAAAAGTGATGCATTATGCCTTAAAGCCAGGTAAGGATTTTTTTGTTTGAATTGCTGGCTCTGGACTACAGCAAACCAAGATATTTGATACTTTCTGTGCTTCATGGTTTGTGCAAACAAAGCACGGCAAAACTTGAGCTCCTCTCCCTTAAATGATGTTCCAGCAGACCTGACTTTCCTCCCCCCTAATGTTGATGCCTGGAAGATCAAAGCCAGTGTGTGGTGTGTGTGGAGGGGGCTAAATAAATAGTCAATTGTCCTCGGAAGAAAAGTGGTGGGTGGGGAGGTTTCCTTAGGCAAAATTCTCACTCAAAGGTATTTACCTTCCCAGCAGACTCTAACTGTGGAATTGTTCCCTACAATCCTTTAAAATGAATCCTTTTATAATTGCCAAGCCAGTACTAGGGAAAGGTGGTCAAGGGGTCCTAGAACCTGTTCTGTGGGTTAGGTTGAAGAAGGAAAATAAAATTATGTCTCTTTGAACCTGTTATGCTGCTTAAGTTTAAAAGCCTTCCCTTTGAAATTTCCCAGTACATTCCCCATGGGCTGGGCCCATCAGAGCTGTCGCCATCACGGTGCCACTGGTCGTCATATCCGCATTCGCAACGCTCTTCACTGTGATGTGCCGCAAGAAGCAACAAGGTGCCTCTTTGTGTGTTGTTCCCCAGCCGGCCCCCCAAGGCACAGGGTTGAGCTGCTGCCAACAGAGGGAGCCTGGGCTGCTGCAGTCAGTCCCCTGGGCTCCTGCGGTCAGTCCCCTGGCTACTGCAGTTTCCAGAGTTAAAATACTTGACTTTAACCTCCAGAGCCATAAAAAGGACAGGCTTCATTCTAGTCCCAGACTTGGGATAGTGAATTCAAGAGCAGAAAGGAAATCTAAAGGTATGAGTAGGGTAGAGGTAGGACTTGATAACTTATGAAAGTCAGATGTGGGGAGGGGACCTTCTGGGGACAGGAAAATGTTCCATATCTTCATGTGGGTGGCAGATACACAGGTGTATACTTAGATTAAAATTTATTGAGAATCTATTCTTAATAGCACTTTGCCTTTTTGAATTATAGCTCAAAAGGGTCAGCTCTGCCCATGTTAATTGATCTAATGGTTGTGTTTGGTCACCAGAGCTGGTTCTGGTTGCTCTCTGCTGATGGGGGTGGGCTGTGCAGTGTTCTTGGCTTGCTCCAGGTCAGTTTCAGGTGAAGGCAGATTTTGACCATTTGTTGCTCCACTGGAGAAACTCACTGTCCCAAGGATGTCCCAAGGGTGACCCAAGGGCTGGGGAACTGGGAGTGATAGAGGAGTTCATGTCTGTCCTCCCAAGTCTTAGGGAGCAGAATGAAGCATTACTCACAGGTACCAACCCTGTCTTCTTTTCCAATTTAGAAAATATATATTCACATTTAGATGAAGAGAGCTCCGAGTCTTCCATGTACACCGCGGCGCTCCCCAGAGAGCGACTGCGGCCGCGGCCCAAGGTCTTCCTCTGCTACTCCAGTAAAGATGGCCAGAACCACATGAATGTCATTCAGTGTTTCGCCTACTTCCTCCAGGACTTCTGTGGCTGTGAGGTGAGAGATCTAACAGCTCCTCTCATACCCTGAGATGAGCTCCTAGCCTGCTCTCCTCTGGCCGCCTTTGGGGGCACCTTGACCACCTTCTTCAGCCTCACTCTTCATTCAGTCTGTCCTACCCATTGTGAGCATCAGATAGGTCCTAACACTCGGTTCTAACTCTGCCACACTGCTGCTTAAACGCCTGACTGAAACCCACGCAGCAGGCAGTTTTATAAGTATTAAAAATACTACCTTGGGATGGTGCAGAGGATGGAATGGGGATGGGGTGGGTGGTCACTCAAGGCATCCTGGCGAGCCTTGGGGTTGGCCAAGGAGAGAATGACAAAACTGTGGGTCTAAACAATTCTTTGGGGAGCTTTGCTAAGAAGGGAAAATAATAGTGCTTAAATGGTTTGCTCTTGTTTCTTTCCTTTTCTGTTGTTATTAATAGATAGCTTCTTTATAATACCATAATGTTAGCTTGAGAGTGAAGCCTGAAGTCCTCACAGAAGACACACTGTTCCTTACAAAATGCAAGAATTCAAGAATTGTGTAGTGGCAACTTGTCTGTGCCTGTTAGTAGGATTCTCAAAATCTCTCCACATGGTGAGACTGCCCCCTAGAGTAAAAAAGACACATTTACAAGGATGATGTGGTTTCTTAGGACTTGAAGGTGGAGATAGGCAGATCAGCAAGTGTGCTGGAAAACACCTGCAGACTGTAGCCAGGGAACAGTCTGTCTCAGATAAACACAACCTAGTTTGCTCTGCTTTCTAAATAACTAGCCTTCGGGGGAAGAAATCTTCCAAATATGAGTACTGTAGGAAATTCGGAAGCTAGAAAGGGATGGTAGATAATGGTCTATAATACCAACCTGGAGAAAAGGGCAACCATAGTTAATATTTGGTGTGTTTCCTTCCAGTCTTTTTCTGCAGAGATGAACTCATACTATGGTTTTGCATTTTGGGGGAGTTGATTTTTTCTGTCTCCTTGTTTTAATAATTTTTTTACTCTGTCAGCTCTGTATAAACTGCAATTTATTTTATTTACTTATTTAATATATTTATATGTATGTATTTTACATTATTGTTCATTTTTGTGCCATGTTTGATTTCTCCTCTCAGGTGTAATCCCCATAAAGTTCCCAACACCAAGTCACCCGTGAACCATCACCATAGTCTCTTTTGCTCTCCCCTCCCCTGTTTTGAGCCCACTCTCTCCCCTCCCCTACCATATGTCTCTGATTTATAGCTTGCTTGCTGTAAACTGCAATTTTAAATAACCACATGATCCATGATATTGATGCATCATAATTGAGGACATTTCATATTGTTAAACATCTCAGTAGTTCAAGATCTGATGACTTTCCAAAGATAGGTGCCTGGAGATGGAATCGCTAATTCAAAGATAGAAACTTTTTTTTAAATAATACCTTCACTTAGCTTTTAGATTGTAACACGTTATCAAGAATTGGAGACAATGTAGGACAGCCAAGGGTTATTCTCAGCAACTGGATGGATCTTGGGGACTTTGTTCCCTTTGGTCACAGGTGAGCAGAAGAGGAAAACAAAGTCATTTCAGAGTCACTTTCCCTTAGGGACTGTGTCTGCCACATTTGGACATAACCTTTGGGATATACTTATGAATTACAGAAGAAAAGAAGACATAATCACCAAGAGGTATTTTCAGCAGAAGCAGATGAAAATGGTCTAAGAAAGTAAAGCCCTCTGAGGGGGCTACACGTCCTCTTTTCCTTTCCTGGGTCAGTGCCCACACTGCTGCCCAAATTCCACCCTTGCACCCCCTTGGGGTTAAAGGCGCTGTATGTATATAGAAGACCACTATGAAGTCATGACAGGAGGTGCTGGTCACTCCCCAGTGAGTTAACTGTAATGACCATGTCACTGCAGTTCGCAGCCCTTCTCTGCAGCTATTGACCAATTGCTAAGCAGCATGGCTGACTCCAGGGCCATGTGAGTCTCCCCAGAGGACCTCCTTGTCAGTCACATTCCTTGGATTTAAGTCATCCAGCATTCTGCGTCTCTCTGGCATCAATGTTTGAGCCCCATTTTTAGAGTTTGCTTTGGGGGCCCCTCACCCAGGTACCTCCATCACTGCCTTCCAACTTTCTCTCCAATATCTGCCTCCCCCAGCAACCCTCCCCCCCCCCCAATCCAGGGAGCCTCACTCATTAGCTAGACCGACTCCAGTGCCTCCATTCTCCGGGCGCTCACCACACTCCAGGTCCCTGAGCATGTGAGGTCGATGTGACATATGACTCTGGCAGGTGGCTACAAGCTCTGCGCTTTCCTCCCTTCACTTATAAGTGGGGGTATGTGTCAAGACCCCTTTTGATGCTAAAATGAGGATATTTTGCAGAGACCTGGTATGTGACTGTCACCTGCAGAATGTTAGATGTTCCTCAGGGCCAGGTACCCAGAGTCTGCACACAGGAGTGCTAATAATGATTTTTGCACAGATGACGTCCCCTTTTTGAAACATCCTCGTTCTTGTTACTTGACTCTCCAGGCTGTGCGGTGAGTGAGGTCCCATGTTCTCTTTCAGGTGACTCTAGACCTATGGGAAGACTTTGGTCTCTGCAGAGAAGGGCAGAGGGAATGGGTCATCCAGAAGATCCATGAGTCCCAATTCATCATTGTGGTGTGTTCCAAAGGCATGAAGTACTTTGTGGACAAGAAGAACTCCAAGCACAAAGGTGGCAGCCAAGGCTCTGGGAAAGGGGAGCTCTTTCTGGTGGCCGTGGCTGCCATCGCCGAAAAGCTGCGTCAAGCCAAGCAGAGCTCGTCAGCGACACTCAGCAAGTTCATCGCTGTCTACTTTGATTATTCCTGTGAGGGAGACATCCCCGGCATCCTGGACCTGAGCACCAAGTACAAGCTCATGGACAACCTTCCCCAGCTCTGTTCCCACCTACACTCCAGAGACCCCGGCCTCCCGGAGCAGGGACAGTACCCTGGCCATGTCAGCAGGAGGAACTACTTCCGGAGCAAATCAGGCCGGTCCCTTTACGTCGCCATTTGTAACATGCACCAGTTTATCGACGAGGAACCTGACTGGTTTGAGAAACAGTTTGTTCCCTTTCATCCTACCCCGCCTCGCTACCGGGAGCCAGTCCTGGAGAAGTTTGACTCAGGCTTGGTTTTAAACGATGTCATGTGCAAACCAGGAACTGAGAGTGATTTCTGCCTAAAGACCGAGGTGGCTGTCCCTAGGGCCTCGGCCGACGTGTACTCAGAGGGTGGGCAGTTAGGTCTGGACGAAGACACGGAAGCCCGACCCAGCCCAGAAGGCAGCTCTGTCCTGCAGCCTCTGCTGCACACGGTGAAAGCCGTCAGTGCCTCAGACATGCCGCGGGACTCGGGCATCTACGACTCCTCTGTGCCTTCTTCTGAGCTGTCCCTACCCCTGATGGAAGGACTCTTTACAGACCAAACAGAGACGTCTTCCCTGACTGAAAGCGTGTCATCCTCTTCAGGCCTGGGTAAGGCACCGGGGAGCTGAGTGCCATTGGGGTGGGTTCCTGGCATGGGCTGAGCCTTTGTTCATAATTCCAAAATCTGTGAAAGTGTTTTCCTGATTTTGGTATAGCCTTAAATTGCAGTAAAACGTTATGAGACGTAACACAGCTCCTTTGAGAGTTTCGGTTTATCCTACGTAGTGGGAATATTTGTGTGAGCTGCAGAAATACTAATGCCAGATTATGGTGAGCTGCCCAGCCCCCATTTGGGACATTATGTAACATACAATATGTGCATTATAGGTACATTTCTAAACTGTAAACATCCCAACCAAAACGCTAATAAAAACCCAAATTCCAACACATCAGGCCCCAGGTATTGGATGAAGCTCTGTGTTCCTGAATCTCTGTTGGGATTTGTATGGCCTCCACCCTCTCAGTGCCTTTAAAGCCACATTTATTGAATGTGGGGTTCACAGGGCACAGTATTCTCCTGTCATAATTCAGCACAGGCCCTGGAAGGAGGGCTCTGTAGGAGGGCCCTGCCTCCCCAGGGGGCTCAGTAGGGTGCCTCCTCTTGTTAGCCATGCATGCATACCCTTGACTCTCAGCTAAGGGAACTAGCACCTGTTAGCAGCCTGAGAGTATTCTGTCTTGAGCTGGTTAGGATATCTGCCTCACCCGGCCAAGCTGGTAGTTCAGATCCAGATCCAGCCACAGGTGGGCCTGGCACCTGGCCTAGTGAAGTACATTGACATGTGGCTCTACCCTCTCTTCTTTCCCTAGGTGAGGAGGACCCTCCTGCCCTTCCTTCCAAGCTCCTCGTCTCTGGGGCTTGCAAAGCAGAACCTGGTTGCCTCAGCTACACTGATGAACTCCACACAGTCGCCCCTTTGTAACAAAACAGAAGCAACTAAGCATTGCCACTTTAGCTACTGCCTCTCTCTGGTTCTCAGCTCATCTCTCTGGTGTGTGACCCACTTGGAGCTGAGGTCTCCTACAAGGATATTCAGAGTGAAATTTGGGCCAGTACTTGCTCCCCTTGCGCCCACCCTCTGCCAGGTATCTTGGCAAAGCCTTCAATCTTCTTAAACCAGATGGAGTTCGGAAAGACTTGTCCATAAGGTCTGATAACATCTTGCCATGTTAGGTCAGTCCTTGGATTAGAGCCAATTCTAGGAGATGGGGCAGAATTGTGTAACATGAAGCAGAAAAATACCTACACTGATCATTCAGAATTTAATTTATCTCTACTAACTTTGCCTGATTGCTGGTGGCTACTTTGATTTCAAATGCTTTGAAGAAAAAGCACTTTCAATGCCAAAACAGCCACAGAAATCAAGTGCCAGTCTGTCTGTAATCCGTATCATTACAGGTGATGGTTCTGTCCATTTGGGGCATAAGACTTACGATGCCATGGTTAAAAAAGCTGTGAGTCAAAGATCAAGAGGGTGACTGAAGATGTAATTGCCTTTTGTAAAACTAGTCTCTCTGTCATAGTAGGTGGCAGAGCTGGCTGAGGTGGGGGCCTCAGAGCCAGCTGACCATCGTGACCATTCTTGCTGAGATGGGTTGGCCAGTGTGTAGAAGCACCAGAGCTCTGCAGCCAAGGCCTCCTCTTGATTTGAGTAGGTATCATGGGGGTGTAGGAGGAGCTGATCTGCCTGCCAGGTTCCCCTAGGTTACGTTTACTGCACTGTACCCTCAGATGTTGGTGCCCGGAAGTTCATTAAGAGACAGATGCCCAATTGGGCCGTATTACTGGAAGTTGCAGTTCATACTTCAGTTGGTCACTGGTCTAAAGCTGTATCCAAAATATTGGGGATCAGAATCCACTGAAATATGGCAGTGTGTGGAGGTGATAGCCAGTTAACCTGCTGAACTGGTTCGACTGATGGTGGACCTCATTTTAAGAAGTTGAAAAGAAGGGGCAAGGATGAATGTGCTCTTTGAATATTATTTAAAGAAGACATGGACCTGAAATCAGTATATTCTTAAATCTCAAAGCACTCTACCCGCACCCCAGTCTGTGAATCGTGTTTCACTTTGTGTTTCTATATTCCTTACCCAATGAAAGAGTTGTCTCTGGTGCTCCATCCTACCGACATAGGCATTTAGACTTTAACAGGAGAGAATTTGCTTTAAAATGGAGGAAATAATGTCTTGTTTTTACCAGTGACTTCTCTACAGAATTTGTTTCCAATAGGAAAACCACTCAGATCACATCTGTCAGTTGGTATGTGTGTAAAGCTGTCTGACCTTGTTCAGGGGAATTGTCCCCCACCTGGGCCCTGGGGGTATAAGCATCTTCCTCCACCTGTCTTGTGGGTGCTGTTGGATTTTGGCACTCTCTTTTTCCAGCACTCACACTGGGGACTGTGGTTTTCATAACCAAAAATAGGACCAGCATGACAGGAAACCCTGAGAAACATCCCGAGAAAAGGGTGGGATGGGGCAGCATTTTTCCTTCTAAGCACATGCTGGGGCAATGGGGAAGGGGCATTTTGCATCCTAGTTGGAAGGAAGAGGTTCGTATGTATTTTTGATGGAGATGCCACACTCCGTGTTCATAGAGGCAGCTGGTAGCTTCTTGAGAAAAGAACGTGCTCGTCTGTTCTCTGGCATCAAGTTTCCTGCAGCTGCCATGGGGGGTTGGGGGACACATGAGCTGCAGAATGGTCTCCCCCAGAAACCCAGGCGACTTGTCGAAGAGACGTTCCATGTTGTCGCCATGGACTCCAGAACGAGCACAGAACTGCCCACACGCGACCTGCTGCTGCTCCGTCCTTGGTATGTGTGCTGTGAAGGAGAGTGGTCAGTGCAGACTTGCTGACATACGGAAAGTCACTTTGGAACATCATCAGAGATTTCTTCTTGAGGCCAAGAAATGGTCCTTGTCTCAAAGAAACCAGTAGCAGCTATTTTTAGGATGGCTATTTAGCTTTTCATGTAAAATAAGGCATCTGACAAAGTAGCTCCAGGACGGCATGGAGGAGGGGGGGCAGTGGGAGCACCCACCAGCTCTGTGAGCTTGCGCGAAGGCTTGCTGAATGAACTCACTGGTTATGAACATGGAAGGGAACAAATGTCCTGGTTCAAAGATCAGGTGATGTTTTAGTCTGGAGTTAGGGTTTGGATACTTATATTGAAATACGGATGTTTCTGATGTTCAACAAAATCAAACTCTTCAACATACCAAGTAATAAAGCCACAGTGTGAGTGTCTAACTCAGAATAAGTTGAGAAATCCAACTTCCTGCTTTTGCCTTCCTAGTTTTGCCTGTTTGTTTTACTTCCCATCTCATCATGGGAAATGGGAATGGGTGTATTGCAGACTAAGGCCAAACATCTGGCAGAGCTACATATTTTGACTCACACAGTTTCCTGGACAGTGGAAATGATAAGAAGGAATTCAGATAAAGGACCTGCCAAGTCCCAGGCTTTTAGACATTAGAGAAAGAAGAATATAGGGATAAACACAATGAAAGGCCTTGATTCCATGAGTAGACCAGATGATTTGTGGCTAAGTTAGATGATGTCCTCTGGACAGGGGGCCAAGGGAGGGCCTGGATAGTTGAAAGTGGAGAGCTACTTGTTCATCTTAACTCACCAGTGCCCTGCAGGAGGGATTTAGCAGCTGACATTCTGCCAGGAGACTGATGAGAGAAGTGAAAGCCCACGTGAAGGGGTGATTTCCACTCAGAGAATAACTGGAAGCAATAGACCTAGCCCAACCACACCGGGCAGATGAGATTCCAGAAGGTTGATTCCTGGCTTGACGCACACTGATCTCTAGAAAGAAATCAGAAGTCATTCAGGCTCGGGTGACAGGTGGGTGACATAAGCAGGTAACAATATTTGGAACCAAAAATGAGATGGGGCCATGAAGTCATGAGGCAGGGTTTTTGGCTGACTTGTTAGCAATAACTGAGGACAGTCCCTGATCAGATGTTTAGAAAAATGTCTTTCACATTGATGACATCTTTGGAATTAATATATAGTGAGCGATGGATGTTTTGCAAAGATCAGTCTTGCTACTTCACAGTTGCAAATGTGTGTTCTTTTTTAAATCAACACCTAACCTCAGCCTCCCTGACTTAAGTGCCAATAAATAGGACCATCCCTCCAGAAATGTGGGATTGTGTAATTTTCAGAACTTTTCCTTTTTTCAGAGTTGAGCTTTTCCTTTAAAAGGAGCAAAGGCAGAGGGGAAGGGAAATGATTTTATTCCTGGAGAAGAAACGACACATCCTCGTTCCAAAAGAAAGACAGCCCGACAGTCCTCAACCACTTAATTTGGCTCTCTTAAGGAGACTGGAATTACTCTCTCTGTCTTTATTGGAGAGAGGTGGAAAATTCCAATGTGAAGGTTGTTAACCTATTTCAGTTGGTATGTATGTAAAGACTGTTGCTCTTGTTTGGTAGATGTTATGCCTATAGGGGGCACCAATGTCACAGACCAGGTGTAAGTAAAACAGCTGTATGATGGATGATACATGGCAATGATTTGTCTTCTCAGTGTCCGAGAGACTATAGGGAATAGTGGGGACTGTAGCAAATTGAAGCTCTCCTGCTCCAGCCAGTTGTGGCCATGCATTGATATGTTTTTCAAGAGAAACTAAGAATCTTGATTCTTATGAAAAATTCTGATTTTTAAAATATCGGCAACTAAATGAAAAATTTTTTAAGTGAATGCAGGCCCTATGGAACCTTGGGTGGACCTGATTTGACCCATGAGCTGCCTATTTACCACCTCTCCTTTATAAGATTTGAAATGAAAGTCATCCATAGTAATTATAGACAGTTTGATGCCACCAGAAATTGCTCTTACTAAATGCAGCCAGTAGCTGGAGTGTGTCTTTCTGCCTGCTCCCCCAAGGAAATCAATATGATTGTCAATATATTTTAACTGTTTTGATTATTTCTTTACATTTTGGGGTGTCAACAGAAAGGCAAGCCAATTATTCATTTCAAACTCAATTTGTTTCCCAATGAAAAAATATGACACTTGGAATGATTTCTCTTAAGTTCCAGAATCTAGAAGACCTTATTTATAGTTTTAGCTTTTGGCTCAATAATTTTTTAGATGATGTGTAATTCTGAGCATAGCCCAAGTCATAAGGAAAGTAGGCATTGTGAGGTGTAGGGCAAGGAATGTCTCAAGTGCTTGCCCCAGCCAGGTAGTTACAATGTTTTGCATTTCCAATGATCTGTGAATTGACTGTTTCAGAGGTATGAAACCATTTCTGGAGGGAAGTTTTTCCTGATAGTGAGATATCAGTTAGGACTCCCTATGGGGTGTTGGGTCAGCCTGGCTATATTATCTCCTCTTCAGGCTCAGGGTAAAAATAAACAAAAGGAAGTATGACTGTAAGCCAATAGCTTTGATTGTGATTTCAGAGTTTGGGGCCTTGGAGAAAGTTTGGATTATCTAGCATATTCTGCTCTGGCATCAGACCGGGCTGTCTCTGAATTATTGTAGACATATGGCTGTGGATGGGATTCTGGATTTTCAGCAAAGGAGATTCTATAACCTACACTGCTGATCAGATAGTTCTTTGTGAGTCTTCCTTACAGAAATTCAAACCAGCCTTTTGTTTGGCATGTAGTGGAGAAAGAACAGCTGGTCACCTTCCCTGCAATGAAGTCATCCCCCTGGTGTTTTTATTTCACTGATAATCCCACCTACTTAAACCATTCTTCATAGCTCTTGTTTTCCAAGGGCCTAATAATTTTCACTGCTATTTTGTTTCTCAGCTTCACGCTTAGTTTAGTTGCCCAAACAGAATGTGGTGCTTTATTCACATCAGTGCCTTGTCAAGACCAAGCTCAGGATGGGGATTACAGGGAATTGCTTGTGTCTGGCTTCTTGTACTTACACATTTAATAGCACTTTTTTAAAAAATGGTGTAACACCTATTTTTCACTTGGAGGATTATTGGACTGCTACATTCAGATTTTTCCTTGGTCACATGCTGTTTCCCCTTCTTGGGTCAAATACTAGGTGCTTGTTCCTGTGTCATTCCTGAGCTGCTTCAAGACCAGCTCTTGTGTTCTAGGTGGCTCCCTCCCAATTTTGAATTCTATTTTTACTTATTTCTAGACATTGCTATAAATTCATAATGTACAATATTAAGTGGTGCAGACTTCAGTTTCATTGCTGGCCAGATAGACAAGGGGTAATTTGCAAAGAGGTTCAGTGGAGGACCTCTTGGGAATTATAGTTAGGTGTCTTCCTTCCTGCTCTTTGGCTTCATCCCCAAATTTAGCTAGGACCCACACATTCCTCAAGGAACTTTACCTTATTCTAAAGGACTGGAGCCATGGCTCTGAATTGACCAAGCACTGTGTTTTGTGGTCAAAAGTTTGACAAAAGCAAACCATTGTGATCCATATCTGATGTTTATAACTATTGAATAAGATTTCAGTTGCAAAGTTTCAGGTAAACTGTACATGATATAGGCAAGGTTGGCTGCTCCGTTTGTTAGACAAAAAAATAGACCTTTGGGTTACACTGATGTGTAATTGTCTGTTTTAAAGAAAAAAATGTGATGAATCTGGACAGAGCAAAAACTTTTGTAAAAACCAAATGAGTTCATTTAGAGAGTAGGTGTAACTTCTACTTTCACTGTTAGATTTTTTTCTTCCCTGCAGAAGCCCCCATTACTGAATTCTAGGAGGGGGAGCCTGTGGAATTTGTGGTTATTGCCATTGTGCTTGTTTCATCTTTAAGTTTGTCCTTCGTGGGGTTTGGTGGAATAGTGAGCACTGACAGACTGTAGCAGTGTGCTAGCTTTTTTTAATTGAAAATGTTAATGTCATATTTGATGTGTACATAATTCTGTAAATAGGTGACAGTAGATCACAGCTGACATTTGCAAAATGTTTTTGTACCTTAGAGTTTCTGCATCAAATAAAATGTTTTGTTCTAAGAGCGTAGTGGCTCATTATTCTACCTCATGTGTCCCGAATAGCTGGGGTTCCCACTGCAGTTTTCTGCAGGCTCCGCCTCAGAGACGGAGAAATTATCAAGGACTGGGAAGTGAATGTGGCCAGAAGCACTTGCATTCTGAGAAGAGGGCCTGCTGCCGGTCTCCATTTGCCTCACCCTTTGCATGGTGTCTACAGCGGGGACAGAGGTTACCTCCATCAAGAAGAAATTTGGACCTTCTTTGCAGAAATTTGAAAAGAACCAATGATGTTAGAGAGCCACAAGCAAATTTCCTGTCGTTCAAACAGGTGCCTGTTCTTCTGCTAACATCTTGCTGCTCATCAACTTCGGGGTGAGTTGTGACCCTGCAATGGCACCTTTGGGCCTGGGTTTCTTATCTCTGGAATGGACCCATCAGAGAGCCTACTTCACTGCATGGTGAATTGGAATAGGGTGATGAATATAAGTGCTCACTGGCATGTTGATAGTGAGCAGACAATGGCAGGAATGCAGGAGAAAACAAGAATGAGGGGTGAGAAATAGCAGGGACACAGAAGCCACAGGATTCTGGCCATTTCACAAAAAAAGGCTATGTGAGGGTCTTGGGTCTTGGGGACATATAATTTTAAAAATTGCGGTTTCCTTGTTTACTCATTTGTTTCTTTTGAAGAGTGAAGTACTGTTGACTGCCCAAATGAGGAAAGTTGTTAAATCCTTGCCTCCTGCCCTTGGCATATCTTTCCTTCTCCCTGTTCATGTTCACCCAGGATACTGCTAGTCGTTTTGCCTGTTGAGTTCTCTCCTGTACCCTCTGCCATTTCTCCTAATTTCTGGAAGCCAACCTTGGATTTCCAGGTTCTTTATATATATGTAACACTATCTCATCTTCATAGTTACACACTGGGTAATTTTTACCATCATATTGCAGGTGAGGAAACCGGCTGTCACTGACGTCTGACCTCACAGCTGGCTGGTGACAGAGCCGGGACATGAGCTAAGGCAAACCTTACTTGCAAGTTCATGTACCCACTTGATAAAGTCTAACCACCCAAGCAGAGGTGGACATGTGAGTGTCCTTGCATGGTCAAAGGCAATGGGGAAGTTTCCTATAACATTAGTTGGGGCAGAGAGGAGGTGATGACAGGCAGCTTTTCAATGTTGGCATGGCTAGTTCTGGCAGAGGCTCTATGTCTTGCACTGCAACCCAATGCAAGGTATATTAGCATCCTCATTTTTGAGATTCGGAGGCTTTGCTGAGGACACAGACTTGATAGCACTGAGATTCAGGTGTCTAATGGAGGCATCCTCACTCCTAATCACTAGGCTACATTATCTCTCAACATAGCTCAACAAGGCAGGAGACAGAGCCTTGACTAGCAATTATGGTGACTTGTTCCCTTCTCAGTTCAAATATTGACAGTAAATTTGACTCAGAGTTTCAGCAAATGAATCTAAAAGGACTCATTTTAAGAATCTGACTAGGCAGATACTATAGGAAGTGAATTCTTCTTTCACTTCCTTTCATTAAATAAAAGTTATGGGCCTCCCTGGTGATACAAGGGGTTAAGATGCAGCCCGTGGAGCTGTCTGCAGCCTCTGCAGCACGAGTTCCATCCCCCGGCCAGCCAGGGAGCAACCCACATGGTGCAGCAAACCTCTCCTGACTTGCCCGCTGCTCCCTTCAGCAGTGTACTTTGATCAATCTGCCTGTTTTTTCCCCGGTCTGTCTCTGGTGAATCCTCTCGCCCCCCACACCTCTGGCCTGTGCGCCAGCTCTTGTATGCATAAATAAAAAAATAAATCTTAAAAAAAAAAAAGAGGAAGCTGTGAATAGCTTCTTTAGGAAAAAAAAGTTTCAATAGTACTTTGTTAGTTTGGGGGTTAGGGAGAGAGAAATCCTCTGTGGATAGCATGAGCAGTTTTAATTTTTACCCTGGTTTTAGAAAGCAGAATCTTTTTGCAGGGTTCTTTGTGACACTTGTGGGACCTCACCACTGGTTTTACTTAGTTGTTTTAGAAACGCAAACTTAAGAGGTAGCAAAGACCAGCTTCCCTTTGTTGGCTTTAATGGGAAATTTTTTAAAATTTTGCTTTTGTTGAATCAGACTACAGATAATAAGCTAAGCAGGTAGCTTTCTCAGAAATTGCTAGGCTCTTGGCCTATAGTGACTGTTATTCTGTGGAGGAGCAGGTCTCCGGCTCTTTGGGAGCTGTAAGGAGAGGGGTGTCTGGCCGCTGCCCCTAGTTCATAGGAGCTTCAGCTCAAAGACTTTGTCAGATGCTAAGATGAAGCCTCTTTATCACCCATCTGACTAGTTGGTGGTGGTCTAGGAAGACGGGGAGTTAGTTGGGGTGGGGAGGCGTGTGCCCAGCAGAATTAAGACTAACTATGGGATTCTTAGTGGTTGAGCTTACAGCCTGTGGTGCCAGTTGTGGTGCCATACACATTCACCAGGTTTCTTTTTCCTGGTGACAGTTTAGCCCTAAGACACTTTTCTGGGCTTGATGCTTCAAGATCCCTATGTCAGGGACCATGCCCCACTAGATGAGAACAAAGGCAGGGATTGTTTCTCTAGAGCATGTTCAAGAATTTTCTACTTTTTAAAAATTGGGGCTAATAGTCTAGTAATTACTATGCTATACTATTAGACCATTGGTGTAATAGTCTAGTAATGGTTGCCAGGACGAGACTGGCCTGCCAGGTCTTTGCCACTCTCGCTGGTTGGAAACATTGCAGGGAGTGGGCAGATGTTAGGTTTAAGACAAGCCACAGAGATTCCCCAGTAGGCTGGGAAGGCCTAGAGGATGGAGAACTCACAGTGAAGAAGGCTAGAACCTGGCTGGGGACAGAACACATAGTCAGGCCCTTCCTTGTTTGGGTACCTGAAGAGTAGCTGAAGAAACTGCACATGTGGGTATAATTGTACATCATTATTGGTAAGACTTTTTTTTATAAAATCATTGTGATTAAAGCAGGACTTTTGTCTCAGCCATCCAGAACTTAGATATCTGTCTGCCACTTTCTGTATGACCCTGGACATGTGACTTGACCTGGTTAGGATTTAGTTGTCCCATCTGAAAAGCAAATAATAGTTCAATATCTGACAGGACCAATGTGAGACTTGAGTGTGAGACCAGGTAGAGTTCCTGGTACAGAGCCTGGCACGAGCTAAGCTTCTCTGTGAGATGTGGTCCTCTATGGGAGGTTAAGCGGTGTTACTTATAAAGTGAGACAGCCCTGCCCAAATGTCTCCCTCAGCCCTGGCCTGGGTAGCAGATGGGCTAGTTAACTGAAGTAGAATCCTTTTCTCCTGGAGGATTCAGTTCCACCGGGCTGCTGACAGTGGTCTCTATGGGAGATGACTACTTGAGCAGATGTCACTCCCTGCTGTTGGCCCTCAGGTAGACTCCAAAGTTCTTACCTAGCCTCCGACAGAGCACTCTGTCCCTTTTTCCTTTGTGGCCATACTCATTTTCTTTTCAGATTCCTCATTCCTGTTTTCCTGCCCCAGGGCTTTTGCATGTGCTGTTTCATTCTGCCTGAAACAGTCTATCTCCACCCTCTTTTTCAGTCACTTTCCTGGGCCACTGTTCACCAAGATCTATGCTCTGATGCATGCCCTCAGAAGCACTTAGCTGAGCTTGTGTGACATGTGGCTGGCCCTCTTGTCCACTAGAGTGGTTATTTTTTGAGAGCAGGCTGTGTGCCTTTCGGAGGAAAAGGTTCTACTTTAACCAGTTTGTGACTCCAGGCTTTCACTGACCTGTCACGGGGGCAGATGTCATCGCCTGGTCCTCAGTTTCCTCATCTGTCAGAGGGGCTAAAAATGTTCCTATCTTATGGGACCCTTGTGAGGATAAGAAGGTGGAAGGGTGCCTGGTACATGGCCAAGTGTTCAAAACATTAATATTTATCTCAATTGTCATCAAGGTAAGCAGTACTAGTTAAAGTAAACTCTAAAAGGCTTGCTGGAGGAGAAAAGTGCATCTATTCCTTCCTTTGCAAATTGGGATCAGGCCCCCATGCGGGTTCTGTCTCCAGAGTAGATTAATAGATTCCCATAGACAGGGTGGTTACTGACATGTATCAGAATCACCCACGTGAGTTGGATGCCTGCCACTGTGCCTAGCCCCACACCCTTGCCTGAGCTCATCACATCCGCCCAGTGGGGCTTCAGGGCTTAGCTAATGTCCCACCTTCTGGGCATGGCTCAGGTTGGATTTGCGCTCAGATATTTCCTACTCCAAAGTCCCTGTGTGTCCACTCCACCACCCAGCTTCACCTTTCATGCTTTCTTCTCACCCAGATTATAAGCACACAAAGTGCTTGTTTTCAAAGAAGACTTATTTAAAGAAGGCTATTTGCAGAGCATTGCTTGGGTCTGAACAATAAGGCCAATACCTTAATCCTTGTGCTGGCACCATTGTCTCCTGGGTGAGGACTGCACCAGATTAGTGTTTTATGAACTGGGTGTGCCACACCTTTACAAGCAAAAAAGAAGGTGGGGAGGGGTGTCTGTATGTGTGTCCAATTATGACAGCCAGAAGCATTGGATGACCCTTCCAGTAAGTCCCCTTTTACAGTTTTGTCTTTAGAAAATAACCAGAAATAGGCATCAAAGTGTATTGTGCAAATGTTGTCATAACTCAGTGTTACCCCTGATACTGAGCAATGAGGAACAACCCAAGAACCACTTGGGATTGATAATAAAAAGGGGGTATGTTCATACAACAGACCAGCAAGTGGCCCTTCACAACCACATTATAGACTATTTCATGACAAAGGAAGACTCACAATGTGTTAAATGGAAAATAATACAAATTAACAGTGATGATTGCTGGGTGGTGAGGTTTGGGTGGGTTTTATCTTCGTCTGTATACCTCAGTATTTTCTACAGTTTTAAATGTATAGTCACACATGACAGTAAGTGTTCAAGGACCATGGGGGGTAATTTGTTGGCTGGAGCTGGCAGTCAGTGCTTCACCCTTGGCCTTGATCTTGGAAGTACCTTCATACAGGTTGCTTTTGCCTAGCATGCTACTGGGGTGCCAGCCCAGGCTTTTGCTGTTGCTTCCTGCCTGGTGCCAGGCCATGTGGGGCATCCACCTCAGTTTTTTCAGTTTTAGTGAGGTGACAATTTAGTGAGGTGCCTGCCCTGTTCCATTCCATCCTGTCTTGCAGAGTTAGAAGAACTGGAGCTGAGTTCAAGACAGCCCTCATGAACTGTTTAAAAGAGAAAGGGCAGTTGTCAATGTCTTCTAGCCACTTCACCAGTATTTAAACTCCAAGGATAGAGGGCCTCCCCGGTGGCGCAGGGGTTGAGCGCTGGGTTGCGAAGCTGCCGGCAGCCTCTACAGCGCCAGTTCCATCCCCGGCTGCTCCCGGGCCACCGGAGGAGGGTCCCGCATGGCGCGCAGACCTGTCCTGCCGCCCGTTGCTCCCCTCAGCAGTGTGTGTGTGCTTCGGTCCTTCTGCCTGCTCTGCTCCCCGCTCTGGCTCTGGTGAATTCTCTCACCCTCCCGTGCTTCTGACTGTACCCAGTGCGTGTATAAATAAATAAATAAATAAAAAAAAAAAAAAAAAAAAAAACTCCAAGGATAGAAACCCAGGTTTTCTGCTTATCCCCTTAACTCCTAACAAAGTGCTTCCTTTTTTTTTTTTTAATGGAGGCATGTTTTATTTTTTTATTTATTTGTTTGTTTATACAAGCACTGGGTACAGTCAGAAGCGCGGGAGGGCGAGAGAATTCACCAGAGCCAGAGCGGGGAGCAGAGCAGGCAGAAGGACCGAAGTACACTGCTGAGGGGAGCAGCGGGCGGCAGGAGAGGTCTGCGCGCCATGTGGGACCCTCCTCCGGTGGCCGGGGAGCAGCCGGGGATCGAACCGGCGCCGAGAGGCCGCGGGCAGCTTCGCAACCCAGCGCTCAACCGCTGCGCCACCAGGGAGGCCCCAAAGGGCTTCCTTTAAGTGTATCATCTTCCCCCAACAGACTCTTGAGTCCAGGAACCAAGTCCCCTCCCTGCTTCCTGAAAGGCCAAGCATGGTTATACGGCACAAATGGGAGAGGCTGAGTGCTCCATATAAACCCTTGCGAGATTAAACTGATTTGTTTTACTATGGTCATTGAACCTGAGGGGAGAAATCCTATACTGTGAAAAAATAAACAAGGATGTTTAAAAAAAGGCCAAATCCCCACCCCTCCAAAAAAAACACCCAAACCTAGGCCTCCCTGGTGGCCCAAGCGGTTAGTCACAGCTCTATGAAGCTGTCACAACCTCTGCAACATGAGTTTGATCTCCAGTCGGCCAGGGAGATACCCATACGGTGCAGCAGACCTCTCCTGCCTTGCCTGCTGCTCCCCTCAGCAGTATTTTCAGTCAGTCTGCCTGTTCAGCTCCCCACTCTGTCTCTGGTGAATCCTCTTACCCTCCACACCTCTGGCCTGTGCCCCAGTTCTTGTATGCATAAATAAATAAATCTTTGGAAAGAAAAAAACACCCAAACCCAAAAGGTGTCGAAATTTCTTTTCACTAACATAAATAAATAAATAAACAAATGTTTTAATCCACATATCCTATTTGCACATCTGTTCTGACTTCTGGAAATCCTCCATTACAAAAGAGGAAGTTCAGGAGTTCATCATTAGTAATAAAAAATGCACATTACCTTTGCTGTGTCCGTGGGACTTTTACCCACTGCGCTGGTTCCTCAATCCACAGTTAGGAGGCTCCCATCACCTTGGCCTGCCTTACAGTGGTCGAGGTCTGGTGCCTAACCTTGGCCCCTCTCCAATGACTTCCAGAAGTGTGCCATGGGCTTGCACACCTCCTGTTCCCTGCACCTTTCAGCCACTTGTTCCTCAGCGAGGTCAGGGCTCAGCCTCCCTATGCCCCAAATCTAGGCCAGGGCTCCTCCAGTATGTCTCCCCACCTCCTGCTCCCTGATCACCTGATGTCTGACTGTTCCCAGATCACTGTGAGCTCTGTGATATGGAGTGTGTCTGTCTGGGTGACAGTCACTGCTGTTCCCCAGAGCCTTCCACAGAGTATCTTGTAGAAGACTCTCAAATCATGGTCACACTGAATCTAATGGAAATAAAACTTTTGACAAGGATGACTGGGTAGAATACCACGTGTTGGGTTGGGGTCTGAAGCGCCAGTTAGTGAGGAAGTAAAAATATTGCTGCTTAATAAACATGGCTGACTGTGCTAGATACCTTCGATAGAATGGAGGAGAGTAACAAAAGTGGTTTGAGGGGAAAAGTTGAGGTCTTGGGGTCTGAATATAGGTCTTGGCCTTGGGAATGGGGCCTGGAGCGTGTATGTTCCTTGAGCAGGAAACCGATAGGTCACCAGGCACTGGGTTTGAGGCCAAGGAAACCCCTATGAGATTAGTGGAATGAAATTGTAGCTGTTGGAATGAAAGTTGCTTGGTTCAAGATGCTCCGTTTCTGGTCCAGGTGGGCAGGGGGCCAGGAAGAGGCCACCCAGTCTAGGAGACCATGTGCTTGCAATAATGACAAAAAGAACCTCAGCTTAGTCAGAGCAAGTTCTGAACACCTGGTATTGGTTATGGGGTCTTGGGCTGGAACACCAACATGGCGGCACCCGGATGGCCTCCTCACACCCTCTAATAGGTAAGGGTGTGAGGGAGGATGGGGGAGGGCAGTCAGCCCTCACCCAGGTGGAGAGAGTGAGGAGTACAACCAGAGCACGGGACCTGCCACTTAACTGCAAGGTCAGCCTGGCAGTAGCCAAGCCCTACTTAGGCTGATGGCTTCCTCTGACCTGGGGCTGTGTTCCTTCCTCTATGCTTCAATTGCTTCGCCTGAGAAGTGGACTCACACTGCCTCGACACCTTAAACGTGCTGTGAAAGTTTAGGTGGATCAATCACCTAAAATGCACACCTGGCGCATGAAAGCAAATCATGAATTAATTTTTATCAGAGCCTACAGTCCAGGCCATTCTTTATTCCTTTTTATGAGGTCCTGAGAATAGGTTGTTGAGTGAATGAATGAAAGCAGAAAATTGCTTTACTGTTTTAGTATATATATTTTATTTATATCATCTCCATCACTGTGCATTCCCCGCAAAATTCCCACCCCCAGTTCACCCGTGGACCATCCCCATAGACCCTGCGCTTTTTTCTCCCCTGAGAAAGTTTTTAGATTTCCAAACTCCCTTCTTTCAGACTTAGGGTCTGTTCACAGCCCGCGATTCCAGAGAAAAGTGCAGGGATTAGTGCAGTTTATAATTCGCGCTCATTCTCACCCCCAAAGTGGAGGAACGCGAGGCTAGGGCAAGCGCCGACAAGTCCAAGGTCAAACCTCCCGGTGCGGGCGGGGCTCCACGCCCAGCCCTGACCCCCGCCCGCCAGGGCAGCCCGGGCATCCCTGGCTCGAAGGCCCCACACCCCCTCGCGCTCGGATACCTGTTCCACGAGGCACCCCGGGGAGCCCGCGGCGCCGTCTCCGCGGAGGAAGCCGCAGGCTCGGGAGCGGGGTGTGGCCCGGGTCCCCGCGCGCGTTCAGGTAGAAGATCCCCGAGTCCGGTTTAGGTGGCGGGGGATGCTCGGGGACCAGCGGGCGCCTCCTCTCGCCTTCCGTCCTCGCCTTCTCGGGACCCCGGCAGGGCGGAGGGCGGCGGGACGGCCTGGCAGTGGCCGGCGCGACCACGTCCCGGGACCCGGCCACCCGCTAGAGCGCGCGCGGGGGTCCCGGCCCGCCTCCCGCCCGCCGGGCCCGCCCGGCCTCCCCGCCCCCGGCCCCGCCCAGCCCGAGGGAGCCGCCCCTGCACCCGCCGCGGCCGCGGAGCCCGGCGCTCTCCGGCTCCGTCCCGCGGATCAGCGCGGGGCTAGGAGGTGAGTGCCGCCCGCCGGCTGGGAACCCCGCCCCTGCGCTCCACCCTGCGGGGCCGCACACCCCACTTAGACACCCCGGACTGTCCCCTCCCCTGCCTGACCTCGCCATCCGCAAGCTGGACCCCCAGCCCTGCCTCCGAGCCGCCGCGGGCTCTGTGCGCTCGGGGGCGCGCTCCGGGGTCCCGGGCGCGGCGCAGGTGGCCGGGCACCGCCGGCCGCGGGTGGCCACCGCTCCCACTGGACACCCGGGTCCCCCGGTAACTCTTGGGGCAAAGTTCTTGGGGACACTTCCGGGGAAGGAGGCGCCACCTGTCCCGCAGCGGGGCCCCTTGCAACTACCCTCACCCCCCAGGGTCTTCCCCACCGTGGGGGGCGCCCGCCGCTGCGCGTCGCGTCGGCTGCTGTTAGTCGGGGCTCGCGTCGCCGGTCACTTCTCGGCAGCGAACCCCGGTTTAATCGTTCGGGGCTGCGGCCCGGGTTTCGGGCCCTCCCGGGCCCTTGTGCTGGCGGCTGCATCTTTTATACTTTGCGGCCAAGGATCCCAAGATAGAGGCGAGGGCGCCGAGCAAGGAGGGTTAAGGTGAATCTCTGTGCCCGGGAGCCAGAGACCCGAGGGCGAGAGCTCGGCGAGCGTTTCTGATGGTGAAGTCGACCCAGCGGGGTGCAAGCAGGTTCCCTCGGGGTTTGCGCGAGGAAGAGCTGTGCTTGCACGGCTGGCCGCCTCACGTGAGCTTGACCATCGCTGATGCGAGCAACTTGTTCCTAGAGGACTCTTGCTTCATTTAGTGCAGCACTGTGCTTGCGTGCAGCACTGTGCAGGGGTGTGAGATCTGCCAAACTGTCGTTGTCCTGGGTGTCCCGGCAGAATCCTACTTTTAAGCATTTCATGCTACCCCGGTGGAACCGCTTTCCTCCCTGGGGCTGGAAGCTCTGCTACATCTTTGTCTTAGCTGTGTGATCTCGGGCAAGTTCTTCGCCTCTCAATTCCTCAGTTTTCTGGTGTGAGACGGGGATGATAGTAGCACAAGCCTTTCCTGGCCATGTAGGGTTAGAGTTCTTAAAATAGTGCCTGGTGCAGGTATGTTGCACAGGTGTTCCTGCTTTCGTAATTGCTACGATGGCTGCCACCTGTGGACAGGGCGGCCCCTTTCTTAGCTACCGGGTAGTGTGGGTGGGCAGGCGCCTGCTCCTTCAGCTTCTAAGCACCTGAATTATTTACACAGTTGCTACAGTGCCCCCTTCAGCTCTGAAACACTTGGGCTTTGCAGTAACACTTGGTATGGTTCACGGGTATGTGCAAAATGTATCACAGAATGAGAGTAGACATGAGCTTTGGTGACCTTGACCTTTGTCAAGGACTCACCTGGGAATTTTTTTTTTTTTTTAGATTTATTTATTTATACAAGAACCCAGTACAGGCCAGATGCGTGGCAGGGTGAGAGGATTCACCAGAGACAGTCACCAGAGACAGAGCGGGGAACAGAACAGGCAGACTGACGAAATACACTCCTGAGGAAAGCAGCGGGTGAGGCAGGAGAGATCTGCTGCCCTATATGGGTTGCTCCCTGGCTGGCGGCGGATCGCACTTCTGCTGCAGAAGCTGCTGACTGCTTCATAGTGCGGTTCTTAACCCCTTGAGACACCAGGGAGATCCCTGGAGAAAATCTGATAAGTTCCATTGGGGAAAGGCCATGGGAAAAGGCCTGCTGGCCTTTAGGATGAGATGCAATTCATGAACATTTGAGCGCAAGTTATCAGGAGGATTCTCAGGCCTTTGTCCATGCTCTTCCCTCTGCTGAGCACTAATCCATCATTCTCATGCCTGGCACTAACTTGCCCGTGAGCTCAGGTATTTCTTTTGTAGAGAAGTCTTCCCAAACCTCTCTGTCTAAAGCAGCCATTCCATCATCAGTTTCTGTCACATTCTTCTGCTCTATTTTATTCACAGACCTTACCTGAAATGGTCTCATTGATGTATCTTTTTATGGGTTTATTGTCTGTACCCACCCAGGGGAATGTAGAATCCAAGAGGTAGTAGACACTGCCCTGTGCACCACTGAGCTCTGGCCTCTGCCACACAGCAGATGCTTAGTAAGTGTCCCTCAGTGACAGGATGAATAAGTGTCTATTGAGTGCAGTGAGGTGAGGCTGGGGGACTTTCAAGATTCGTGAAATGCAAAGGGACTGACTGTTGGTCGGGAGCTCTGGGTTGAAAGTGACCTTTAAAAAGTTCACACACTTCAATCTGCTGTTTAAATCACCTCTGCAACCTCTCTTCCTAGTTGTTGTTTAACCTGAGCTTGAATTCTGCAGTGACAGGAGGAAAGATGTGAGGCGAGAGAATCAGATGTAGCCCTGTATCCCTCTGATGAGGACTAAGTGTGGCCCCAGGCTTTGGCATGTCTCACTCCAGTCTTTCTGGTCTGTGAGGTGGCTGGTCACCTGCCATCTGTCACTATCCACCCAGTGAGCCTCCTCTACTTCTCCGCCATCACCAGGGTCGCTGATGTCATCAGAGGGTGCTGAGGCAAAGGCATCAAGAGAAAAAAAAGACTGTCGTTCAGAGATCTTAAAGCCAAGTTCTGTATTGTTCCATTCTCTGTAAACTACATTGGGCCACGGGGTTGAATGGGGTGGGGGTGAGGGGGTGTGAGAGTTGGGGCTCTGTTTCTTCCACTCTTTTGTTCTTTCTCCAGGTTTTTCTGATTCATTCTATAGTCAATTTATTAATTGTGACCCTGGCTATATTTTAAAGTTAATCCTTGACCCATTGTCTTACAAATATTGTCTGATTCATATTACTTTGCATGTACAGGTTAAACTGAAGTGACAATGAAATGTTTTTATGTATGCTTCTGATTGATTGAGTCAGTTCAAGATTCTGCATGGGAGATCACCATTTTGATGGCTGGAGCGGGGTCTGCTGTAGAGAGGTTTGGAGATAAGTTCTGCTTCCTTTAGGGAAAACCATTCAATAATGAAAGTGGATATACTTTTTTCTTAAAAAAGAAAAGAATGAGGAAGATTATAGTTGAAGCCACATTGGCACATGTGCCTGAACAGCTTAGCTTATTTGCTTTATTTATTCAAGAATCTTTTAGGAGGGGGGACTCTGACACTGGCCACCCAGTAGTCAAGAAAACCAACAGCATCTCTCCCTTGTGGAGTTTATGTCCCAGTGGTGGAAATGGACAATAGACAATAAGATCTCTAATATGCTGGCAGTATGACTAGCGTAATGAAGGTGAACTGGAGAAGGGGATCCAGAAAGATTGGGATGGAGGCACAGCTGATTTAAGTCATGGTAGTTCTCTCTGAGGAAATAGCATTTGAGTGGAAACCTGGATGAACGAAGGAACACCATGTAGCTATCTGAGGGAAGACCATCCCATGCATATGGAACTGAGTTGTGAAACCAGTGTGGTCAGTCAGCTCTAGGGCCCTGGACATAGTCTGTCTCACTGGGGAAAAGGTAGGGAAAAGAAGCAGTGTGGACAGAGCTTTTTTTGCTTCCTCCCCAGTTGCTAGCAGGTGGCTGGAAAAAGATCTTGGCATTGTGTGCTTTCATGGTCAACCAGAAAGCTCATATGTTCCCCTGCAGATGGGGAGGGAGCTGGGGTGCTAATGTTTTCTGAAATTGCACCTGGGCACTGATCATGAACCTGGGGGACACTGCTGGAATTACAGCCCTACACGTGGTAAAATTCCCCTCACTCCACTTGCCCTGGCCATGGACTCCTTCCTTTTTGGTGTCATTTGGTGACATCTACCTGCTCACCTAGAGGGAACCATTTCTAGAAGGAAAGTAGTTAAAGCAGAGTTTTGATGGAAAAAAGGAAGAGATAAATATGTATAGGATTGTGGACCTATACATGATTCATTGATTGGTTGATCCACTGATCAGCTGATGTTACTTAACATGGTAATGAAGGAAGTGTGACAGTGAGGTTTCTAAGTGAAGTCTAAGAAAGTGAGGTCTAAGAAGAGAGTGGAATGGGTGACCTCAAGTCACCCTTGCTAGAGGGTGTGATGGGATGGAAGGAGAGAAGAGCATGTGCAAAGACCCAGATAAAGAGTTACTGGATCTCAAATGATCCAAGATTTTTATTGTATTAGCAGTGTGTATGTGTTGGTGTGTGTGTTGTATGTTGTATGGTGTGTGTTAGTGTATGTTGTATGGTGTATGTTGGTGTGTGTTGGTGTATGTTGGTGTATGTGTTGAAGTATGCAGTGGCACAGGAACTGACATTGCAGCCCTCAGTAAATGCCAACTGATGTGAATGGCAGTGCCTTGTACTTTTAGACTCTGCCCCCGTTTCCTTATATAATCCCTGCAGCCATCCTTTGGCACAGACCCCCTTAGTACCCTTTTCTTCTAGACCAGGAAATTGAGGTTTATGAAGAGCTTTTGAGCTATGTGTCTTCCTGGGGCTCTGATAAATCGTATCAGGAGAGATGATACAATCTTCCCAGCAGATTTATTCAGCAATGTCAAGAAAGATGGAAGCTTTTAAATATTTCTGCCAGGCTTTGCTTCAGTTTACACCCCAAGAAATCAGCTCTTGGAGGGCAGAGGCTACTTCCAACCAAATGCTCAATCCCTGGCATGATAAGGGTTTGTTGGGAAGTTAGGCAGCTGCCCCGAGGTCTCTGGGAGTCCTCGACCAAGGAGAGCATTGCCTTCCTTTCCCAGGTACGTCCTGACTTTTCCAAGGTAGACTTACAAGTCAGGGCAGAACTGGAATGGGGCCCAAGTCAAAACCAGAATGTTCCAAAACAAAACCCAGAATCAGAATGTTCCAGAACGAGAGGGGCCCTTGGCCAGAGCTGGAAAAGAATGGAGGAGGCATTTTGGTGCCTTGACCGTCTCCGTGAGCTGAGGACCAAGTTAGTTATTTAGCAGGTCAACTCCATTCCTTGTCCCCACAAGGGGTTCCACTTTCAGCCCACATTGGTAATTTTATGTGTGGAGATTTGCGGTTCCTGCCGTTCCAAGCTGTGAATTCATTTCCATGCCGTGCTTATTAATATTTTCCTGGAAGCTGCAGTATCCAGCACTCTGGTTGGCTTTGACACAAAGTGAGATATCTTAAAACTCTAGAGGTGGTGGTTGGGGCCCTATGTTCTACTTTCAACTCCAGTGTTTCTAATGCTGTGACCTTGGACAAGGTGCCTAAGCTCTTTGAGCTTCAGTTTCCTTGTCTGTGAATGGGGACAGGCACGGCCTCCTAGGTTTGCTGTGGGATTAAATGAAAAAATACTGCACTTTGCAGTGCTTGTCTTGTCTCAACTCACCTGCAGGAAGGGCTGGCTGTGGTTTTTACCTGGTGACTTAGGATTGGGCCAGGTTACTCCACTGCTGAGGTGTGCTCAGCATTCTGACTTGGAGACTTCACCAAGACTGGAGCTATCCTTTTTGAAGATGATCTTATTAAGATGATCATATTATTGGAATAATGGAATTAGTTGGAGGTCAGTTTATTGTGAGACAAGACCTTGTCTAAAACACTACCAAGACATGCTCAGCCACAGCCCACCATCCTCACCACTGTCCTCTCATTCCAATCCCCCCCAGCCCCTGGCCTGCAGGGTCACCTTTATTGACCCCTGGGCCCCCAACCCTGGCTGCTTCAGCTGACTGCTCTTATTCATCTTCAGCCTCATCCTCCCCCATGTTACCTGCCAGGCCCACTAACGGGGCTGAACATCATGTGCCCCAGATCCCCAGAGACTTTTCCACTTTCACACTTTTGCCCAAATTGTTCCCACAACTTGGAATGTTCTCTTGCTCTTGTCTACTTTTAGACCTTTAGACCAACTCCAGTGACCTCTTCCTTCTTTCCTTCTCTTTTGATTTGAAAAAAGAAATGCTCCTTTGCACAAGAAATCCCCCATGTGTTCTTAAAATGCACACATGCAAACAAGTCAGCAGTTTTAGGATAAAAAATGAAACTTCATCTCCCCCTCCCAGGCTTACTTCCAGAGACAGCACTTATGATCAGGTGACTGCATTTCTCATATATTTTTATATACAGGTATTTGTACCTGCAAGTATCTTTTAAACCTCATATAATGTTTTATATGAATTATCCGCCAACTGATTTTTTTCCCATTTAGCTGTTGGTCCTAGAGAGCTTTCCTTGTCCACACACATCTCTCTTTTTACCTGCCCTGGCTCAGTCCTCTCCCCGGGGAAGAGCATACAAGTTTGTATGGAAACATTCTCTTGGGCAGACATTTAGTAGTGGAACTGCAGGTCATATGGTAACTGTAATTGAACATCTTGAGGAACTGCCAAACTCTTTTCAAGAGGGGCTGTGTGTAACCTTTTGTGACCCCACTAGCAGTATTCCCCACTTTGACTTGTTTTGTCCATCTTTTTAATTATTGCTATCCTCAGGCATATGAAGTGATATCTCGTTGTGGTTTTGATTTTCATTTCCCCGATGACTAATGGTGATGAATACCTTTTTTTAAATGACTTTATTTTTCAGAGCAATTTTAGATTTACAGTAAAACTGAGATAAAGGGACAGGGATTTCTCCTACACCCCCTGTGCCCACACATACATAGCCTGCCCCATTATCAACATCACTCAACAGAACGTTACATTTTTAACCAAGGATGAACGTCCATGGACACATCATAATCATCCAAAGTTCATAGTTTACTCAGGGGTGTACTCTTGGTGGTGTACTTTCTTTTTTTTTTTTTTTTTTTTTTTTTATAGAGGCATGCTTTATTTATTTGTTTGCTGGTTTCTTTGTTTGTTTTGTTTATACATGCACTGGGTACAGTCAGAAGCGCGGGAGGGCGAGAGAATTCACCAGAGCCAGAGCGGGGAGCAGAGCAGGCAGAAGGACCGAAGTACACTGCTGAGGGGAGCAGCGGGCGGCAGGAGAGGTCTGCGCGCCATGTGGGACCCTCCTCCGGTGGCCGGGGAGCAGCCGGGGATCGAACCGGCGCCGCAGAGGCCGCGGGCAGCTTCGCAACCCAGCGCTCAACCGCTGCGCCACCGGGGAGGCCCTTGGTGGTGTACTTTCAAAGTGGACCAATGTATAATGGCATCTATCCATCATAATATCATACAGAATATTTTCACTGCCCTAAAAATCCTCTGAATGCCACCTGTTCATCTCCTACCCCACCTCCAGCACAACCACCAATCTTTTATTGTTTCCATATTTTTGTCTTTTCCAGAATGTCATACAGTTGGAATCTTACAATATGTAGCCTTCTCAGGTTGCTTTCTTTTCCTTTGTAATAGGCATGTAAGGTTCTCCACGTCCTGTTATGGCTGGTGATATATGATGTGGAACACCTTTATAATATGTGCTTATTTTCCATGTGTCTGTTTTCCCAGTGAAGTATCTGTTAAAGGTCTTAGGCCCATTTTACCCCCTCCCTCTCAGTTTTATTGAGATGTAACTGAAAAATATCACCATGTAAGTTTAATGTATATAGCATAATAGTTTGAAATATACATTGTGAAATGATAATCACAATAAACTGAATTAGCATCCATCATTTCATATAATAATACAAAGAAAAAGAAAAAAACTTTCCTAGTGATGAGAGCGCTTAGGATTTTTACTCTCATGTGTATCATTCAGTAGTGTTAACTATAATCATCATCGTCTACCCATCACCCCCCACATTTATCAAGTAACTGGAAGTTTGAACCTTTTAATTACCACCATCCAGTTCCCACACTCCCAATCCCTGCCTCTGGTAACCACAAATCTGATCTTTTTTTCTATGATCTTGGTTTTTTGCTTGTTTTAGATTCCACATATATATAAGTAAGATCATACAGTATTTGTTTTTCTCTCTCTGACTTACATCACTTATCGTAATATCCTCAAGGACCATTTATACTGTTAAAAATGACAGAATTGCCTAAGGTTTTTTTTTTTTTTTTTTTTTTTGGTGTGTGGCTGAATAGTATTCCTCTGTGTATGTGTGTGTTTGCCACAATTTTTAAATCCATTCATTTACTGATGGACACCTAGGTTGTTTCCATGTCCTTGCTCTTGTGAATAGTACTGCTGTGAACATGGAGATGCAGATGTCTTTTCAAGTTACTGTTTTCATTTCCTTTGGGTATATTTCCAGAAGTGGAACTGTTGCATCATATAGTTCTATTTTTAATTTTTGGAGCATCCTCAGTGTTGTTTTCCATAGCATGGTGACTGTACAGTTCACAGTGCACAGGAGTTTCTCTTTCTCCATGTTCCCACCAGAATTTTTTTTCCTTTTTTCAGACGTGACCATTCTAGATGGAAAATGACACCTCACTCTGCTTTTGACAGTGATTGGTGATACCGAGCATCTTTTCACATACCTGTTGGCCAATCATATGTCTTCTTTGGAAAAATATTCAGATCTTTTACCCATTTTTAATGGACTTATTTGTGGGGTTTTTTTTTTCATTATTGCGTGATTCCGGATACATTTTGAATATTAATCCCTATCAGAAATATAGTTTGCATGTATGTTTCCCATTCTGTGGCTGGTTTTTTTTACTTTGTTGATTATTTCTTTTGCTGTGCAGAAGCTTTTTAGGTTGACATAGTCAACTTGTTAATTTTTTTATTTTATTGCTTTCACCTTAGATGTCATATCTAAAAAATCATTCCCATAACCCAGGCAAAGGAGCTTTTTCCCTATTTTTTCCTAGACCTTTCATGATTTCAGGTCTTACATTTACGTGTTTAATCCATTTCCTATTAATTTTTGTGAGTCATATAAATTAGGAGATGGCCCATTTTAAAATTTAGATTGTTTTCTTATTGTTGGGTTTGAAGGGTTCTTTGCATGTTTTGGTTAAGTATCCTTTATCATCTATGTCTTTTGAAATATTTTCTCTGTGGCTTTTCTTCTAATTCTTTTGCTATTGTGTACTGCAGAGCAGAAGTTTTTGATGAAGTCCAGTTTATCAATTATTTCTTTTTTTAAAAAAGATTTATTTATGCATACAAGAACTGGGGTACAGGCCAGAGATGTGGGGGGTGAGAGGATTCACCAGAGACAGTGTAAGGAACAGAACAGGCAGACTGAAATACACAGCTGAGGGGAGCAGCAGGACAGACAGGAGGGGTCTGCTGCACTATGTGGGTCAGCACCCTGGCCGGGGATCGAACTCATGCTGCAGTGGCTGCGGATAGCTTCATAGGTTGTGTCTTAACCCCTTGTGCCACCAGGGAGGCCCTATAAATTATTTCTTTTGTAGATTGTGTCTTTGGTGTTGTATCTAAGTAAGCATCACTGCACTCAAAGTCATCTAGGTTTGTCTAGGAGTTGTCTTTTTACATTGTGAATGGTCTTTATATATTCTAGATTCAGCCTCTGCTTAGATAGATGATTTTCAAATATATTCTCCCATCCTATGAAGTGTCTTCTCCCTCTCTTGGTGATATCTTTTGAAGCATAAGGTTTTGATTTTGGTGAAGTCCAATTCATCTTTTTTTTCTTGTGTTAACTTGTGCTTTTGGTGTCATATCTATCTTTCGCCTAATCCAAGGTTATGAAGATTTATGCTTAAGTTTTCTCCTAAGAGCTTAATAGTTTTAGCTCTTATATTGAGGTCTTTGATCCATTTTGAGTTATTTTTTGTAGGTGGTGTGAGGCAGGGGATGTTCCATCTTCATTCTTTTGCATATGGGTATCCTGTTGTCCTAGCAACATTTACTTAAATTACTATATTTTTCCTGTTGAGTTGTGTTGACAACCTCGTGCAAAATGACTTGGCCACAAATGTGTGTATTTGTGCACCTTCAATTCTGTCCTACCGAGCTCTCTATATATTCTTATGCCGGTACTACTGTCTAATCTGTCTTGTGTACTATAGTTTTGTAGTAAGCTATGAAATTGAGAAGTGTGCGCTCTCCTTTTTCATGACCTTTTTGGCTATTCTGGGTCCCCATGTGAATTTTAGTTCAGATTATCAATTTCTGCAAAAAAGACAACTAAGATTTTGAGAGGGATTATTTGTGTTGAATCTGTAGGCCAGTGGGCAGTTTTGCCATCTTAACAATATTAGGCCCAGATACTGAAGGACTTTTTGCCTCACTCAACTCCTAGTCATTGAATCTGCCAAGCAGACTCACAGGGCCATCCTTCAGGCTGCACAGATAAAGATGCAGGATGTCAGTGCTTTTCTGCTTTCCCTGTTGAAGAAAGTGACACCATGTTGTGTGGTGTCTAATCTAAGACTGGAGACCTTGGATAAAATACTCAGTTCCTGAAGTTGTGAGATGGGAGTGTATCTGCCGCTGATGAAACCTCGGCAGCCCTGACTTCCCTGTATTCTGAGGGCATCACAGAGACCCCTAAGGTCCTCCCACACTTCTCTGCCTCCTGCCTTGAGAAGTGTGGTGAGAAATGGGGAGGCGCACAGCCCTGGAGGCACCCCATTTAGCAGGTGGTAGCAGATATTGGAGTGAGGTTTCATTTTAACTTGTTTTACCTACTAGGCTCAGAGCCGGGGTTTTATTTAAGGAAAGGGTTGTGCTGCTAAGTCAATGTTTGCCCTCCACCCACACCAAGTCACTGGCAGAGTTTGAACAATGGAACAAAAAAATAAAAAAAAATGATATCACATATTAAAAGTGTGGTTTACACCCCAGCAAGCACTTATGCGTTCCAGATGTAATCCTTTGCCTCAAGCCTAGGATTGTATTCGCAGGGAAGAAGAAAGAAAAAGTGAAGCACCTACATTTATCTCAATAAGAACCTGGCTTTCCAAACTTAAGGAACAACGTGGGAAAGAAACTACCTTGGAAACTGCAAATCTCCTCACACCTCACTTTATTCTCAGTGGGGCAAAGAGCTCCATTTTCAACAAACACACTGCTAACGTGTGTGCGTGTGAGAGGGAGAATGGTTGGAGTCGTTTCTCACTGCTTCCGAAAAAGAAAGCATTAATTGGGGACGAAGATTTTAGCTTGTTTCCGGAGAGAAGTTATATGTAATAGAAATGATTTTGAGATATACCTTCAGCTTGGCAGGTTCTCTTTACCTGAACTGTGAGAACAGGCAATTTGTAGTTTTATTTCCATTCTTTAGTGAGGAATCTGTGTGTGTGGAAAGTTAGGGGGAAAACACAGTGATGTAACTGAACCCTCAAACAAGGAAGCGTGTTACAGGGCTGAGGCTCAGGCTGTGGTTTTCGCCCAGTCCCATTCAGAAGGTGCAGCTTGGCTGACTGACCTTGTGTAACCTTGTGTGACACATTTCCCAAGGGGGTGGGGGACTGTTTCGCTCCAGCATGGCTTTAATTTTAAAAGCCTTGTACAGTCTTGCAAACTCAAGTGATTTTCTTAGTAAATCACTAACATTTCGTGCGTTCTGGGCTGGGCAGGGCCTCACTAATCCTTGACCAGAATGGTGACTCAGAAAATACTGAAATGACCACCTGAGTCCTTTGAGAAGAGAGTTGGCGAGTGACTTTAGGGAGTGACTCAAGCAGCACTGTAGCAACGAGTTGCAGAATGGCAACCGATGTTCGTTCTATTTTATTATGCTAATAAAAAATTTAACATTATCTTTTAACGTGAGGTAATGAGGGTGCTACCAAATTTCACTGAGCACTTAAGTATGGGGTGGAATTTAGCTTTTCATACTTGTTTTTGGTTGTGACCCATTTTTTCCTCAAATTTTATTGTGTCAATAATTTACATAATGTATAATTTGGGGAGTGCCACTTCACACCTGCATTATGTGCAAAGCTCCAGCGTCCTACCACCTTCCCTCCTCTAACACCACCTTCTTTCTCCATCCCCTCTGGTAACCAGTATATTTTTCTCAGAGTCTAAGAATTATTTTTGCTAAATTTTGTCAGTTTGTTTTCTTTGGTTATTTATATTCCACAAATAAGTGAAACCATCAGTATCTGTCTTTTGAATTCTTGTTTATTTCACTTAGCATAATCACTTTATGATCCTTTTTGTCCCCAAAGACACTAGTTCATCTTTTATTTTTATTTATTTATTTATTTATTTATTTATTTTAAATAGGAAGAGCACTAATAATTTTTTAAAGATTTATTTATTTACACAAGAACTGGGGTACAGGTCAGAGGCACAGGAGGGTGAGAAAATTCACCAGAGAGAGTGGGGAGCAGAACAGGCAGCCATACCGAAGACACTGCTGAGGGGAGCAGCGGGCGAGGCAGGAGAGGTCTACCGCGCCATGTAGGTTGCTCCCTGGCCAGCTAGGAATCCAACCCGCACTGCAGAGGCTGTGGACAGCTTCAGAGAGCTGTGCTCAACCCTCTGTGCCACCAGAGAGGCCCTTCATTTTTATTTGTTTGAGGAATCCCCATATCTTTTCACAGAGGCTGCAGCAAATTGCATGCCCACCAACAGCGGATGAATATTCCTTTTTCTCTATATCCTTGCCAACATTTGTTTTCTCTAGTCTTTTTTTTTAAATGATTTATTTATTTATGCATACAAGAGCTGGGGAGTAGGCCAGAGGTGCAGGGGGTGAGAGGATTCACCAGGGACAGAGTGGGGAGCAGAAAGGCAGATTGACTGAAATACACTGCTGAAGGGAGGCAGGAGAGATCTACAGAGCCATGTGGGTTAGCTTCCTGGCCGGGGAACTCTAGCTGCAGTGGCTGGTGATAGCTTCATATTGCTGAGACTTAACCCCTTGCACCACCAGGGAAGCCCATTTCCAGTCTTTTTTGATATGGGCCATTTTCACAGGGGTGAGGTGGTGCCTCATGGTGGTTTTGATTTGCATTTCCCTCATAATAAGTGATGTTGAACATTTTTTTCATGTGCCTGTAGGCCATCTGAATGTCTTCTTTGGAGAAGTGCCTATTTTGGTCTTTTGCCCCTTTTTGACTGAGTTTTTGTTGTTGTTGTTGTTGGGTTGTATGAGTTCTTTATGTATTTTGGGAATTAACTCCTTGTCAGACATGTGATGTGTAAATGTCTTATCCCAGACTGTAAGTTGCCTTTTTATTTTGGTGGTGGTTTTTTTCATGGTACAAAAGCTTTTTAGTGGGGCCTCCCTGGTGGCACAAGGGGTTAAGCACTGCACTATAAAGCAATCTGCAGCCTCTGCAGCACGAGTTCGATCCCCGGCCAGCCAGAGAGCACCCCACCTAACATGGCAGACCTCTCCTGTCTCGCCCGCTGCTCCCCTCAGCAGTGTCTTGCATGTGTCAGCCTATTCTCCCCACTCTGTGTCTGGTGAGTACTCTCACCCTCCTGCACCTCTGGCTTGTACCCCAGTTCTTGTATAAAAATAAATCTTAAAACAAAAAATGTTAACATATGTTTGTGTGTTTTATCTTTTCCTTCCAGACATTCCTGAATGAGAATCTTAAAAAAAAAAAAAGGTGTTACATAGTCTCCATGATTATTGCTTGTTATATAGTTACATAATATTTCATTGAATGGATGTAGCAACTTTATTTAACCTTGTTCAGTACTCTTGGGAAGCTTCCAGATTTTGATTACTCTAGATTACACATTTTACCTGTTTTTGCTGGTGATTGCCCTGCCTCCCTCTCCTCTTCTGCTAGGAAGCCCCATTTCTCTGAGCCTGGTGGGGGTCATGGCCCAGGCTGCACCCAACCTGGCTCCCAGCCTCGGGCTGTGATAACTGCCCAGTGCAGCAGACTCTAGCGCCTTGCCAGGCTGTGGCCTCCTCCCACTTAGGTCATCCTAATTCACTCAAGCTGCAGAGAAGATACTCAGAGGCACCTGGGCCCAGAGCAGTAAGGGCAGGGCCTCAGAGTGTGGAGTGACAACTCAAGGAGAGGGCTGAGCACATCCTCTTTGATGCAGTCACTTGACTAAACTGCCCTGATATCCTTCCAACAAGTTCCCCTTTCAACGACATTGATGGGGCTGGATCTCGCGCTGCAAGCAGTGTGTAAACTAACTCAGCCCTGTGGAGGAACATCTCCTTGACTCCCTCTTTTTAGTTGTTTTTAGTCCAGAGCAAGGAAAGATATTAAAGACTTGACTAAGAGATCGAGTGAGACATTCAGGAAAGAATGCACATACGCAGAGCAGCTCAATAATTTGGTCATCATTGGAGAAACATTGTGAAAACATCCTCTGCCCAAGTTCTGATGCTGGCTCTGCAGCCTGAGGTAGCAGTCCTCTGTTTCTTTGTCTGTAAAATGGCACTGAAAATAATTGTACCCCATTTCAGGGAATTGTTTTGAGGGTGAATGTGTTAGCTCACAGAATGTCTTTAGGACAGTGGGTAACAGAGAGAAAGTGGCCCTGAGCACGGCTGTGGTGGCTGCTGAATTATACCAGATTCTTAAACGTGTAAGAGGAGTTGAACAGTTAAGCCACATAGCCCAGCAATTTCTCTCTCTTAGCATGTGCCTGAAAGAATTGAAAGCTTGAACTCAGACAGGGACTTGCACGCCATAGTTATAGCAGCATTATTTACAAGAGTCAAAATGTGGGAATAAGCCAAGTGTTCACTGGCAGATGAATGGATAGACAAGTGTGGTATATCCATACAATGGGCTGGTATTCAGTCATAGGAAGGAAGGAACTTCTGGCACATGCTACAGCATGGATGAACCTGGGAAAAATTATGCTAAGTGAAAGAAGCCAGACACATATGGAGAAGTATTGTATGATTCCACTTATTGGAGGTACCTAGAATAAGCAAATTCACAGAGGCAGAAAGTAAACTAGAAGTTACTAGGGGCAGAGGGATGAGAGCAAAAGGGAATTATTATTTAATGGTACAGGCCTTCTGTTTGGGATGATGAAAACTTTCTAGACATGGGAGTGGTGGGGACTATACAATGTTGTGAGTGTGCTTGATGCAAGTGAATTAATACCTAAAATAGTTAAAATGGCAAATTTTAGATAATGTCTATTTTACCGCAATTTAAAAAATGTGTAAGAGGAGTTAGAGGGTGTGATGGGTGTGAATACCTTAGTCTCCCAGACTTTTTCTTTACGGATTGAAGTTAAATCAAAGTGGAGCACACAGTAAAACAAACAGCAAACAGAATAAGACACAGACCCGAAAAAGAAGTGGTGCTGACATGGGGTGAACTCCCGCCCAGAGCCCAGGAGTCCCTCTAAGACCTGATATTACAGGTTGGGATCTGGTGCAGCAGGAGCAGGCCACAGGGAAGGAGAGTGTTCTTAGTGACTGTGGCTGCTCAGTCCCATCCCTGGTCACACGGGCCCAGGCTGGGACAACAGCCTGTGTACGTCATGACCAACCCCCAGCAAACAAAGGGATGTGGCAGGGAGGGGCGGACTATGACTCAGAAGCTGCTGCCGCTGCAGCTTCCTCCAGGCACACACCCACCCCATTCGCTGACATCGGAGGCAGGTGTACTCACTTCCTGTGCAGGCCATCAGGAAGGTGCTCCAGGAGAATCTGGTGGTGACTGAGCAATCACTGTGTGCTGCACTGGCCCAGGGCTCTCTACGCTTCATCTCCGGTCAGCCACTCTTGTCAGTGCCTCTTTACAGAAGAGGAAATGAGCTTATTGGCAACTTGGTTCACTAGCCTGAAGGCCACACAGGCTGCAAAGGGTAGGGTCAGAATTGAACCTGTTGCTAATTCATAAACCTGGACTTGTAACTAACTGGGACCCATGCAGCCCACCTGCCCATGCACACACACATTCATGGAAGTTTCCATTTCCAAACGTGACTTATCTCTAGGTCAGAGATTTAAAGAGAATTTTAATAGTTTTTTCTTATGTATATGAAAGAAGTTGGAAAATATAGATAATAGGTATATTTTATAATAAAAAGGGCATTATTAGATATGAATGCTTTGTGGCATTGGCAGTCATTTCACCAGTCCCATTGGTCCCTTGAGGCTCTTGAATAGGTGACATTGAATAAAGTCAATGTACTGAGTAACTCTCACTGCGCTGGACATGGGCGGGTCCCAGTCATGGTCAGTCTCTCCCAGGTTTATAAAACTGTAATGGCATTTCAGAAAGACCAGGCTCATTTGGATCTAGGTACCACACATGTTATAGTAGATCAAACAGGTGTAATGTAAATGGCCCCAAGGAAATAAGTGGGTAATGCGCGTGTCCAAGTCTCCTGTGTTTGCCTGTGTGTTTAAGGCCACATTGTTATGTTTTACAGAAGCACTCTTTCAAGATTTTTATTCAAAAGAGATTGTGGGAAATGTGTACCCTTTCCTTGCTTTATAGTCACTTTCTGATGAATGTGACTCATTGATAAGGACCAGCCTGAAAAATTAAAGTCCCATCACTATAGGGAAAAGGAAATTCATTTTGGCCAAATAGTTTCAATCTTGTCTTCTGAAATTTTATCAGAGTTGCTAACTTGGTGACAAAATGGACTCATTTAAGTGGCCCCTCCTCAACTTCTCCATTGAGTATTGATAGCAAAAAAAAAAAGTGAGTGAAAGAATGAAGCATCTACTTCTCGTCCATTAGAGCAGGAAACATTCCAGTGTGCATTAGTGTGGTGGCTGGGATTTACTTTGCTGGAAGGTGTAGAGAAGAAATAAGATTAGGAATGGCTTTGAAACTATAGGATGGGCAGAGGCACATTCTTTCTACTTTTGTGAGTGTTTGAACTTTTAGAGTCAAAAAAGTTAAAATATATAATATTGATTGTATTATCTTACCAGGTACCAGCCCATGTCCTAGGTCCAAGAGAGGTTGTGGTGGGCAAGATAAGCTGACAGCCGGCCCTTCTGGAGTCAACAGACAAGACTTATTCAGGAAACAGATACTAATCAAATAGTCATGTGAATGCAAGTAAAGTTGTAGCTGGGATAAGTGCTGAGAAGCCACAAGCACTGGAGCAAAGTCTGCTGTAGAGACCCCATTCCATCCAGAATTAGAGGAATAACTAGGAATCCTTAGCTTGAGGTAGCACCAAAGCGGTGTGTGTGCGTGAGAGCACACGCCTGTATAGTCAAGGCTGAGAGGCATCATTGTGATTCTTTGCTTGCCTGAACTATCTTGTGATAGAAGGATTTCAAAGATCTGTTGACTGAGTGCCCTTCAACCTGACAAAGAGCTTTTGTGATGCATGTCCAAGAAGCTAGCGGAGATATCTTCCATGGATTTTGATTCTGCTTAGAGAAACTCTGTTTTCCTACCTGCACTCCCTGTCATGCCTACTGGTCTTGTGGATGTTCCAGAAAATCCCAACCCCTATTCTTTCCCAGACTGCCGTGCCATGCCTCCTATTCTATCCAGACTGCTCTTAACCTGCTCTCTCTCTCTCTCTTTTTTTTTTTGTATTTTATACATCACTTTTTATTTTTATACAATGTATGCATTTTCATCTTGGTTATACTCCCCATACAATTCCCACCCCCCCCCTTATTTTTACCCTATACCCTCCTCCCCTCCATCCCCCCATACTGTGTCTCTGGTTTATAGTTGCTTGTTGATTTTGATTTTTACTTTATTATGATTAGTCTTTTTCCTGGTCCCTTATTTAGGTTTTCTAGACTCCTGCTATGAGTGAGACCATCCTGTATTTTTCTTTTTCTTTCTGCCTTATTTCGCTGAGCATGATCCCTTCCAGCTCCATCCATGTTGCTGCAAATGGCTTGAGTTTATCTTTTTTGACTGCTGAGTAATATTCCATGGTGTATATGTACCACGTCTTCTTGATCCAGTCATCTATTTTTGGGCATTTGAGTTGTTTCCAGAGCTTAGCTATTGTAAATAGTGCTGCTATGAACATAGGGATACAGGTGCCCATTTGAATTAATGATTCTGTGTCCTTCAGGTAAATAACTAGGAGGGGAATTGCTGGATCATATGGAAGCTCCATCTTTAGCAGGTTGAGGAATCTCCACACTTACCTTCTCTCTTTTGAGGGCTGACTCCTTCCCATATTCAAATATTGGATCAAATGTTAGAAGGGAGGCCTTCCCCTAGCATTTATCCCTTTTTATTTTCTCTCCCCCCCCCCCACTTTTTGTTGGCCTCTCCTCAGGCTGTGTGAGCATGAAGACAGTGGGAATTATGGTTACATCCCGTGGCCTCCCTGACTCCCCGCCTGTAGGTGCAGAGAGTAGGCACCCTGCAGATCTGATAGCCAGATGCTACCTTACATTGTACCTGTGTGTATTCCTAATTAATCACCTTGCATTTTAAAAAGATTTTGACCATGCAGTTGTCAAAATAGACTTATGGGAAGTTATGGAAGCTTCCTGTGAGATGAGAGTACTTAATATAAGATTTGTATGCAGAGTATCTTAAAACATAGAGACCTTACCTTGCATTCTGTTGGACTACAGAAGGTGAGATGTAATTAGATGTTTCTGCAGGATCCAGGTAAAGGACGGGGGTATCTGGGAAGCTAATCTTCCTCCTGGGGTGACGGAGATTGTTTCACTTTGTGTATCTAGTTTGTGGTCACAGCTGATGGAACTTTACGCTAAAAGCACACCCCAGCCACCCCTACCATACAAAAAATAAATTGAGTTGATGGGGCCTGCAATGTACAGTATGGGAGTGTAGTTCATACTCTATGGCGTGCTTGAGAATTGCTGAGAGAGTAAATCTTACAAGGTCTCATCACACACTGTGGTCTGCCCACACAATGGAATATACTCTGCTGTGGGGGAAAAAAAAAAAAAAGCCTTTGGCTAGGGCATCCTCCTGGAGGGGTGTGAGGAAACCTTTTAGGGGGATGAAAATATTTTGTATTTTGATGGGGCTGATGGTCACATGGGTGTGAGCATCTAGAGACATTGTTGAGTTGTACACCTCAGGTTGGTGTGCTTTATGTGTGTTGCAAACTATCTTACTGAGGAGTACATTGGGACAGTGTCCTTGGAGGAAATCTGGGGAGACGGACGTGGTCTGCAGGCAGGGCAGCCTGGAGGGGAGGAAGACAGAGCCAGTGAAAAGCCTGGATTTTCCCATCGTGGTGCTCCTCCTGGCCTTGTGCAGGCAATCACTGTTGTCTCTTGTGTTGTTCTTCCTCCTCCGCTTCCTCCTCACCCACTCACCCTCATGGCCTGCAACAATAGCTGCACGGTGCCTTTAAGAATGAGTCGGTGCTTGGGAGGGAAAGTAGCTTTTCCTAATTCTGCACTGCCTCAAGGAGAGGGTGTTGAGCTAGTGCTGCCAGAGTTTGCTCTCCCTGGTCTCCCTGTGATGTCCCAACCTGGAAGAGGAGGGAACCCGCCTGTGGGTTATCTTCAGGTGAAGCTGTGGATTACATGGTGGTGGTGGTGGGTACTGTACAGGTTGGAGGGAATCCAGTGAAGAGGTGGAACCTGCCTCTGTCTGCCCAGGCACAGCACTCAACACCCACACCCTGGGCTGATGCTCAACAACAAATTAAAGCTTGTTATGTCGATGGCCTGGGGCAGCTTCTGGGGCAGATCACCAACCTCAGTGGACGGTGGAGCTCTAGGGTGTGGCTGGTGCTCCAGATGGTCTCTGGATCTGTGCTTGGGTGCTCTTGCTGGTGTCTTCCTGACAGGAGAGGGGCCTGCTGCGTTTCCAGTGTGCAGAGTGATTGCTTGGCATAGGATAAGCACCCTGTTTGTGAATCTGAAATGTCAGTGTGATTTGACTTTTAATTATATCGTCGAGACATATCATGTTTGAAGCCATTTTGCCACATGACATAAAAATGTAGGCATTAAGAGGTTAAAGTTAGGAGGTAAGGTGGAGGTGAGAGCCAGGATGCCTAAGGTCTCAGGTGTCACACTGACCAGGATAGGCATGATGGTGCTGGAGCCCCATAGCACTGGAAGGTGAGAGGCGTGAGAGAGGAACACTGCTGGCAACCTTGGGCGAGTCACTCTGCTCCTCTGTGCACTTCTTTATTGGATGATAGAGAATAAATTAGGGATAACTGATCATTGTGACAGTACCACTTGTTGATTTATTTTTATTTTTTTTTTCTTGTTGATTTATTATGTGAGTTAAGTGAGATCACAAACACAGTCAATGCTCAGTAGATGTTAGCAATGGTGGTGATGGTGGTGGCAATGCTGGGAGCTTTTTGATATGCTAGAATAATCAAGCACAGACCCACCCACAGTGGGTCTGTGAGTCTGAGTGTGGGAATCACCTGGGGCCTGCCTGCACTCGGGGCTCTGCACACCTTCCCTGGCTTTACTGCTTTTATTATTCCACCATCTGACCGAAGGGCCTTGATTCCTTAATAGAATCAAGAAACTGCATGCTTTTCTTAAAAAAGATTGGTACAAGCTCATTTGATGACCAAATCCAGCCTGAGCTGAAAACAGGTTGTTTGTAGTATGTGTGTAGCAGAAAGAGTCACAAATTGAGCTCCAGAAATGTTTATATGCTTGACTGTGGGATACAACTTGACCCTATGGGGTTTACATATATAGCATATATATGCCATGTTACATTTCTCACATGCAAACATGAATTCTGAAACACATCCATTTCAAAGGTTAGGAAGAAGAACCATGGATTTGTCTGTTATTTATTCTCCAGTTAGACCATCGTCTCTCTTTTTTGCTAATATTAAAGGATGCTGCTTTTTTTAATATTTTATTTTATATAATTCTTACATCATTTTTCATCTTTGCATAATATATGCATTTTCATTATGGTTATATTCCCCATATAATTGCACCCCCCCCTTATTTTGACTCTAGTCCTTCCTCTCCCCGCACCCCCCACTCCCCCAGTGTGTCTCTGGTTTATAGTTGCTTGTTGATTTTGATTAAAGGATGCTGCTTTGAGTAGCCTTGATAGACCTGGAATTGCTGCCTTGATGAATAGGTAAATTTTAAATTTTGGTAGTTATTGGCAGATTTCAAAAAGATGAGAGGAAAGAACAATTCCACCACTAGTGTGCAAATGTGAATTTGGTCATGCTGGCTTCTTAGCATCTCTGTTATGCTCACGGCCCAAAGGCTCATGTCTAGTTCACTTCTGGGTATTTACATCCTTCCCTTCTCAGTCTGGCCTAAGCCTGTCTACACTGTCTCTGACTCCTTGATATTTCCTCTATCACCATACTTGGACCCTAGACCAACTGCAGAGTCCTGAGTTCAGTCAGTGACCACCCCATCCCCACCCCTGCTATATGCCCTTAGGCTCAGCCACGGGAGGATAGAGCTGCCCTGCCCTGTGCTTTGGACTCCTGGGGAAGTTGGGGACCCAGCTTAGTGCCTGTAGTCCTGTGAAGTCCCTCTGAGCTCAGGGAGTTAGATGGCAAAAGGGAATGGAGGGGATATTCTGCAGGAAGGGCTCAGACAAACTTGAATGGAAGCTTTGTATCTGCAGCCCGTGGGAAGCCCAGGGAGTGGCCTGACTGACTCGGCTTTTAAATACTGTAGGTTATAGCACTTGAGTTGAAGAGAAGGGGTGGAGGGAGAAGGGTCAGGCCTTAGTGACTGACTGTAAGTAAAGGGTGAGGAGGAGGGTCTAGATCCCTCCCAGGTGTCTGGTTCACAGTGTGGACAGGTAGCCTGGGATAGGGAGGATGAGTGGATGAACAAGTGCTCCCAACCCCAGCTCTTGCATCAGGAACCTCAGACAGGGCATTGCCCACACCCTGACTCTTAAGGCTCTCATAAGTAAGATGGGCTAGGCCTCTGGATGCCTTGTTGGACATCAGTGGGGCCAACAGTGGCCAAGAGGCTGACATGTGCTGGGTGCTGGGTATACATGCAAGTCTTTCTCTCTGCGTACCACAAAAACATCTCTAACCGCCCCACACTTCTCTGTTGGAATTGCCTCTCTGGCTTTCAGTCTGCAGATTCCTCCTCTTGCCAGGTCTTGCTTTCTTTTTTCAACTGAATTCCGAGTCCCTCAGAATCTGAGTCACAGGCAATGGATCTTGGACATCTGATTTTTCAGCAATTTCCCGGGTGAACCAATTGCTTCCTGCAGAGCCCAACTATGTCTTGCCAGAGGCAGTCCCATGGCTGAGCCTCAGTCAACACGCCTAGAATAAATGAACATGTGGGTAAATGAACCGTTGTCATTGTATGGCCTTCATCTCCCACTGAGAAGCTCAGAAAGCTGTACTGGCCACGTCCAGAGCAGCCCAGTGCTGGGAAGTCCACCTCAGAGTCACCTGGGAGGGGTGTTTAAGGTGCAGGTCCCCACAACTGGCCTTGGGATTCAGAAAGCCTCAGCACGGTTCTGGGCCTGGATAATTCCCTGTCCTGCTGCATCAGGACACATGTGGGCTCTGAGCACTTTGAGCCCTCACTTTGACATCTGTGATTCTGTCATGGAAATTCAAGGCTCTTGTCCTCAGCCACAGGCGCTGGCACGCCCCACCAGCTGGGTGAGGCTGGTTTTCTTGGCGCCAGGTAGGTCACCAGGTGGGGCTTCTGCGTGGTGGCAGCGGCTCTTCCCTTCCTACGCTCAGCAGGAATTAGAATGCTTGGCTGTTTGCACTCGCGTGTCCCTCTGCTGTCACCCAAACTTACACAACGGCAAGAGTCTTTAACACAGCTGATGTCCCAGTAACTTGGGGGCTTGTGCCTCCAAATTTACTTTGGTTTGTGGTTACATTCTCCTTGCTAGTCCCTTGGAGGTGGGGGGCAAGGACAATAGCTGCTCTCACGGGAGTAAAGCAAGGGCTCAAGTGCAGGCTTTGCCTCCGGAAGCATCTGGCTCTTTCCTCTGTCCACCCCTCCCTGGATACAGAGGAATGATTATAACCAAATAGAAGGGTCCTCCTTCACTCACGCTCCCTATCTCCTGCAAATTTCCTGATGGGTTTAGTGGATGGTGCAGACTTGCTCTTAATCTGTGTAAGCCTTCCAAGTGATGGAGATTGCATTACAGTGTCAGAGGCGCCTCCCTGGTTGGTTCTCCTCTGTCCGAGCAGTGGGGGAAGGTTTAGCTGCTGGCAGAGGGAGGCCAGTGCTGGGCACGTGACTTGGCTGGCTCCACTCCAGATTGCTCATTCCTCATTGTCATTTCTTGTGTGCATTGTGGGTGTGTGCTTCCCAGGGGGCAGGGGGCGGGGATCTGGGATCCTAGAGGGGATTTTGCAAAGCAGATCCTAGTCTGGGTGTCTGGAGTATGAAAGGAGGGGCTGGGGGCTCAGGCCCCTTTGTGTCTGGGCTGGCCGGAGGGTGTGGCACACTCCAAGACTCACTTAGGGGGACGGTCATTCAAGTCACTTTCCTCGTGACTGGCTGAGGTGGACGATTTATTGCCTCCTGAGATCTATTCTCCGTGCCTGTACAGTCTTGCCTTCTGGGTGGGTCTGGAATGGCTCCTCACTGGCTATTTTTGTATTCTGTGGAAGTGCTTCTCCCCACTTCTTTTCATCTTTCTTTTTTGCTCAGCATCCCAGTTCCTGGAGTTTCAGTTTCTGTCTTTCACAGGCCCTTTTGTCCACTGCCCTGACTGGCTTCACTCCAGCACAGGTCTCCTCTCTTTCAGTGAGACCAAACACCACTACCACGTGGATTCTGGAACTTTTTCCCTCTGGGGCCTTTGACAATTTGTTAGCCTCTCTGAGAGGCCCTGCTTTTTGGGCCTTTTTTTTTTTTTTTTTTTTTTTTTGGTAAAGGGGAGGGCATGCTGACTTTTTGAAGTCCCTTGCTGGGCTCTACTTCACTGATTTCCCAGAAAAGTCCCAATAGGGAGACACCATCACTCCCTGGATTACATCTGGGGAAACTGAGGCTCAGAGATGTTCTAAGATTTCAAAGCTGCTAAGTAAAGAGGTCAAAGTAGAATCCCGGTAGTCTTAACTTCAGGACCCAAGACCTCAATTGGTTTTCTTTATTGTAAATGCTTTTATAATTTGTGGTATAGATGGTTTAGTAGCTTAGGGGCTTCTTCACGTTATTGTGAAGCTATGGTATAATGAACATCACACCTCTCTTGCTTTTAACTTCTATAAACAGAACTAGAAGCTCTGAGAAAAAAGAAACAACTGTTACATCTTGTTCTTCCATGTAAGTGAGTTTTGGAGAGGGGAAGATGAGGGGTGGTGAATTGGCAGGTTCCCCAAACAGGCCCCCCACCTGGGGTGTGCCCCAACTAGCATGAAGTAGCACAGACACAGCACACAGCAGAGGTGAGTCTAAGGGTCACAGATCTACATGCTCCACTGTCCCACGGCCCAACTTTACCTGGTGTGCAGCACTGGGCAGTACTGCTGTTCTTGGGGGCAGGGGTTACGCCAGGTGGAGGTGTGGTCCCTCTCTAAGATACACCTTCCTAAGGGCTTTCCAGGGGAATTTTGGGTTCGGCAGGGTTTTCCCACTAACTATGAAATTTACATGGCATTGTCAGAAGGCTGCGATTGGCCCTTCTGTTTGACTGATCTTTCTCTGCCAACTCTTGGGGGTCAGAGCACAGTGATGAGCTAAGATTTAGCCAGAGAGTTTCCTTCATAGGTCAGCAGGCTGTATATTCTTATGGGATATTGGAAGTTCAGCGGCTTGGGCTCAGAGATCAGACAGAACCAGCTGTTCAGACCCCACTGTCCAGTTCCAGCTGCTGGAGTTCACCCAAGCTGCTTACACTGGAGTTTATTTCCTTTCCTGGAAAATGTGGATAGCATCGTACATCTCCTGGGGATCTTGTGTGGCTTAATGTGGATACAGACTAGGTCCTTCATATGCCTTGTCATCTCTCTTTACCTAAAGCCCCGTAGATTTCAGTGAATATTTAATTGTCTCCAAGTGGCTGGCTAATTGCAATTCCATGAAACATTTATAGTTGAGCTGCTAAGGGAGCTCACCTCTTCTGCAGGCATTTTGCAGTGCTCTTGGGCCTGCAGTGTGCTGTAGCTCAGCATTTGTCCTCGCAGGTAGTGAATGCTACTGAGGCAAACCAACTGCTTTCCTCCACTGAGTTAGTGAATGTCTGTGTGTCGTTCTGTGAAGCTCATTTGGGCAAATGCTCCTGTTGATGAAGGATCAGGTCAGAAAGACTTTCCCTGCCCAAGGGATTCAGTTTTATCTCCAGTTGGGAAAATTGGCATGACCTTTTCTAGGGACGTTTTATGTGACTGGCATCTCCCTTTTGGACTCCTGTTTGGGGATGGGTAGAGACAAGTATCCTTGTTTTTTCTGCTTATGCCCTGGGTCTTCCATTCATTTTCTCTGTGGGCCTGGGAAAGTTACTTAAAGTCCTCTGTGCCTCAGTTTCCTCAACTATGAAAAGGAGTTAAGAGTCTCTACCTTATGTTGCTGAGAGGGTCGAATGGGATCAAGCATTCAAAGCCCTCTGTGGGGTGCCTGGCACATAGAAGCTGCCATCACCATTGCCTGTGGTGGTAAGGAAGACAGAAATGACAGTGGTGGCTTAATTCCCAGACCCCAGGGGAACCTGCATGCCCTCCTTTGGTGGACTCTGCTTGGGCAGTGTCCATCTTGCAGCAGGGAGAACAGACAGGAGATCCCAGGCTTGCTCTGACCACTGTCCCTTACTCCCTCCTTTGGGTCTTCTGGGAATGGATGAGCATGCTCTCTACCCATCAACAAAAATGAACTGAGGGCCCACTGGAGACATTATTGGAGAGCCCTAGAGAACGGTAGACAGGGGGTAGTGGTTTGCTATAAAGTTTCACACACATTTTTGTTATGCTGCAAAGGAACTATTTTATAGAACCAGAACTTTCTCAGGAACTCCAGCACAGAACCAAACAGCAGCGGGGATGCCCTGGTTGAAATCAGAATTACTTTGGCTTCAGTATGGGCAGCCTAGAGATGAACAGGACTTGACCATTGGCTGTATTGCCAAGTGAACCCTTGTTCTAGAAATTGAAATCTGATCTCCACTGGGAAGACTAGAGACTTCCTAGAGACTCACCTCACCTTCTTCCCTGCATGTCCCCAAGTGAGCATGTCATGTAGGCCATGCCCATAGTGCCAGCTTTTACTCATGCGGAGGACCTGGACTGTTACCCTTTGCTGTGGTGCGCTCAGCCCAACCTTGCCATGGATTAAGCCACATGGAGAGGCAGCTGCCAAACCCCAAAAAAGCCTTCCTGTCAAGAGTCAAGTTCAAAATACTCGGAGCAACTATGCTAATGACCCATTTCATCCTGGGGAATCTTGAAATACAGTGCCCGAGTCCTTGGTACCCTTTGAGGGCCGGAGCAACTTGAAGGTTTGGGTGGGGACTTGTGGATTGGCCTTTTGGGAACTTATTTTTCTGTGATTCTGGGGTGGCCCCTCCCTATGAGCACTACTCTGTTCTGCAGCTGTGTGGGGAGGCCTTAGTGGTATCCTGATTCTGAGCAGGTTTGTCTCCTCTTTCATAAGAGTGGAAATGTGCCATCAGCTGTGGGACAAGTATCGTACTTGTCAGTGTGCTCACATCTGGGGTGCCACAGAGCCCCCTGAAATTGAGAACATCCCACATTGGTGGGGTGTGGCTGAAGGAGGAGTGTGGCAGGAGCTCCAGGAAAGACTGTGAGGATGAGAGCAAGTTGCACTTACAAAATGCCTCTCCGTGGGTGGTTGTGGAGACCTCGTTTCCAAATTCTTATCTCAACCACTCCGTATGACCTCCATGGTGTCTGGCCTCCAGAAAGGACAGAGTAGAACACAGTGAAAATAGATAATAATAACCTGGAATTGAGGACATTTCTTCGCTGAACACTTGATGTCAGTGATCTCATTTAACCTGGAGCGACACTACCCACTGAAATGAGATCCTATGATCCCCTAGCCATCCTTACACCTCCCTTCACCAGATTTTCCTTTTGTGGTTTCCCTCTTTACCTTGTCACTGGATACACTGCATTTTTTATCCAGAGCAGTCCCAGCTTTAACTGGCAGGCTCTTTTTTTTTTTTTTTCCCATGTTTTATTTATTTATTTGTTTGTTTGTTTTGTTTATACATGCACTGGGTACAGTCAGAAGCGCGGGAGGGTGAGAGAATTCACCAGAGCCAGAGCGGGGAGCAGAGCAGGCAGAAGGACCGAAGTACACTGCTGAGGGGAGCAGCGGGCAGCAGGAGAGGTCTGCACGCCATGTGGGACCCTCCTCCGGTGGCCGGGGAGCAGCCGGGGATCGAACCGGCGCTGCAGAGGCTGCGGGCAGCTTCGCAACCCAGCGCTCAACCGCTGCGCCACCGGGGAGGCCCTAACTGGCAGGCTCTTATTTGGCCTTCAAAAGTCAGCTCAGTCATCACCTCCTCTGAGAAGCCTTCCATGATTTCCTCGGGTTGTTGTAGGTACTGAGCCTCCTGGAGCCGTATATCCCTCCATTATTACTTTATCACTTTACACTGTAACAATGTTTTGCTTTTCTTTTTAAAGTTTGAGGCAATATTAGTAACCCCAAATACACACTTTTATTTTTTGTTCTTGTAAAACTGCTAGCAGTACAGATGAAACTGAAGCCTGCTTGCCCCCCCAGCTGGTCCCCTGTCCCTGCTCAGAGGCACAGGCATTGCATCTGTAGCCACATAGGCGTGGAACAATCTAGGCGAATGAAGCTGACGAAGCTGTCAGCAAGGCCAAACAGACTCAGAAGCACTGTCGTGTCTGTGGGGCCAGAGCGCTCTTTGGAACTGACTGCAGGGTGGGCCTCAGGGGAAGGAGTGCTTGGGTTGGAGTTGACCCCCAGCATCGCTGGCCACCGAGTGATGTCCCTGAGACGGCTGGCTGCTGTAGCCAGTGTTATCTCTGGTTTGGTTTAGCAGCTGCAGCGGCCCTCAGGGGCGGTGGCCTTATTTTTAGCCAAGGACTCTGGGTCACTTTTCTTGGCCATCAAGGAGGTGAGGTCATCTGGGGCAGGTGGCTTGGGACCCTGTGGTCATAGTCCCAGTTGTCCAATCAGCCTTCAACCTGACTTTGGCCCTGATATAAGCAGAAAAAAAAAGAATGAATCCATCTCTTTTCCTTTTCTGATAAAAGCCCAGAGAACAAGCGCTCACTGTTGTTTACTGATAAATGTTTATAAAGCTCCCTGCCTGCCAAGCATGATGCAGAGCAAGGAACATGTGGAGCTTTTGTAAATCTCTCCAGAGGGTGTGTCCTCTTTTGAGATCTGAGGGTGGAAAGATCTTTTTTGGTGAAAAGTCTTTTAATTATGGGAGTTTTATCTTAGCATATCTTTGTGTCTCTGTGATCAAGCATGTCCAAATGTTGATTAAGCACCAAAGATATTCAGGTGGAGGCCTTAAGGAAGCAGCGTGATCTGGGTCAGGGCACAGGATCTTGGCGAGAAAGCCTGTGTTCAAATCTCACTCTTCCTGTGGTGAGCTTTGGAACTATGGGTAAGTTGTTCATATTTAGCCCTTCTGTGCCTCAGCTTCCTCCTGTTTAAGAGAATGATCATGATAGCACCTATTTACTTGGGTGGGTGAAGAGGAAACAAGATAATGCATGAGGAGCACTGAGCCTGAGGCATAGTAAGTGCTTAACAAAGGCTGTTACTATTACTGGTAGTTATTATTAATTAGCATTAGAAGTCCATATCCAGAAGAAACAGGAGGAAGAGCATTGAATGTGTAAGACCTGATTTCTGTTCTCGAAAATTTGCAGTCTGTTGGGAGTGATTAGACAAACACTGAGACAGTTAGCAATTAATATGTGATGGTAGCAATTACATCCAAGTGGAGTGGTTTGTGTAGAGAGTACTGTCGCAGTTGGTTGGGGGAACTCCTGGGAAAAGCTGGGATTCACCAGGGGCGTATCAGATGGGGGTAAGTAGGGAAGGAGCAGAGAGGAAGACCATGTGGCAGGTATCAGGGGAATGTTCCAGGTCAGCCTGGTGGATGGTGATTAACCTCCTTTTTAGCAATAAATGCATTTATTGTGTTTTCATTGCCCTCCCTTGGGTATAGGATGCAAAGTTGGGGAATTTAACTTGCTAAGTTGATTTATAGAAAATTCACTGACAGCATTTTTATTTTGTGAAAGAATTACTGGGGTAGGGGAAAACCATCGACTAGACAAAAGGACTATTAAGAAATTCTTAGGCTTCTTATTAAAATATACTCACAGAAAAGGGCATGGTCGTAGCTGTACAGCGTGATGCATAGTCACAAAAAACTGAACAGACCCTGTTTTAGCAGCATCCAGATTAAGGAAAAGACTCTTGCCAGCACCCAGGTGCCCCTGTGTTCCACTGTCCCCACCACCTGGACTTGAGGCAGTTATACCTGCTTCTGCCCTTTTGCAGACAGACACATGCAGCAAGCTGCTCGTGTTTGGTATCTTTGGCCCAGTATCATCTTGAGAGAGTCATCCTTGTTGCTACATGTGGCTGCAGGTCATCTGCTCTCATTGCTGTGGATTAACACCATTTATTTCATTTGTTCTACTGTTGTTGAACTTCTGATGTGCCCAAGATAAATGGAAGGTGTCTGTGCCTTATTCCCTGGATACTCTTCAGCTGTTAATACCTGTGACTATTTTACCTTACATCGATGAAAGGAATGCTGCAGATGTGATTAAGTTAAGGATCTTGACAAGGGGACATGATTGTGAACTATTTGGGTGGGACCAAGATTGTCATAAGTTTGCTTATAAGAGGGAAGCAGGAGGGTCTGGTTCAGATAATGTGACATGATGATGGAAGCAGAGGTGAGAGGAGAAAGATTTGAGGCTAGGACATTGCTGACTCTGAAATGGAGGGAGGGGCCACGAGCAGAGGACTGCAGGGGGCCTCTAGAAGCTGGAACAAGCAGGCAGTGAATTACTCCCTAGAGCCTGGGGAAGGAATGCAGCCCTGCTGACTCACTGTAGACCCATTTCTTACACCCAGAACTCTAAGGTGACAAACATGATTTTTAAGTCACTAAGTATAAAGCATTTGTGTAATTTGAAAAACAGGAAACTAATACAGAGCTGTTATGAATAGTGCTTCTGAGAACAGTCTAGAAAATGTCTCTTCCTGCATTTATGAGCTGAGGAGCAAATACTAGTTGAGTGAATATCCTCAAGGGTGGTTGGACCAGTTTATGCAGCGGAATGTGAGAGTTCTGATTGCTTCACATCCTCACCAGTACTTGTGCTTTCTGAAAATAGATGCTTTTCAGTGAAGAATTAGCAGAACTTGGTGTCTGGAGAATATGGTTCTGCCTTGCAAGATGTTGATGCTCAGTAAATGCTGCTCAAAGCTGACCCAGTCGGCCGAGGAGAGGAATGGGGAAGGAGCGTGTAAAGGTCAGGAATACCACAGTGCGGGTTTTCTGATCCCATGCAGACTGGGTGAAGGAGGAGTTCTGGAGCCCTCAGGGGTTTTTTGCAGGTCTTTTATTGGGATTACCAGGTACACAGCAGGCAGGGGTGCTGGGGGGCCGGGAGGCTGGCAGTCCTCCCAGGTCCCAGCAAGTCTTCACTCTATCTGGGTTCTCCGGCGTTCTCTCAGCTTCTGCTTCTCTTGCTTCTCTCTCACCTTCTTGGCTTCTCTTGCTACTTTCTCGGCTTCTTGGCTGCTTCTGGCATCCCCGTGACACCGACCTTAAAAGCCCAGTCTCAGCCCAGGTGAATCCCATCTACCTATGCCCACACCCTACTCCAGGTGCCCGCCATCAGGCCTGCATTCAGGACCGCAAGGATCTATCATCTGTCCTGATGGCGGGAGGGCAGAAAAGCCTGACGTTTTTCCTTGCTCCACAGAGTGGCACCAACTTTACCAACTGAGGAGAATTAGAATCCTTCTTCCACGGAAGTAACTGGAGTGGGAAATGCTGATTAACTTTAGATTAATACAGAACTTTCCAAATGAAGAGTTAAAACAGCACTTATTTGTTTTAACTTTCTGGTTAACCAGGGTGAGTGGTGAGTATTGTGCACTGGGGGAGAAGCCTGGGTTGTTTAGTCAGCTGCTCTGAGTTTGAGAACTGCCTTCATGTAAGTGCTGTGCTCTTAAGCACACCACAACCATTCAGAACTCTGGTTTTGCCACCTGTAAAAAGGTGTGATCCTGCCATCCACTTGGGGCTTGGGTGGATGGGAGGATCTTGAGCTACAGCTCTGTGTTTACTGCCCCAAATAGGTGCTGAATCAGGGGGGCTGTGGTCATTACAACTTTGGAATTAAGCACAGAAATTCCTTTTACAGAAGCCAGCAACCCCAGGCTCAGAGCACTCATGGGGGGCTAAGTAGCTGCCTTGAGAGAGATCTAAGAATTTCACCCACTTGATTGGCATCCAAGGCTGGTAGTTCAGGCTCATGGTCAACCCCTGTAGGTTTTTCTATAAACACTGTCTCCCCATATCTCTGAAACTTCCTTTGAAGTTATTTGCTTATTCATTCATTCATCCATTACTGAGCTTTACCATGTACATTATAGCACAGTACTCAGGACACACACTCCCAGAACAAATGCCTGATTCAGTCTCACCATTATTATTTGCCATCTCTGTGGCCTCTGCCAAGTCTCACCCTGTCTGCGCCTAAGTTCCTGATTTGTAAAGTGGGGTAGCACCTTCCTCCTAGGATGATTTGGGACTTCGATGTGATAATGCATCTCTACCTGGCTCTTGTGCATCATTCAGTGTTGGGGTACAGAGATGGGGGCATCTCCAATCCCTGCCCTGAGCTAAAGGGCAGAGGTTTATTGATGGTTGTTCACAAAATACCTTCTCCAATACTGGGAGGGAAAATGCTAAGACCCTGACTCAGAACTGGCCGGTGGCCCTCTCAAGGGTGGACTCTGACCTCTCCCAGCTGCTGGGGAAATGTGGCTTCAAGCAGAGTCCTGATGTTGGCGTCATTTGGGGCCATAGGTGTCATATCCCTTGCGGCAGTTACTGTGCTATGGAAGAGCTTGGCACCCTGAGTAAACTTGGCTTCGAGACTGAGGTGCTCATGGTGATCCTGGTGTAAGCTGCTTGCTTCCTGCTCCCTTCACAGTGGGGATGCAGGGGCACCTCAAGTCCCACTACCCTTCTATCTCTCCTTCTTCCAGGATCCACATCTTCTCTCTCGCCTTATCCCAGATCCTTCCATAATGCACATGTCTCAGCTGATGAAGTTAGCGCTGATGGAAGCCAGAGCAGCGGCCTCAGACAGGGATCAAGATGCTAAAAATAGCTCATGGGGCTCTTTGCAATTTATATAAAAGGGCAGCATTGTAGGCTGTGGCTGGGGAGTCTCCCCAACACTAACTCTGTCCAATACCTTGGGGTACAGGGGATCCTGGTGTCTGGTAACTTAGATCTGAGAGTTTATCCAAATAGTGCTTTGATCTGGAATAAGGCAGATAGAGGAGGATGGTCAGGATAAGTGGCCACACAGGTCTGTGATGCTCAACAGTCAAAACAGCTGATGCCTCAGAGCTGGGCTGGAAAAAGCACCAACACCAGAGATCATGGGTGTCAGACTTAACCCAGAGCCCCCTTTTGCCTGGAGCTTCCAGGCTGGAGACCAACACACCATCCCTCAGGATTGTCTGTACAGCCAGTTGTTGCAGTGTTGAAGCTGATGACTATGTCTTTGGCACCAAATGAAGTAGCTGGTTTGTCTTTGGGGCCATATTGGTCAAAGAGAATCTGTCTCTTAATGCAAAAACCACATCCCAAGTGGTGAGGAATGCAGTACCCGAGATGGTAGCGGGGATCTCAGTCGGATCCCAGGAGCCTCTGGGGCAAACACTCAGAGACTCCTAGCGTGGGTGGGATCTGCCACGCTCCTCTGCCTGTCTCTCCATCTGTTACTTCTAAGCACAGACGTAAGTCCTTGAAAATGAGGTTCACATACATTCAGATGGTGTCTTGCCATTCCAAGTAGCCATTTTGTGAAGAGAAGTTCACAGCTCATACTTGTGGGTGCCCGTGTCCTCAGGCCTGAGCCAGACATGCTACTCTTGAGTCTTCATACTCTGTGATGTTATCTATGTATGACTGTGGCTGTATGAACGCAGATTGAGTGCCTACTTGAAATTGCATATGGCTTTACCAAAATTGTAACTAAAAATCAGTTGGCTTCACCTGTCTCCACAGACATGTTCCAAGCTCCAAATAACCAAATCCAACCTCACAAAGGACCCACAGAGAATATTTCCTGATAATGCCAACTGAGATGAGAGTTAGCTGGTCATAAAAATAGAACCCAACAAATAACAAAGGCCAGAGGGTGGCTGTGCTTCTTGAAGTTGGTCAGGGGCCCGGTGCCTTATCTTGTTGTGTGTTATTTCTAAGGGTGTTGTCCTCATCTGCATGGTCAGAGCTGCGGTCTAGTCAGGAGGAGCTGGGGGAAGGGTGGACGAGGCCTGTCCGTGTCTTCTGATTCAGATGGAGAAGTGGCTCAGCTCACTTGCCCTCACATTCCATTGGGAAGGCGGGTCCCTGGCTACATCTCCCCGCAGCGGCGCCTCAGAGATGTAACCGGAAGAGAGGCGAATGGATTTTGGTGGACATTGGGCAGCCTTTGACACAGTCCTCTTTTATAGACTTAATGTAGCACTTTGTTTATAATATGAAAGCACCCAGGTTATAATACTGATTGTTTCGGTTTTCCAGAAGACAACCTGGGCCTGCCACGTGCTGTCTATGGACCGCTCCACAGTAATGAGTCAGTGTGCCCTCAGAGGAATGGAAGAAAACAAGGAAAGGTAAAAATAGCTTGAAAAATCCGATGTAAAAGTTCTGGCGTACAACAATTAAATGCTATGCAGGACTTCGTCTAGGTCTGCACATGTCAGCAGAGGCTTTCCAGAAGGTGGAGATGGCAAAATTTCATGTTTCCTTTTGATATTTCTTCATTTCTGATGCCAAAGGAGGTTAAATAGGAGCCAATTTTTCTAAGACTTAGAAGGAAGAGTTGGTATAGGTAGAAATGATGTGGTATAGTATTAAATATTTGATTCTAAAACTATGGACATTCACTCCAGAAACTCTGTTGCTTCTCCATTTGTGGGTGTCCAGTTCCCCAAGAGAAAGCAAAAGCAGCTCCCCCCCCTCATGGCAGCTTCATCTTCTCTTGAAGTTGTCATCATTGCTTTTCTTCTGTCCTTTTTTCCCTTAAAAATAAACTTATTGATGTAATGTAATTACAATACCCATGAAGAGTACATGGTACATTTTCCTAGTTAAAAATATGATGTCCCTATTGATTTCCCAGTTTTCTGCCTGGTCTCCACTTCTGCCTTTTTCAGAAATAACGACCATGAACTACTTCTGTGTATTTCCTTCCAGAACTTTTTTTGGGTACCTGTTTATACAGAAAAAAGCCATTCATTTCTTCCTTCTCTCTTCTTTAAATAGAGGCCAGAATGCTATGTTTATTGGTCTCTTTTGTAACCTTTTAAGAAAATTCAGTCATATAGCTTGCAATGTTATCCAGACCATGTGTGAATCTACCTTGTTTTGTATTGCTGCACAGTGAACAGTGTGGCCAGCGTATGTATGTGGAGCTGTTTTCCTGGTGGTAGCAGTTACCTGGGGTCCTGGGCTGAGGTGCACATACTGGTAGAAGCCTTTGAGCACATGGGCAGACAGTTCATGGTTGCTGAGGAGAGGACTTACTTGGCCATTCTGTGCATACATTTAGGATCTTAATAAATATTGCTAAATCATTCTCTAAGGAGCACTACTTGTGAACAGGTGCCAGGTGTCCTGTCTGCCTGTCTCCTGTTGCACCTCGGATCTTCAGACTTCTTAATTGTTGCCAGTCTGTTGGGTGAACAGTGGTCTCTCTGCAGTTGTGATTTCCTTCCCTTTCGCTTTACTCTGGGAAGTTCATCTTCTCAGGTATCTCTGTGACCTAGTGTCACCTTTCAATGGCACTGATGGGTCTCTGTCCTCACAGTGGTCTGGGCATGGGGCAGCCCTGGTTCTTCCCAGGGTTGTCATGACTCCAGAACAGCCTGTCATAGGCTGCCTACTCCCTGAAGGGCTTTCCTGTTTCATTCAGCTGGTTCATCCCTCTACCATCATCAGTTGCAACAGCTTGAATCCTTACTCTGTCAGCCTCAGTGTGGGTCTCTGGATTTGCTGAATTTTTAAAATTCCCTGATAAGATGGGGAATTGTGTTGTTACCTCATTATGGCCCTTAGGTGACATTACGACTGGAATTCATTCAAAACCAATCCTAGCTAGAGAAAGAAGAACAACAAAGACTCTCTCTTGCCATGGAATCTTAGCTCCTGCTCGTGGCTCTCACTTTGCGTGACAGATGGACCCATGTGCTGAGTGACAGGTTCTCTCGTGGACACAGCCTCAGGGTCTTGACCCACAGTTGTGATTGCACCTGTGGTCTTCCCAGGGGTGAGTGTCAGAGTTGAGAGGGGGTGGTCGTGGGTTTTGTCTCCATCCAGCACATGAACGTGGACTTTTGCACATCACCAGCCCCTCAGTTCTGGGGTCCAGTCAGAGGTGGCAGTCTTACCTGTGCTCCTCCAGAGTACTTCTCTGGAGAAGGGTTTTCCAGACTAAGCATATTTGTCAGCGATGTAAACCTACTTTTTAAAAGATAATTAGATCCACCAAGCCATGGAGGGAGGGATAGACCAGTTGATAGTCACCCTACCCTAACATGTTGAACTGTAGATCTTGTCTAAAGTTGGTATAGACTTTCTTTCTTTTTTTTTTTTTTTTAAAAGATTTATTTATTTATTTATACAAGCACTGGGTACAGTCAGAAGCGCGGGAAGATGAGAGAATTCACCAGAGCAGGGAACAGAACAGGCAGAAGGACCGAAGTACACTGCTGAGGGGAGCAGCGGGTGCGGCAGGAGAGGTCTGCACGCCATGTGGGACCTTCGCCGGAGGTCTGGGATTGAACCGGCACTGCAGAGGCTGCGGGCAGTTTTGCAGCCCAGGGCTCAACCGCTGTGCCACCAGGGGAGGCCCTACAGACTTTATTTCTGTTACTTTTCTCCTCAATAAACTTTTTTCTCTCTAAACAAAAAGAAATAAAATAAAGTGGGTGAGTACAAGTTCAAAGGTCTTCCTGAGACTCCCTGCCCCTTATGTTTCAGAGATATAAAAATGTGGAGTGAGAAGGAACCTTACCCATATTGTGTCACTTCTTTTCTTGCTTCTTCATCAATAGGTTTAAGCACTTGGGCCTTGAGTGATGAAATAATTGGGTTCTTGAGAGATGAGCCTTGGTCTCTGGTCTCTGGCTTCTGGCTCTGCTCTTCACAGCTACCTCTCCTGTGATTATCAGCTCTCTTTCCTAAATAGGGTTTATTGGCAGATAGTGCCTTGAAGGAAACTGGCTAGTTGCGCAATCAATTGGTTATTCATTCAGTGGGCAGTTATTAACTACTACTTTGTGCTCCAGAGACCAAAAAATGGGTAAGGTCTAAATTCTTGGGCAATTTGCACTTGGGTGGTGGGAAGACAGTTGCAACACTATGAGAATGAGTAAGTGGAAAACTTGAATTCTTCTTTGGTCAGTGGGGATAGTGATAGTATTTTCTGTGAAGGGTTATCAGGGTGTCTCCTGGTAAAGCACCTAGTATGTGATCAGCACCCAATAAAGGTAGCAGCTTTAATTTTTGTTTATTTTTATTCCTTCAGAGAGTGAGAAACCTAGGGAGGTTTTCTATCAGGTGATTGATAGCACGAGACTTGTGTTTTAGAAATGGTAATTAGTTGACACAATGATTTGTCCTCTATGTATTTATCTTTTTAGCCTCTGCCTCAGCTATTGGGCTGTGAATTCCTGGGGGCCAGATCTTATATGTTTTTTACCTGGAGCTTGTCACAGAGTAGGTACTACTAATGGTTGTGGACCAGTGAGTGCAGGGGTTGGAGTCATGACAAAGGGGAGCCCTGGATCCTTGAGGTGAGATTCTGTAACAAAGCCAGCCAGTAAGAAGGACCTCAGTTCACTGGGGGCCAACCCCACAGCTTTCAGGGGAAACTCCCTGACAGCCCTGCCCACAGTTTACACTTCTCTCTTCAGAACGCACATTTGCTTCTGTGATGTGTGGACATTTTTTCTTTTAAGCAAGCATTTTATTGCGAGGATACCTATTTCCATAGCAACCCTCTTTCACACCTTCTATTTCCTGATGCTAACTCATAAGAACATAGGATTTCTAGAAGATAAAGCCCCCTGTTGCCCTCAGAGGCCGCGGGTAGATAACATGGCATTTCTCTGGCTCAGTTTTCTTACTCTGCCTCAGTGGTGTTAGGTAAGCTGAATTTCTGACATTCTGTCAGGTGCAAAGGGGAGAATTTTAAAGGGAGAAATCCTTGCCTTTCTTATAAATCAATCCTTCCTACAGATGGACTCGGGGTCAAGTGGGTGGAAAGTTAGAGCTTAGTACATACTGGAAAATGAAAAAGGTTCAAGTTCATTTTTTCACTCATTTGTTCATTCATTCATCATCTTAACTTGGATCAGCAGCTCAAAGCACTTTGGCAAAATGCTCAAATAAGGAATTAGACTTTTCCTTGCATGGCCTTTCACTCCCAGATTGTAGAAATATGTATTTTTTTTTTTTCAAAGTAAAGATTGTCTCTTGCTTACTTGTTTATATCAGTACATTTTGAGCACCTCCTTGTGCTCTGCTAATCTTAACTCTCTTGGGAGGGGGTGAGGGCTTGTCTGGTGCAGCAACACTACATCTGCCCAGGGCCCTGCACCTAGTAGGCTCATGCGTGGCTTTGATGGACTAATGTAATAGAGTAATGTAGATAGTGACCTGGAGGGTTTTATGCAATAGTGAGACTTGCCTTGCAGTCCAGTTCCATTTTGGCCTCTGGGGTGGGCTGATTTGTAGGTGCTCCAGAGCCCCCTCCTTTACACCGGGTAGTTTCACCGTTTGTTAGTTGTTCTCTTTTTGATCTGCTTATCAGCTTCCATCTTGTCCTCTGGCCAGTGTGGTTTTGGTCACTGATTTTTATTGCCTTTTTGTTCACTGCTCAAAGGACTGTGTGGGGCCTGCTCTGCTTCTTCTACACTGAGAGGTTCAGCTGTGACCTTGAGAAACTGGAAACCCCAACAAAAGGGAGAGTGCAGCCTCTCCTGACCTGGTGCTCTGGCCTTAACTCTCAAGTCGCCAGCTCTGTGACCTTGAACAAGCACTTCACTTTGCCAGCTTGTCACCTTGGAGATCCCACCCATGTTTCCCGCAGCTTGCTGTTTAGAACACGGTTTTCTCCAAACACTGAAAGGCATTGCAGGGAAAAAATGGGGGCCAGTGCCAGCTTGTTTGGGTATTGCTGTTCTAAGCCCAGTTAAGTGGGGCCTGTCTGGTAGGATACTGCACATTAAAAGGTTCATGGATGTCTCTCAAGAGAGAGTAAAGCTGGAGGCTCCCACATCTGTAACTGCCCGGGTCACGCTGGGAACACACTGACCTGGGGGATTTTGAAGGCTCCTCACAGTTCTTCTACAGTGTGTCTAGGACAGAAAAGCAAAGTAACCAAAGACACAAATAGTGGGTTTTGAATGGTTTAATTTATTTTTTTGGTTAGGAACTTTAAAATTGTTGTAGACAAAGAGTGGAAGAGGCCTTTCCACCCCTACCATAAGCATGTGGGTGATTGAACTGGGAACAAGTGGAGGGTCAGGTACTTTCATAAAGGTTTTTATTCAGGTAGATATTTCCCCATGTAAAAGCCACTGGACTTCACATTAAAAACAGTTGTGCAAATTCTGCTTTTCCCTCTTTCTGCTGTGTGACCTTGGGTATGTCTCTTTACTTTTCCTCAGATTCCTCATTGACTTAAAAGAAAGGGATTAGTTGACTGATATGTTTCCTTTTAATCCTAAAATATTAGGCATATTGTTTAAAACACTGGGAGCCCCATGAAGGCAAATCAGGGTCTGTGTATCTTTTCACTAGCAGTCACTCAATTAACACTGGTGAATGAATATAAAGACCGAGTAAGCTCTTTATTAGGCTCATTGGCACAGCCCCACAGACAAGTTACTATTAAGTTAGTGTTAAAGTAATTTAATCAGTTCCTTTGATCTTATGTGAGACATGCAAAGACCCCTAGAGCAAGGTGATATTTCACAGATGAGGGACCAAGACTCTGATTGGCCCAGGCTGGACTGTGACAAGAAATGAAAGGGCCAAGGCCCAGACTAGTCTCCTGAATCGCAAGATCTGTTTTGTTGTGTTGTTTTTTTTTTTTTTCTCCCACCAAAACCAGTCTTTAGCTGTCCTTGTACTTGGCACAGGTATTAATTGGTACTCAGATCTTGAAAGGTGTGCTGTGAAGTATCAAAAATACCCTTTAGTTCTCCAGTGAGCCAGGTTAATCTTCGTCACAGCAGATGATAATGACGTCTACCAATCTAGGACTCTCCCAAGGGATTTTTCATATACGCTGATTCTAAATATCACAGCATCGGAGCAGAACGCACATTGTTTACCTCCACCTCACAGGTGGGGAACAGAGTGTTAGTACCTGTTCCAGTGTCACAGGTAATTGTAGGACTCAGACCTGTGTCTCTGATACTTTCCAGTGAGAAAGCTCCTCACCTTCTCGCTGCCCCATTTGACTTTCTCTCTGCAGACGGGAGCTCTGAGCCCCTCTGCAGAATGGGGAGGAATGAGGGCTGACGCTGCCCCAAGGCAGCCCCAAGGGCTTTCAACCTAGAGAACCCATTGGGGTGCAGAGGTGGGCCTTCTAGTCTCATTGGGAGCCTATCAGCCTGTCATAATTCCAGGCAGTCTCCCCACAGGATAGCCCAGGGATCAGGGGAAGTGCTAGGGAGGTGCGAGGGGAGGTGGCGAGGCCCCCACCCTAGCTTTTGAACTTTTCTATGTCTCAGTTTCTCATCTGTGAAGGTGGGAACAGTGGTCTTTAGTTCATAGAGTGGATGAGAAGGTTCAGAATGGTGCAGCGTGCCTGGCCCGTACCCCATACATGTTGGTTACCATCCTGTAAATCATTCTTTCACCAATCACCAACCATTTCTTTCACCAATCACCAACCATTTCTGTAACAGGAGGCAAGAGGGTTTAAGGAAGGGCCGAGCAGGCTGGTGCTCCATGTGTACTCAGAAAACATTTGAAAACACAGGCTGGAGGGGACTCAATGGGCACAGCCATCCTGAGGTGGCATTAGCACGTGTAAATTGTGGAGCACAGCAGCAGGAAAAGCGTGTCTCTGAGGTGTTTGCTCTGGCCCCTGCTCGTCTGGCCAAGGACGCTCATGCAGCCCTTCCCCTGCAGACAGACAGCAGGAGAAGGGCAGCACTGGCCCTGCTCACTGGAGACTATGTGACTCAGTCCATGTTCTGGGGAATCAGATAGAAAATTCCTTCCAGGCAAGAGCATGGCTCTTTCCCTGGAGGTAAGTCAACCTTTTCAATTCCAAGGCCTTCTTGCTGCCTTGAGAATTGGGTTGGGAGGGGTTGGGGGCGGGGACATTGAACCCTGATTGTTGACGTGCTTGCTGAGGGCCCACCAGAGGTTCGGAATTATCAAGGTACATTTATGATGTGCTGGTTTTATCTAGGATGTTCTACTAGGTGTGGATGGGGAGAATCTTGAGGTCTGTTTGTTTTGGTTTTACAAGAGCAGGGAAGCAAATAGAAAGCAGAATCAAGGATGATAAGAGGGAGGAGGGAGCCCCGGGGTCAAGTTTGGCTGGGATCATAGAAAGAAAGAGTGAGCAGGATCTTAGCCCTACCCACATGGGGGCTCTGCTTGTTGGAAAGTCAGACCTTCACCTCACAATCACATGGACAGAATGTTCCGTTAAGTCCCAGCAGTGGGGTTACTGTTCTCTGCTTACGAAGGCAAATATAAGGGGGTTTCACCTCTCCAGTGAAACCTGGGAACACTTCCTTGGGGAAGGGGCAAGCCTTCTAGGCAGAGGGCACACTTTCCCTGTTGTGGAAAGCAAATAAAAGAAGTATGAGAAAACCTTGGGCCTCCCTGGTTGCGTAAGGGGTTAAGCACCGCAGTATGAAGCAATCCGCAGCCTCTGCAGCATGAGTTCAATCCCTGGCCGGCCAGGGAGCAGCAGCAGACCTCTCCTGCCTCGCCCTCTGCTCCCCTCAGCAGTGTATTTCAGTCAGTCTGCTGCCTTTTCAGTTCCCTGCTCTGTCTCTGGTAGATCCTCTCCCACCCCCCACCCCCATCTCTGGCCTGTGCCCCAGCTATTGTATGCATAAATAAATAAAGATTAAAAAAAAAAACAAAACTCCAGCTGTTCTTTAAAAAAAAAAAAAGAAGTATGAGAAAACCACTCATATTGCAAAAAGAATGTTGTGCTTGTGGATAGTCATTATATTTTTATGTTCTGCAACAATCAGATCCAGTCATGTGTTAAAAACCTAAGAACCCTGAACTTTGTGTTCCTAAATTTTGTATTATAATGTGTTATCAAACGAACTAGATTTTGCCTTGTATTTTTCTGCCCAACTATGCATTTGGAATAATTACATCCTGCAGAAAAGTTAAAAGAATGATATTTCCTTCATTTAGGATTTATTTGAACATTTACCCCCCTCTGTTCTGTGTGTGTACACACAGATACATACCCTCCCATATCCCCACCCAGCCATTTGGAAATAAGTAACAGACACATCCTGACCCTTCACCCTGAATACTTTGGCCTATTACTATAAGGGCCTGGTACTCTTGCATGATCACTTATGTTACCCAGTTCTGCAAATTAACATTAATTTTATAATATCTTCTGTTATCTAGTTCTTATTCACATTTACTCACTTCCTTCACAACAGCCTTTTCCAGTTCTTTCCCTTTCCCCCTGACACCCCATCCAGTCCTGGCTCAAGGATTGCATTTCTTACATTTCTTTGGTTTCCTCCATCCAGCATAGGGCCTTCCCTTGTTTCTGTCCACATGACACTGGCATTTTGAAGAGTCAGATCCACATGTGGATTTGAGTGTGTCCTTGTGATATCACTTACCATGTGCCTCTGTCCCTTCCCTTCCGAGAATATCGAGGAATGCCTAGAGGCTGCAGTAGGGCCAGGAGCAGCATTTGCTGTGTCCAGGCCTCAGTGATGCTGCTGCTATTCCCCCAAGGTCAGGATTCTCTGGTGGTGATGCTGGGTGGCCTCTTGGTTAAGACCATAGCCTGCGTCTGGCAGAGATGTGATAGTACTCATAGTGCTAACAGTTACTGGGAAGACTAAGTCTTTTATCCTAAACATACTGCAGCTTTTTTTAAATTACAGAGATTAGTTATATACAAGTACAGCTCTGACTTTTTTGGGTTTACTTGTTTAAGGCATTGAAATGAGACTCACTCTGATACTTTTTAAGATTTATTTATGCATACAAGAGCTGGGGTGCAGGCTAGAGGTGCAGGGGGTGAGAGGGTTCACCAGAGATTGAGTGGGGAGCAGACAGGTGGATCTACTGAAATACACTGCTGAGGGCAGCAGCAGGCAAGACAGGATAGGTCTGCTGCCCGATGTGGGTTATTTCCCTGGCCAGGGATCAAACTCATGCTGTAGTGGCTGTGGATATCTTCGAAGTACTGAGACTTGTGCCACCAGGGTGGCCCCCACTCTGATACTTAACAGGCATGGTGACCAAGGGTGATGTTTCAGAGAAAGCCTTTGAACTTTTTGGGCATCTCCTTCCCTTTTTCTCTTAATGTACCCAGGTCAGTTTTGACTAGAGTGTGCTTGCTGTGGCAGTCTCCCATTCCCTGTTTATGGCATTAAGGCAGGAAACAAGATGTCCTCAAGGTTAGTGCTTCATGGTGGGAGGGGAGTATTGGAGAGTGACAGAGACCCCAACTGCTGTGTGTGTGTCTGCAATGTGAGCATGCCCCTGTGTGTAGTTGTTGTCTCAAGGGAGTATGAATGGTGAGTCAAGGTGCTAAAAGTAGCGTCAGGTGTGACAACAAAATGAATGCTGGGCCAATTTGGAGAAGACATGTTGACAGAGAAGTCAGGGTGTAAAGTGGGGTCTGTGTTTGGTTAAAGCTGTGCTGTGGTTCAAACATCCCACAAAAATTCACTCAGGCAGAGCAGAGGATTGTCACAGAGCCCCAGAAGGAAAGTGTCTTTAAAATAATCATTGTGTTGGCCAGATGGTTGTATATTTTTTTCTCTTTTCTTTCTTTTTTTGTATATAAGAAAACCATTGATTAATAACTTCTTTCAGTTGTGTTAATATTATTAAATTGTCATACTGGTTCTAATAATTTTTCAGGTCTTATTTTTCCGGACATAATTACATCATCTCTAAATGAATAAAATTGTGCTTCCTCTTCCTTTCCAATTGTAAAATATTTTTGTTTTTGTTTTTTAATTGTCTTGTTGGATGGCAATTGCTTCCTGAATAATGTTAAACAATGGTGATATCTCGGGCCATTCTTACCTCTTACTGACTTCACCAGGAATGCTCTGCTGTGTCCCCTGAAATGTGATGCTGGCTTTTGGTTGAGCTAGCTAGCTTGCTCTTAGGAGCGTCCCTTCTATCCCTATTTTGCTAAAAGCCTTATTTTAATAAAGTCAGCAATAAGTGTTGACATTTAACAAGATTGGCATCTAATCTTGTTGCCCCCCGCCCCGCCTTCTGATTCTGTTAATGAGTTGGATTGTACATACATACTTTTCCTAATATTGACCCATCTTTTTTTTTTATTTTTTTTTATAGAGGCATGTTTTATTTATTTATTTGTTTGTTTGTTTGTTTTGTTTATACATGCACTGGGTACAGTCAGAAGCGCGGGAGGGTGAGAGAATTCACCAGAGCGGGGAGCAGAGCAGGCAGAAGGACCGAAGTACACTGCTGAGGGGAGCAGCGGGCGGCAGGAGAGGTCTGCGCGCCATGTGGGACCCTCCTCTGGTGGCCGGGGTGCAGCCGGGGATCGAACCGGCGCTGCAGAGGCCACGGGCAGCTTCGCAACCCAGCGCTCAACAGCTGCGCCACTGGGGAGGCCCAATATTGACCCATCTTGCATGCCTGGAGTGAGCCACATTTGGTTTTATCTGTTTCTTTTAAGCTACTTGCTTTTTAAGCTACTTGCTATTGTTTGAGTTAATGCTCATGAAGGGGCAGTTGGTTTATCCTGTGGCGTATAGCAATGCCGACAGAATAGCTTTGCTTCACTTAGGGAAGTTGGAGCTAGAGAAAAAAATCATCTCCGTTCATTAGGCCAAAACACCATTACTGAGTTTTTGATAAGTGCAAAACATTGGGTGGATGGTTTCTGGTGCCCCTAGTAGCTTGGAGAGCTTGTGATTCATGGTTTCATTCATCAGAAGTTGTTGTTATTGTTGCAAGTGATAGAAGCAGTTCAGTCTGGATTTGGCACCATAGGGAACGTAATGGCTCATTTAAGTGGGAGGCCTAATGGTAGATTGCTTCAGGCATGGCTGGACCCGGGGGTTCAGTGTTATTAGGCCTTGGTCTCACTCTTTCCTTCTTTGGCTCTGTTTTCTTCTGTATTGGCTTCATTCCCAGGAAGACTTCCTCCACGTGATACCTCCCAGAAGCACCAGGCTGACATTCCCCACAGCTGTGGAGTGAGAGTTTATCAATCCCACTCATTCCAGCAAGACTTCCCAAGTAGACTCTTATTTGTTCAGCTTGGGCCACATGCTCTCTCCAGGAACTTGGGGGAGGGGGATAAGGTCAGCCTCACCTGGACCTGGGGGCTTAGAGTGGTGGAAGGCCAATGGGAAGACCAAGTGTTACCCGCAGACAGGGATCAGATGCTGGGTGGCAGAAACACGCAGTGCTCATGACCCTGTCGTCTGTGGTCTTCACTGTCCTTTTTCACAGGTGAGAGGGGAGTTTGCCAGGACCCATGATTCCTAACACAACCCCAGGGCCCAGCAACTCTGTGACAGATTCAGGATTCTAAGTCTGTACCTGAGGGTCTAGGCCTTACTCTCGCCACTGAATGATGCACACGTGTGGAGAGTTAAAGCATTAGCCGGGCCCCTTGAGATTTGGTTGTTCAAGGATTTGCCTGGGTTCACCCTTATTCCCACCCCCTAGCTGAACTTCATGATTTATCTTGGCCATTCTGATAGTTTCCTTTTCATAATGAACCTAGAAAGCAGACGCTTTAAAAAGGGTGCCTTTGATGGGATGTTAACTATTTTATGTGGCTCTTTCATAGCAGCAAAGCTTTAATTTGGCAAAATCTTGCTTGGTCTGATTTGTCATTGCTTTAAAAACATTCTTTTCCCCTTTTAACCTTTATTGAGTTGTAAATATATATAGTGTGCGTGTTAACTTAAGTGTAGAGCTCAGTGAGTTTCCATATATGTTCATACTGCTCAGACCCAGGGAGGGCACTTGTGCCAACACTTTCCCTCTCCCACTCCAGCTTCTCTCCTGGCCGACCCCCTTCTTTCCTTCCCTTCCCCACCTCCTCCCAGGAGAACTGTGATTTCCTCACCACTGCCTGGTCTTGGGCTGCGCTTAAGAACTCTCTTTTGGCTGCATAGGCCTAAGTCCAGGGTCCAAGTTAGAAACCTGCTCCTGGACTCTTGTTTGGTGATGGAGCTGGGGAGCTGCCACCCCTGGAGGAGAAACAGCCGTCTGCCGAGCCCTCCTTGTGCCAGACGGCAGCCAAGAGTAGTGCTGGAAAGCCCTGGCTCTCTGCTTCTCTGCCAGCAATGAAACCAGAGACCAGGGCCCCAAGAGAGAAGTGATTTGCCAAAAGTCGTTGGTTGACTCAGGCTCAAGGCCAGGCAGATGGTCTTAGCCACCCGCCAGCCATCCAGTGCGTCCTTCCTGTTCTTTGAGCCCAGGTACAATGAACACCAAGAAGAACTTCAGGCATCATGTTTAAAATAAGTATAGACCAATTTTTTTTGGGTAAGAATAATGTCACATGTAGTGCACATCAACTAAGGCACTGAGCCAAGAATGTGTTGTATGCACTATCTCATTTAATCCTCAGAACAACCCTGCGAGGTGGGGCCTATTAGCTTTACTGTGCATTCAAGGAAACTACAGCACAGAGGTGGCTGTCATTGAGTCTGGTCACTCACCCCTCACCTCATGATAGTCCAGATTTTTTTTTCTGGAAAATGTTGAAATTCTGCAAGGGGTGTGTGTGTATGTGTGCGTGTGGATTGGAAGGAAGATAGATGCTGGAATCTAACTTCTTTGGGTTCAACCCTGGTCTGTTTTATGACCTCTGACAAAAATGTTAACCTCTCTGAACTCCAGTGTCTTTAGCTATAAATGGGGTAATGGTAATACCGACCTCATAGGGCAGTTGTGAGGATTAAGTGAGGTGATGTTCATCATAGACTCAGCATGCTGTTTGGCAAGGCTATTTTTATATTGAAAAGTCAAGTTATAACATTTCTTTGGGAGAGGGTGAGAAGTGACATAAAATTCAGCTGAAAAAATTATTATCACCCCCAAATGTGAACACTTTAGCATAACTTTTATTTTATAATTCTACCATAGTTAAATGATTGATGATAACATGGTATTTAAGAACATGAAAAGAGGTGGACTGTGTTGGATCAAATCCTGACTATGCCACTGTGTAACCTCGGCTAAATTGCTTCACCTCTCTGTGCTGGAGTTTCCTTGAATGCTCAGTGAAGCTAACAATAGGTCCTACCTTTAGGACAGTTCTGAGGATTAAATGAGATAGTGCATATAACATCCTTGGCTCAGTGCCTTAGCTGACGGGCAATGCATGTGACATTATTGTTACCCCCCAAATTGGTCTATATTTCTTTGTGGTCTTTAGGCATGATGGCTGAAGTTCTTCTTGGTGTTCATTGTACTGTCTTCGTGCTGGCGTGTCACTGAGAGTCATCTCCCGTGCCTGTTTCTCCTCGCGTTTGTGTTCGTGACAGGGCGAGTGGACTGACAGCTGGGCAGCAGCATCCTCTAGAAGCCGCAGGGAGAGGTGGACTCTTGAGAAACGGGAAGGTGCTGCTTTTCCTGGCTTGAGCTTTTGCTCTGTTGGGGACAAAGGTGGCTTTCACGGTGACTCATCCTTGGGCAGAAGTGACCACTCCATGGGAAAAGCGGAATGGAGTTCAATCCCACATGTGCCGGGGGGTGCGGGGGTGTCTCGGCCCTTGCGCAGCAGAGCCGGTGGGGGCAGGGAGGGCTTATTTCTCAGTGGACCAAGGGGTCGTCTCAGCTCGTGATGGGTCAAGTTGAGCAACTGAAAGGATGTGAGAAAATAAAAGGTGCTAGCTCGGCCGGCTCAGCCTTTGTATTTTGAAAAACGCTCCTTTCAGCTCTGAATGGTCCCTTGAGCTGCAGGGAGCAGTGCCAGTTAACCCACATTTAATTAGAAACTGGGCTAGTGGGTGTTCTCTCTCCCCACAGCGCGTCCTGTGTGTTGGACCCTTTCCAGTGACTGTTACAGTAGCAGCCATTTATACAGGCCTGGCTGGCTGGCCGGTGCGGTCATCTGGGTGAATGTATATCCCTCTCCTGCCGCCTCCGCCTGCTCTCTCCTAATTGAATTTGCCAGTCCTCGAGAGAGTGTGGACTTTCCCCTTGATTTTCCTAAGGATCAATCTTCTTTGTTTATCTTTGCCTACTGCCCCTGTTGGGGAAGGATCTTAACACATCCTCACTGTTAGATTTCTGTTTTCCTCTTCAGTGGAAGTTTTGGGGTGAAAGTTCCTCTCGGGTGAAATTATGTGGATTTCCTTTCATCTGGTGACTGCCCCCTGGGGTGGGGGTGGTGGTGGTGGTGGTGTGTGTGTGTGTGTGTGTAAGTAAGTGTAAGTGTAATCTTCCCTCTGCCTCCTCCCCCAGCCTCTCTGTGCCTTGTTCCAGGGGCTGGGACCTGGGGATACAGTGACTCCCTTGTCTGCTGAGTTCCCACCAGCTGATGAGCAAGATCATTTTCAAACTCCTGACACCTGCTTATCAAAACCGCCAGCTGCACTCCACAGACATGACCCCTCCCCCAATCCAGGGAAAGAGGAGATAAGAATAGGCCAGGGAGGGACCAAGAGCTTGAGAGTGAAGGACACTCTTCATCTGACCTTTAAGGTGTGGGTGGGCATTTGATTGGACAACTGGGCCCCGCAGGCTCTCTATTGATGTAAATGCCCCACCATAGCCATGTGCTGCGGCTTAGAGAGGTCTTAAATTTAGACAATAAAATATGTACATGCACATTATGTGATTTAACCCCCATTTTTATTGTTCTTGCAAGCAGCATTACTTACAGAAATAAGTTTTAGAGCGTTAACCTGCCTCTTATTTTTTAAAAAGATTTATTTTTTATTTATGCATGCAAGAACTGTGGTGTAGGCCAGAGGTGTCAGGGGTGAGAGGAGTCACCTGAGACAGAGTGGGGAGCAGAACAGGCAGATCTCCTGAAATACACTGCTGAGGGTAGCAGTGGGCAAGACAGGAGAGGTCTGCTGCGCCATGTGGGCAGCTCCCTGGCTGGGGATCGTACTCAGGCCACAGTGGCTGACGATAGCTTGATAGTGCTGAGACTTTAACCCCTGTGCCTCCAGGGAGGCACCAACCTGCCTCTTACTTGAAAGTGCAGTGGTCACAGAGGCTCTGTGTGATGGAATACAGAGACAGCATTGTGGGGTTCCAGTGGGGGTGCTGAGGCTGCAGGATGGCATGTGTGAGAGGGGATGTTCCTCTTCCCCTTTCAGGGTGTGGTGCCATCAGGGGTCGCCACTGGATGGTGTGAATTGTGAGCTCATTTCCTTTTTCAAATCATTTCACTTCTATCCTGTTCTTCCTAAATCTAACAGTGTGTGTATAAATTAGGAGTGAGAGACAGCGAGTGAGTGCCCAAACATCTCTTCCGTGGAGTTAAGTGTGTTTTGTAAATCAGTCCATATCTGTTCTACGAGAGAACTCTCCCCATTATTCAGGCCTTTTCACAAACACTGGGGTCCTTTATTCTCCATAGTTGGGCTTCTTGGGAGCCCAGACTCTGGGAGGGCAGGCCTTTACTGTGATGGGCCCAAAGGAAAGTTGGGCTGTTCATACATCTAAAGCTGGTGAGCGCCCTTGAAGATTGCCAGAGGTCAAAAATGATAGCAGGTCCTCAAATAACATCATTTTGTTCAGTTTATTGTTTCATTATAATGTTAATGAGAAAAAAAATGGTTCCTGGCAGGGTCCTCTGTGGCTGTGTGGCCTTTACATGTTCTCTCCATGTGTGCGTGGATTTTCTCTGGTGACTCCAGTTTCCTCCCACATCCCAAGGATGTACATATGAGGACCACTGTCCTGTCTCAATTGTCCCACTCAGAGTGAGCGTGGGGGTACATGTGTTCGCCCTGGGGTGCAAGGGGTTCTGTCCAGGGTCAGTTCCCTGAGCTGTTGGGATACACTCAGGCTACCATGAGCTGGAATAAGCAGACTAGAAAATGAATGAATGAATGAATACAAATTATTGTTTAATATCAGAAGTGTTTGGGGGCTTTATTTAGAAGTTTGTTTTGTGACCAGATACTTGCCATGGAAACTTAACCCTCATTTATATCAATTAGCCTATGATAAAATTGGTTTTGTTTATATCACGTTGCTTAAAGCTGCAGTTTCCAAAAACTTATTGGTGACATTAAGTGAGGAATTACTGTAATCTCAGAAGGCCTCCAAACTATGTGTAAAGGATAGCATGCACAGTTTTGTGTGTAAGACCCTGAACACATATTTAGATGTCAGTATGCAGGTATTATGCAGGGAGGGGGAGGAGGGCATGTGCAAATCAATCCCTCTGTAGTTTCTACTAATATAGGAGGATACAGGAAGGAGGTACGTTGCTGAATACCGAAGATCAAAGGTTCAATACTGTGGTGCCCAAGTATTGGAGCCCATGGTCAGAAGCCTGGGCTCAGAAGCCACCTAGCCACTTGCTGTCCTGTGATCTTATTCAAATTTATACCTTACTGGTCCTCAGTTTAATCATCTCTAAAATAGGGATGATAATGTAATACCAGCACCTGGGCCGGAATTAGAGCTCACCGAGTGTTAACTGTCATGTTGCTGTTGATAGTATCGCTGTCATTACCATTATTATTATCATCATTATGATGACCCATTAAATGTGACTGGTTTGAGAACTGAGTTTCCCTTCCTGCACTCTTGGCTTGGGTGGTTCCTTTAAAGAGATGTAGCGCAGAGTCCCTTGTCCCGTACCCCAGCCCTCTTCCATAGGGGCACACTTGTGCTGGTAGAGGCTGTGCGCCACGCTCCTTCTCATCTGCTTCTTGCTGCACACGGCTCCCTTGTTGATCTCCTGCAGTGACAGCAGGGCCACAGCGGTCCTGCATGCCCTGGCCTGTGCGGGCGGGTGACAAAATGCAGATGTGGCATTTTTGACTCTGACTCCATGGTCCCACCTCCCAAACATGTGTCCCTGGCCAAGGGGCTGAGGGACCTGCATGAGGGGCCCAGATGAGGGATGAAGGGTTGGGCAAGACAGCCCACAGGGTCAGTGCATTTCAGGAGGAACTTTTAAACTAGCTCTGGTCCTTGGATGGTCAGTGTGAGAATTACTGGCAGGCTGTGGCACTGGCCCACTTAGTGGATCACTTGCATGGTTTTTGTGAAATATCTTGACCTTAAAGTTTTTCATGAGTGTTCCCGCTGAAGTAAAAAAATGAAAAAATTAAGCAATATGTTGAAGGGGGGAGAAAAAAATCCAGACTTCTGAACTGGAGTCTGGAACTTAAATGCTCACAGGGTTAGCCAGTGAAGATTATGAAAGCAGCAGCTTGGGCAGTTCATTCCCTTGCCCAGGAACTCGCTCCCTTTCCTAGTTCCCACCTCCTCTTGGAAATGCCAGCCCACTGTGGCTGTAGCTGCCCATTTCCCGAGAGAATCCAGAAATCAGTAGCTTAATGTAAAAAAAGCTCCAAATTCTCAAGGTTTTGAAATATTGGCAACTAATCAAACATGTCTCTGGGCTACCAGCTTGTGAAGGACCTGTGAGATACTGTGCTTGTGCCTTTGGGGCTTGCAGATGAGGAAACTGAGTCCAGAGAGAAGTGACTTGTCCATGGTCCTAGAGCTGGATTTAAGTCCAGGTCTCTGGAGCCCCCTCCCATCTTGGGCCCTTTTCCCCAGTTCCATCTGGACAGTGTGTTTGTCATTCTTCCAAGAGGGCCATTAAGTGGAGTTTTATTGCATGTGACAGGGTCATCCAAACTCTGCTATGGAGATAGTGGGGTGGCCACAGGAGGTGGCAGCCCCAGGAAGTGTGAGCATGGTCTCTCTTCTGGGTTGACTTGGGGAGGTTCACTTGTTCCCAGAAGAGGCTGTTCTTGGCAGAGCCACCAACCTCCTAGGAGTCATCCTACTGAACAACACACGGATTTAATTTTGCTGAAGTTTGATCTGTTCTAGGAAAGTAGATCCTGTGTGGCTCAACTAGGAATTTTCTTCCCTAGAATCTGTACAATCTAAAATACTTTGGAGATCTGAGCCTTCTTAATAGACTTGCATAATACCCTCCAGGTCAGGCCATTTCAGGCTTGTCCTTTAGCTCGAAAGGATCAGGCTGCCCCAGGACCACGACATCAAACCCCAGCTGCCTGGCGGAGCAGCTCTGCTGGGATGAGCTGAGAGAAAGTCCTCCTTGCTAAGTGGTTGTTGTGGTCAAAAGACTGAGCAAGGGACTCTGAAATGAATGTTTCCTGTTCCACAGCAGGGGAGAGGAGAGGCTGGGGCCTCTCATATTCATGTGCTGCTTTGTCTGCTCGTGAAAGGGAGAGACGTTTTATTATTTTTGCAAGTTATTGCAGCATGAACCTCAAACACCAAAGCCAATCTCTTGAGGAAAATTGATCAGGATCCAGGAGCAGCCGTCAGGCCCCGGGAGGGTGACTCACAAACAGCAGAGTTCCCGTACACACCCTTCCCGGCCAAGAAGGAAAAGACTGAGTGAGGAGTTAAATGTGGAGCGGTGGGGTGGGGTGCTGCAGGCATGGTCTCTATTTTTGAAAAACAATATGTGTTATAGTCAAAGCATTAATACCTTCTGAGCAGCCAGGAGACTTTAAAAATAGGAGGTTCTGCAGAAAACCATTTTGGCGGCATGTTTTCCTCTGGAAGACCAAGTGGTCACTCTCAAAGCCCGATCCTGGAATAAATAAAATTGGTTCTAGCTCAGCCTCCACTGGAGGCATGCACAGTGGCAGCTCTTTTGTGGCTGCCCTTCCTTCGGGGCTGTTGGAAGTGTTTCTGAAGCCAGTATGATCTATGGGTCTCAACAGCAGAACAACTGGTTTTTCAGGCTGTTGAGAAAGCCTATGATTTATGTGGCTCAAGTATGGTGTAATTGACCCCCACTTCCAACCCCTAAAGTTCCAGAACAAACTCAGAATTCATGTGAATCAGCAGTTTAGTCATTAACTTTTTGTGCACATCATACACGCAGAAAAGGCTACGGTAACCTTGCAGCTCTGTGTTTTCACAAACTTTTGCAGTCAGCACCCTATCAGGAAAGAACATGACAGGTGCCCACAGGGAAGCCACTCTCCTGACTTCTGTGTAAATAGAGTCCCCAGAAAGCTTTGGTTTTGCACTTAGAGAGTCATAACTAGGCAGGGTGGTGCCTTCAACCTAAGGGAAAACCCAGTCAGGCAGGGCTGTTCACTGAATGCCAGGAGGAAGATAGCTGTGGCCTTTGGGGTTCGAGGGTGACGTTGGTTCATTGGCTGGATGGAAATGGATTTGTGGCAGCCTCTTGGAGAGTAGATAGGCTTGAGAGAGCGTAGCCATGTTTGGGGAGCTGTCAAGGGCAGGCTGTACACTGAACTTGTGGTTGTGTTGATGATGGTGTGTGTGCTGCTGATACCCAACCGTTTTCTTAAAGGCCTAATTGTTCCTGAAATACTGCAAGCTGAAAGCTGCCTGTTGAGGGTGGAGAGGGGTCCTGAATTGGAGCCAGAGAGAAATGCCATGTGTTGTTACTGATAGAAATCTGATCCCCCCGGATGCCGCCTGTCAGCGTGGGGGCTCCTACGCTGATGGCCTGGACGATGCCTGCGCTCAGTGGAGACAGGAGGATGCAGCTCCGCCTAATGAGCTCCTTGTTTCCTGGGCCAAGGTGTGGGGTTTCTTTGAGGGAAGCCATTAACCACTTTGATGCTTTGTTGAAAACAACTGAAATCTGCCTTGTTGGTGTGGAGGGAGGTTCGATGTGTACTTCACCCTGGTCCTTGGTTCCAACAGCTGGGTCCTCCCCCCCAACACCCCAGGCCCCTGCCCCCCCTCACACACACACACTGGCAGGTGTGGGCATAACTGGGCTTCTCAATGGTTTGCTCTCACATTTCTTAAATGTGTGGCTGGGATGGTTTCTATATATACACTTGCTTTAAGTGACTCAAGAGAGCAAGGCAAGGGGCAGATCCTGTTAAAATGGTTTCTGTTTATTCAATATTCATTCAGCGTTTATTGAGCACCAACTTTGCTCCAGGTACTGGGGATGATTTTCTGGTTAGTGGGGTAGCTGGCTTTATGTCAGTGCAGTGTTCTAGGTATGTTAATGATTGGTTTGAAGATATATGTTGTGCATTTGTCTCTCTTGATGGGTGTTTATCACATCATAACAAGAAACAATATTGGTTTATCCCAAAGAACGTGATATGTGTAAACATCTTTGTACACTGGAAAGTGTTTAGCAAGTAAGTTGAGGGGTTATTTTTATGCCAGGGCCTATAGGCTGCTGTTCATGTACCCCAGTTACAATATAGGGAGGTAACTCTGTGCTGGGTACACTGCAAACCTTGTTTCCTACCTTTTACATGTTGGGGAATAAGACTTGTGGCGGGGATACCATTGCTCCTTCAAGGATCAGATGACAGCTCCAGATCTTTACCTTCAGCTGCCAGGTAGAGACAGGCCAAGGCCTGTAGGCAGAGCTGACAGGGCAGGAGGGACAGGATGTCCAGCAGTTGGAATTGGAGAACTTCCCCATGAGTCTGTGATTCATGTCGGGGTTTCCCTGTTGTGCAATAAATACAGTACTCATTGGTTATGCTTCTGTCACCCTTATTATCCCATGTGATCATGTAAGGGTAGAGAACGTGGCACTGAGGTGGGCTACAGCAGGCATGTCCACTGTTGAAGTTAGTGTTTCCCTCCCGAGGCCCTCATTCTGATCTGCTGCTTACTATCACCCTGGTAAAGTTGCTTAACACACTGTTCCTCAGTTTCCTCTTCTGTCAAATACAGTTGAAATTAGCACCTTGACACAGGATTTTTGTGATAACCAAGATTAAGTACTCAAGTACGCACTGTTGTTTCTTCCTAGTGATTTCTGGATGTGCGCATCTCCCAAATTGTTTCACACCTGATGTGCCCAGTAAAAGTGGGGTCTTTTTTTGCCTAACGGTATAGCTTAAAATGTTTGATCTTATATAATCTACATTTTAGGAAGGGATTTGTGGATTTTAAGAAAACATCTTAAGAAGAAAAGGATACCCGTTCCTCTTATGCACCCCTACTTACTTCAGGGCTTGCATGGATTGCGCTATTCTGTAGATATGTGATGAAATCTCAGTTTGTTTATACTGACCTGGATAAGATATGTGGTGGGGGATTGGTGGATGCAGGAGGCAGTTACTTGAAAGGGGACCTATAGCCTGGAGATGCTGTTGCCTCTATTACATTCGAATATTCTGTTTATGTGCCTGAAGGGAATGGGAGGAAGACCCAACTGGTAAATCCAGACCAGCCACCAAAAGATTCCAGGAAGGAAGCTCTGGGTGTTGCCTTTTCCCCTGCCAAGTTTTTGTCTCTTAAAATACGGAAACATTATCAGGGAGGATCCATTAGAAAACAAAGCCAGTGAAAAAGTGCACTAGGAAGCGAGTCCAGACCAACATTACTTCCCTGGGTTTTGTAATCTGTTGTACCTGACAAAGACTTTCTGCTGTGGGGACCAAATACTCCCCTCAGGTCCTCACAGCACTTGGTTGTGGAAGTTCTGTGGCCTTATTTCATCAGTGTTTAGGAATAGGTGGTCACTTGTCTGTTTCCCTCTCTGGATGAATGAGCTCCATAAGGGCAAGGACTGCCTCTGTGTGTATGTGTGTGTGTGTGTGTGTGTGTGAGAGAGAGAGAGAGAGAGAGAGAAAGAGAGAGAGAGAAAGTGTTAGTGATTGTACTAGTTTCCTATGGCTGCTATAACAATCACAACAAACAGTGGTTTAGAAAACACACATGTATTATATTATAGTTCTGGAGGTCTAATGTCTAAAATCAGTCTCACTGGGTTAAAGTCAAGATGTTGGTAGCCCTGGCTCCTTCTGGAGCTCTAGGGGAGAATCCTTTTCTTCGCCTTTTCCAGCTTCTAAGAGGCCACCCCCATTCCTTGGCTTGTAGCCACTTCCTCGCATTCCACTTCCACCCGTCGTCACATCTCTGTCACTGCTCTCGCCCTCCTAACCCCTCCTATAGAGACCCTTTTGGACACAGTGGATAATCCAGGATACTCTTTCTCAAAATTCAGAGCTTAATCATATCTGCAAAGTGTCTTTTGTCATGTCATGTAATATTTCACTGGTTCAGGGAATTAGGCCATTTTGGAGGCCATTATTCAGCCTTCCACATGGACACATTCCCCACGGTGCCAAGCTCACAGATTCTGGCTCTGCCACGTACCAGTTCTGTGAGGTCAACGAATTACTGAATGTCTCTTTAAAGAGCCTCCTCATCTAACATGGGGATGATAATAATACCACTTCCCCTCTTCTGAGACACAGTGGAAGTAATAAATGGAAGTGTTTAGAATAGTGCCTGGCATTTTGAGTGATTTCTATTTTTTTTTTTTGAGTGTTTTCTGTTCTTACCACCAATATTTATTCCTAGTAAGCACTCTAAAGTATTTGGATATGTGTTGTTTTCATGTTTGACTAGTGGTTCTGACTATTGACACTTAAGAAAGAACAGTCTTACCATTATAGGGAACATATATTATGTAAATGTGGTAAACATATAGGAAGTATAGTAATACATAATAAATATGTATATCTTTATGTTTTTTAAAAAGTCTCACTTTGGCTTTAAGGAAATAAGACTAACTCATCCTTTGTGGGGAAATATTTTTTATTCCTTTGTAGAATGATACTTTGATAATACTTAGGGTAGGAAGAAGTTATTCTGACATCTAAATCATCCTATTGGCTACAGTTCTAGTCTATTTGCAATTGGCTATCCTGTTGGTGAGACTTTGCCCTGTGTTTGTACCAGGGCTGCCCGTCTGCTCTCACATCCATGTTTCAGAAGAGGAGGAGGGAGAGGGAAGGTCTGGCTGCCTATCAGGAAAGCAAAGTCCTTCTGGATTCCTTAGCAGATTTCTATCTACATTTCCGGGCAGAATTGAGCTGTCTCTTCCTGTAGCTTCAGGAGATCTGGGAAGGTGAGAATGGTTAATTGCAACTTAGGAACACACTGGATTAGCCTAGTAAGGACAAACAGTTGCCATCTGCCCTGGCTACCTGGAGAAGCTCTGACTGGAGCAGGAGCCTGGGAGATCTGAACACAAATGGTCCCGTGATTATTACAGTGTTGTTTGTAGTGATGAAAACCTGTAAAAAGCTAAATACCTGTGAATGGGATAATGGACAGATTGCTATTATGTCCATACAAGCAAGGACTGTACAGCAGTTGTGACCTGCATGTGTCAATGTGGGAAAATCACAAAGTATCAAATATAAACTTGTAGAAGGTTAAGTATAGAATAATACAATTCCGTTTATATAAAGTTTATGTGCAGAAACAGTATTACTTATAATTACACAGTAAGGTAAGTGTACGAGTGGGGTGTGCCACATCACTTCAGAAGGGAGAGGAAGTGGGAAGGAATGTAATTAGGGAAGATGAACAGAGAGCATCAGTTATTACCTGCAATCAAGGAAGGAAAAATTCAGGTTTTGTGGGGCCTGCCACGTGAAATTTGAAGGGTCCTTTTTAAGAAAAATGGCCCTACCATTACTTTCCTGTAAATCTACCTCTACTTAATCATTGCAAGTGTGTATATGATGTGAAAGAAATAATTTCTGAAGGTAGGTGGGATGCTTTTTGTAGATGATCAATAATAACATTCACAGTCATAATAGCTAACATTACTGCACTCTTTCCATAAGCCAGGCATTGGGCCAACCATCTGGCCAGATGTTCTCATTGACTTCTCATGACCAGCTGATGATACATATGCTGCTTACTAACCTCTTTCTATGGACAAGGAAAGCAGAGGCTCAAAGAGGTTAAGTCACTTGCCCAAGGACACATAGCAGTGCATGGCAGAGGTGGGATTCAAATTCATCGAGCAGAACAGGACTTGTTTACTGTGTTTTAAATGGATTAAGCATGCCACAATGTGATCTCTTCATTTCTGTTTACATGTACGCAATGTTCTTGTCAATAAACACTCATTATTTTTAATGAACTGGAGGAAGGGCAATAGGACTTGAAAATATTTCTTCATCACTTGGAGGTTATTTTTGAAATTAAGCAGTGTGTTCTTTAGCAGTATTTCCAACATAAATGACTTGATGAATTGGCAAGAATGAATGGTGATAAGTTAAATGTCTTTGATTAAAAGAGTTTTGATTAAAGAAAATCTCTTCAAAATCCTTGTTGTACTTATTCTGTCAGCTGAGCTAATGCAAAAAGTCCAGTCATAAGTAATAACATTAGCCCTGATGACTTTGTAGTTACAAGCTTCTGGAGTCTGTCCCCATATGCGTATGCATTAAGCATTGCAAGGTCCAGAACAACATGCTTAAATACGCACTTGGGTCTGTCTCGTGGTATCTGCCAAGGACAGGTCCCTCTGTGTGCCCATGTGACATGTGGACATAACTTCTCTGCATCCTGATATGACCAATTCTGCAATGAGGGAAAGATGAAGGCAAATTGTGTTTGAATTGGCCATTCCTTGCATTAGAAAGCTTGAGTTAAGAACCAAACCAAGCTCTTCTGCCCATTTTTTGACTGGATTATTTTCTTTGTTTTTGTTGAGTCTCATCAGCTCTTTGTAGATTTTTGTGATCAGTCCTTTATCATTAGTGTTGTGTGCAAAAATTTTTTCCCAGTCAGTGGGGTTTCTCTTTGCTTTGGTTATTGTCTCTTTTGCTGTGCAGAAGATCTTTATTTTGATGTAGTCCCAGCTGTTATTTCCAAAGGGCACCTGCACCCCTATGTTTATAGCAGCACTATTTACAATAGTTAAGCTATGGAAACAACCCAAATGCCCAAAAATAGATGACTGGATAAAGAAGATGTGGTACATATACACCATGGAATATTACTCAGCATTCAAAAAAGATAAACACATGCAGTTTGCAGCAACATGGATGGAGCTGGAAGGGATCATGCTCAGCGAAATAAGTCAGAAAGAAAAAGAAAAATACCAGCTGGTCTCACTCATAGCAGGAATCTAGAAAACCTAAATAAGGGACCAGGAAAAACACTAATACAAAGTAAAAATCAAAATCAACAAGCAACTATAAACCAGAGACACACTACGGGGGCGGGGGGTGGAGAGAGGAAGGATTAGGGTCAAAATAAGGGGGGGTGCAATTGTATGGGGAATATAACCATAATGAAAATGCATACACTGTGCAAAAATGAAAAATGATGTAAGAATTATATAAAATAAAACATTAAAGAAAAAAAAGCCAAACCAAGAAAACCCAATTGGGTGGCTTCCCAGCTTTCTCCTGGTGTTTGGGGAAGATGGCTAAGGCGAGGTCTGTAAGCTCCCTGCTGGGCAGGATCCGGCTTGGGGGCTTGCCTGTGGCTCCCCAGCTAGCTATGCAGGCCTGAAGGAAGCACCCTCAGAGCCCTGGACATGGTCTTTGCCCCAGGGAGCCCACACCAAGTAAAGCAGGGAAGTTGAAGTGTTGCTCTTGGCTGTGGAGAGGGGACGGAAAAAAAAGGCAGGCAGGATGACCAGGAAGAGAAGGATCCAAAGCACCTTCCTGAGCACACTTGATGACTGTTAACTATTGGTAAATATTGAACAATATCTGTTACCAAGTAACAGCCTCACCAAATGATTGAGTGGAGGCCTTCCTTGTGTTTGATGTCACTGCTTGGGTTTTTGTGTGCACAGAGTGTTGGCCCCTTTTCTTTTGTGTGGTGCTTTGAGTTAAATTAAGAGGTGGTTGTTTTCAATTGTTTGTGTGCAGACAGCCTTGGCTGACTGAAAATTTGGCACTGGATAGTGAGTGCAGTTTGTGGTGTTACTAGTTTGGCGTTTGCATAAATAACTTACGAGCCTTAAAACTTGAGCTGTCCGCATACTCTGCAGACTCAGGACATCAAAAGTAGGATAGTTTCACCTGCCTTTGCAAATGAGGAAACAGGCCTGCAGAGCCTGCCTGCATGCTGTGGATAAGTTCATGAGGATCATGGTTTTTTGAAATGTGAAAGTTTTACAACTTCCCTGCTGAAGTATCTCCAGGAATTCCAAGTTGGAACATGGAACACCAGGAGGAGAGAAAATGTAAAATCCTCCAAGTTTCCATAATGATAGGGGGATGGCAACCAGGGCAGTGGCCTGAGGGGTGCAGAGGGGAGGTTGCGAGCATTTACCCCTCATTTCATCTTCTTTTTGGGTCCCCTGTTTACTCCCAGGCTGTCCTTGTCTTGCACAGGGCAAATATGGCCACGGAGAAAGCCCCCGCAAGCAGCAAATCTGAGTCTTGTAACAACCTGCCCGGGGTCTGCTCTGTGTGGAATGAGCCCTGTTTATTGAGAGGCTGCCAGGCCCCACTCTTGCCCAGTCCTTCTTGCTCAGACAAGCCTGCTGCTAAGTAGTCAGGGGGCAGAGTTTGTTTTTGGCATCTTTTCCCACCCACCATAAGCTGCTCTTCCTCTTGATAACAGCCCCTTCCACGAAGCCTGAAGCCCAGTCCCTATGCTGAATTCTCTTCCAGGCTGTGGATGGGGCAGAAATCACCAAACATGGATCCTGCCCCGAAGGACACAGGTGGACAGACTGAAGTTAATCTGAGAGATGGGGCTAAAGGGGGTGAAATCTAGTCTGAGGGAAGTTTTTGGATCAGGAAGTTTTCTCAGAAAGAATGGTATGGGGGCTGGGTCTTTGGAGGCCCAGCTGCTCAGACAAGCAAGCATCACAGGCCTGGGTATTGTTAGGGGGAGGAGGGGTGCTGAGGGTAGGCATGCCAGGAAATAGATCAGGGTAGGTGGAAGGGCTAGTGTAGTGACTAGAGTTTTTTTTTTTAAGAGATTTTATTTATTTGTGCATACTAGAACTGGGGTGTAAGCCAGAGGTGTGTGTGTGTCGGGGGGGGGGGGTCGGTGAGAGGACTCGCCAGAGAGAGTGGGGAGCAGAACAGGCAGATGTACTGAAATACACTGCTGAGGGGAGCGGTGGGTGAGACAGGAGAGGTCTGCTGCACCATGTGGGTTGCTTCCCTGGCCTGAATCAAACTAAGGCCCCAGCAGTGATAGCACTGAGACCAGGGGTAAAGGCAGGATCCATGTTTGGTGATTTCTGCCCTATCCACAGCCTGGAAGAGAATTGAGCATAGGGACCGGGCTTCAGGCTTCGTGGAAGGGGCTGTTATCAAGAGGGAGAGCAGCTCATGGTGGGTGGGAAAAGATGCCAAAAACAAACTCTGCCCCCTGACTACTTAGCAGCAGGCTTGTCTGAGCAAGAAGGACTGGGCAGGGGTTAAGGGAGGCCCTGGAGAGCTTATTTAACTGGACTCTTCATCTTGAATTTGATTCTGTGAGATATGGAACCTTTCGGAGAATTGAAATAGGATGCAGGAATGAGGAGGGATGGACTGTATTTGAGGTTTTATAGCTTTTGTCTGGTTCCAGTGTGCAGGGGAGCTAAGATAAGGAACTAGATGGGGCAGAAGTATCTGAAGCCAATTGAAGGCAGATATGAGGGAGATGGAGGGGCTCTCTGTGAACTCCCAGGGGTCCAGAGTAGTTGGGGGGAGGATGGTGATGCCATTCATGGATAGGGGTGCCCTTCCTTAATGGGAAATCCTGGCTTGGATCTACCAGACGGGCCTGAGAACAATGTGAAGGTTAAAGAGGGTAACTGCACAGAGGATGCTAGCTCCTGAGTCCCACGTGGCCTGGGTCCAGCCCCCAGGGCTTGTGCTTTGCTAACTCAACTGATAGATTACTTCTCATCACGTGTGGGAGTTAATGGTTGGTGGGTAATAATCCGTGTTACGGTCCTGGTAACCTATTTCCATTTTAAGCAGTTCCTAGTGCCTGGACTACGCCCTCATAACTCTTCGGTCGGCCTTGAAAGTTTCATCAGAATTTTACCAGAAAATGTTCAAATGTCCAATTTTAACTTCAACTTAGATTTTTTTGTTTCACTTTATTGGAATCTCAAATTGAGACCAGGTTTTTAAAAAAATATGGGAGAGGGGAAAAAAAACTGAGACATTTTGCTCTCTCTTGCCCCCTTGTGGCAGATCATGGAACACCTCTCTTCAATTTCAATATCTTTGGGGTTCAATGATTCAAAAAATAATTATTGCAAGTTTCCTATGTACTAGATGCCACAAAGATCCTCACTGTATTATTTGATGATGGTCACTCAGTCAGTTCCTAAAGGAGCATCAAGGCACATAAAGCATGGTAACATGATTTAATGTCCAAAATGTTTTATTTTTATCATTTCATATTCTTGATATAGTGAACCTCCTCAAAGCCAGGGCTGATCATCAATGCCACACCCCCCAGCCATCACCCCTGCTGCATATCTTCTTCTATTAGCCTGAATTCAGGAGCTGTGGGGAGTATTTAAGATGTACTGTATATTGTTACAAGCCTAACAAGAAAAATACTAAAATGTTTCCTATTGATATGAGTGATTGTATCCTGAGACAATTAAGTTCACATAATAATAGAAAATGCAAACTCTTATGTAAAGGGGTGGTGAAATGAACAGGGCTGTTTAAGCTCTTTTCCTTCCCTGGCAAATAATTTTGAAGAAATACTCATATTCTCTACAAAGTAGGCTCTTTTGAAAAGACTGAACCTGTCGACAAGTGGATTTAAATTCTTCCTAAGTTATTGTTTGAATGGCTGAGCTGAGTCAGGTGTGTGGCTGACACAGCATCACTCCAGAAATGCACCTGCCAGCCTTCTGCTCCCAGTGCTTAGAGACTTTATACTTTGTTTTCTTGCCATGTTTTTATCTGGTTCTTGCTTTGATTTTATATATTTATATGGAAAATTTGCCCGAGTTTCATATAGAGTTGAACTGTTAGCAAAGCCTTGTGACATTTTATAAAATAGCATTTGATATCATACAGTTATGAAAACCACACGTTTATTTTGTGTTTGATAATCTAACATGTGTTTTTATCTCTCATCAGTGGGCCTTTTAGAGAGATATGGGTATTTCCCCTTTCAGATGAAGACACGGAGGCTCAGGAAGCAACTGATCCAACGTCAGATAGTCAGTTACCAGCCTCTGCCCAGGATCTCCAATCCCCAGTGCTAGTGCTATTTAAGCGATGTAAGGGAAAACCCCTATTCTCAGGAAGCCTATGTCAGACTTGAGTGTAGCTTGATGTTGCTGGTGTGCAGAAATGGTCACCCTAACGTAGTGTTTAACAAGCCTTCCTGAGAATGTTTATGCCACACTGACTTGGTGAATGAGCAGGCTGTGCAACTGGACCAAGCCACAGTAGGCACTGTGGTGGACAGAAGGCCAGGTTCTGAGCTATTTATGCACAGGGATCATGATTCTCTGTGCTGCTTGCTGAGCTGGGATCAGGGGTGCAGTCCAATACAGTGGTGTCTTATTACTCTCAAAAACTGTGATTTTGTTGATTATCTTTTACCTGGCTCCTTTCAGATTATTAGAAAAGGATCACATGCATTTATAGCCACATGATCCAGGGAATACAAGTCTTTTGCTACCCTGTGTTCTTAGGATACAGCCATTGTGTATGGTTATGGCGATGGGAGAGACTCAACTTGACAGTCATGCTGTGGCATTGAATCAGCAGAGGTTTGTTGGAAGGCCTCAGTCACATGTTGGAGGTCACACGACCAACTTTTTCTTTGGTGGGCCATACTCCTACTGCAGGACCTTGGCACATGCTGTCACCTCTGCCAGGGGTGCTTTTCCCCCATTGTTCTTCAGATCTCACACACACAAAGATACACTTTTTTCTGAAAATCTTCCTTAACTCTTATAGAAATATATATTCTTTGCCTGGGTGAAATAACTAACTCATTAATGACAGAACCAGAAGGATAAAGAAGATAAAGCTCATTCTGAGAAGTATCCAGGAAGATATATAGGGTGTGTGTGTATACATATCAATATATATTTCCTTATATATGGAAAAATATAGAGAAAAGAAAAATAGGATGACTGAAAACTTCGATATAAAACAGGTTAAGTTCCTACAGGAAAGTGATATTGTTTGGAATTTTCTTTTATACCTAACAGAAATTATTTGCAATTTATCAGTCTTTTACAAGTTACTATCCTAACTTTATACAGTCTAGGTCCCAGTCAAAAGCAAATAGTAAGTCAAACAAAATTTACCTTCCCTGTAGGCAGGCATGGGCTGTAATTGACTTTGAAAAGGCATACTATATCTCCTATTTTTGGATGGTTTTAAAATAGCGTTATAGTCTCCAAGTGCCTAGCACAGTGCCTGGTGCAAAGTAGAAACTGGTGGCTATTTCTTTCCTTTCTTTCTTTCTTTCTTTTTTTTTTTGATTGAACTTGTAAAATTTTTTTATATTGTTGTTCATTTTTTTTTTTTTTTACAATATTTGATTCTTCCCTGAGGTATAGTTCCCGTAAATCTCCCCTCACCGTATCACCCGTGAACCGAAACTGGTGACTATTTCTTAAGTGAATGAACATGTGGGATAAGGTTGGCTCCTGAGGCATGCATGGGGCTGGGGGTGTAAAAATAGGGAATGCTGTCCATTAAGAGGCTGAAACTCCATCATCCTGCTGGAGGAGTTAGGGGTCAGAATGCCAGCTCTGTGCAGACCTGAGGTGTCTAGTTACTCAGTTACCTGGGCTGACAGGCAGTCAAGCAGGGTCTAGGACAATGAAGGGTGTGCCAAGAATCCAACAGTCAGAACAGAGTCATAGGACCAGGGGCATTTCACTGATTAAGTCAAAGTGGGATGGGAAATGAGGAACTGGTACTTCTGGCATCACGCCAATGTGTGATTCCTCATGGGAGACCCTTAGTCCCTCAGTTTATCCCACATCTAACCCCCACCTCCCACCCCAACCTATTAGACCTATTAGGATTATTTCTCTCCACAGGGGTGCCGAGTGTCACAGAAAAAGCAGTGGAGTCAGACACTCTTGGATTTGCTTTCAGGCTCTCTGGCTCAGGAGGTGTGACCCTTAGCAGTTATTGACCTTCCCTTGGTGTCAGTTTCCGTATTTATAACACGGGGATATAACCTAAGCAAATACCAAAGCCTCTGGACTTCTGCTGCATTCAGATGTGCAGAGTCCATTAGCCAGGTATAAAGATAGCTCTACTCTTTGTGTCTTGCAAAGAAGATAGGAGGGGGGATCAATTTAATACCCAAGAGCAACCCTTAAGAGCTAGGGTCCTCTCCATTCCTTTCAACCTCCAAATCACCTATTCCTTGCAGGTACCTCAATGCCTCTTTCCCCAGAATCCATTTGAATGCCCTCCCATTCACCTGGCCCTGACTCTTCTCTTTGCACCCATCCCTAGTATTCTCTTTCACTCCATACCCCTGCTTCTCTGCTCTGATGAACTCAGTTTGCATAATGGAGACTGATCTACTCAGATCTTAAAATGGAGGGAAAATGGTGGATGGGACCAACAGCCTTCCTTGGCCAGTGGACGAGTAAAAAACTTTTGCTTTCGATTTTTGAGAGAATACCTCAGCCTCCTAGTGTGGCTATGAGAATTCATTTGAAGTGGCGTACCTCAAGTTCCTGGCAGTGAGTGGACCATCAGTAAGTGGCAGCTCCCACTAAAAGTATTGCAGAGGCAGTGGGGACATTGCTGTGAAATGATGAACTGGAGTGAAAACTCAGCTGGCATGAAAAGTCAGCATGAGCGCAAAGCCAGGAAAGTTAGAACTTCTTGGGGAGGTGAAGATAGTTCCCGGGAGTGGGTGGGGGTGGAGACTAAGGCCACAGAGTTTGCAGTGGTGGGGTCGGGGGTGGGACAGCAGCCTTGCAGGAAGCCAGAAAGGCTGTGTCCTGAGCTTGCCCGGGTGGGTTGCGTCTCCGGGTTCCAAGATCCCAGGGCCACATCCATGTGGAGGGGCTGTCCTCTGTGGCTGACAAACCACCTGGGCGGAAGCAGCCGCTTTGATTCTAGGTGTCTGTCAGTGAAGGCAAGGTATTTGACTCTTGGACTCTGGGCAAGAGGACAGACTCTTAGAATGGAATTGGGACAGTTCTGGCATCCCTTGAATATAGTCAGGTTCCCCAAATTGTGCAGGTTCTCTGCATTCATTGTCTACTATTAGGTGTTATTCAAGTGCTCCAACCAGAAAAACTTAAGTGAGGAGTGGAATGAAATGCACTGTGACCATGTCCTTTTTCTCAAGTTAGTATCCTAACTTTTAGAAAAGGAAGCCTTTTGCTTGCAGTTCTGATTAATTAAAAGATTAAAAAATAAAAAAAAAAAAAAAGGACTGAAGAAGGTAATTGAGACTTGCCTCCAGGCAGCCCAAGGGGAGCCCTTGGAGAGCGGCTTGTCAGCTGAGGTTCTCTGTGACGGCCAGCAGAGGGCACTATGGGCTCATCATCAGTGCTGTCTTCCTTGACGTGCTCTGGGAGGCTGGCTGAGCGCTCTCCTGCCTGAAGCTTGGAAAAGATTCACTTCCAGCCATATCTGTTGATAATTTAACTCTGAGTTCTCAAGCAGGAGACCTTCCCCTTTAGGGCTGCAAATGCTCTTATTTTAGCATCACATCTACTGTTGTCTGAGCACCCCAAAGCCCCAGAACAGTCATCAGAGGGAGGTGTCTTCTCCAAGTTTCTTAGAGCACAGGCTCAGACAGCAATGGACTTGTTGTGTACTTGGTGCTACATAAATACCAATTAATAAATGTTTAGCTCCAGATGGGCCCCGGCTGTGAAACTGATGACTCTCACACCTCTGTGACCCAGGCTCATTTCCCACTGGCACAGAAGTGAAAGATGTACAAAATCCTGAGCACTCCTGGCTAGTCTAGGAGGGAACAAATTAGCAACTGTGCTTGGGATATTCATATTCCTTCCAGTGGATTCTTTCTTTCCCCCAACATACTTTTTAATCCTGTTGATGCCATTAATAATTGTAGGTGACACTTCTTGCGCCCTGTTTCTTCCTCTGTCTTTACAAAATGGCTGTACCTCAGCTCTCTGCCTACCTTGCATGTTGGTGGGCAGGCCTGAAGATGGGCCAGGGTGGCGGAGGCAGAGACCAGGACTCTCGTTATCAGAAGGCCACACTCTGGGCATGATGTGCTGCTCTGGCCGCCCCAGGAGTCAGCGAGGCCCTTACCTATCAGTGGTGCTGCAAAAGGTGCATTGCTATTTTAATTTAAACCCCTGTATTTTTATTCAGAGATTTCCATATATTGTTTTTCTTTAGAAATATTCATGGGCCACTGCTGAAAAAAATTACCCTCCTTTGCTCCAAAAGATATACAATTTTCCACAACATTTTGGATTTCCAGGATCTGGTCTGGAAGGTGGACTAATACTGTTTTTGCTGATAGGTGGTAGGAGTATGGGTCACTGTGGGGCTGTGGTGGGGTCTGGAAGGATTGCTTTCTGTCCTGCAAGGCCAGGCTTGCCTGTTTTCTTTTCCTCTGCCCTCAAGTCCTCTCTAAGAGCTGAACTAATGCAAAATATTATCCTTTATTTTGTGGGCTTGTGGTGTTTCAATCTGTAAAAGCCTGGGGGTAGACATTCGGTTGCTTCTAGCTCAGCGCTGGCATTTAAAAATGGACATCATAAAACAGAAAATGGAAAATGCACAAAGGATTAAAAAAGTTCAGCCACTATCAATATTAGAGTGTTTTCCTTATTTTTATTCACTGTGACCTTCTACCCTCCTTTTACATGTAATATTTTTTTTAAATAATAAATTTTATTTTTATATTCCCCATACAATTGCAACCCCACCTTTCTGATCCCAATCCCTCCCCTCCCGCCCCCACCCCCCCAAAAGTGTCTCTGTTTCATAGTTTTTTGTTGATTCTGATTTTCACTTTCTTATAGTTATTCATTTTCCTGGTCCCTTATTTAAGTTTTCTAGATTCCTGCTATGAGTGAGACCATCCGGTATTTTTCTTTTTCTTTTTGGCTTATTTCACTGAGCAAGATCCCTTCCAGCGCCATCCATGTTGCTGCAAATTGCATGTGTTTATCTTTTTTGAATGCTGAGTAATATTCTATGGTGTATATGTACCACATCTTCTTGATCCAGTCATCTATTTTTGGGCATTTGGGTTGTTTCCAAAGCTTAGCTATTGTAAACAGTGCTGCTATAAACATAGGGGTGCAGGTGTTCTTTGGAATTGATGTTTCTGTGTCCTTTGGGTAGATACCTAGGAGTGGAATTGCTGGATCATATGGAAGCTCTATGTTTAGTAGGTCCAGAAATCTCCACACAGCTTTCCACAGTGGTTGGACCAGTTTGCACTCCCACCAACAGTGCAGGAGAGTTCCTTTTTCTCCACACCCTCGCCAGCATTTGTTGTTGCTAGTTTTTTTAATATGTGCCATTCTCACTGGTGTAAGATGGTATCTCATGGTAGTTTTGATTTGCATTTCCCTGATGACAAGTGATGTTGAACATTTTTTCATATGTCTGTTGGCCATTTGCATTTCCTCTTCAGAGAAGTTTCCTTTTAGCTCTTCTGCCCATTTTTTAACTGGATTATTTTCTTTGTTGTTGTTGAGTCTCGTCAGCTCTTTGCAGATTTTTGTGATCAGTCCTTTATCATTAGTGTTGGGTGCAAAAATGTTCTCCCAGTTGGTGGGGTTTCTCTTTGTTTTTGTTATTGTCTCTTTTGCTGTGCAGAAGCTCTTTAATTTGATGTAGTCCCAGCTGTTTATCTTTGCCTTCACTATCACTGCTTTGGGTGATGTGTCTGTAAAGATGTCTTTGATGTGCAAATCACGTAGTGTTTCGCCTGTATTTCCTTCTATATATTTTATGGTTTCAGGTCTTAAGTCTAGTTCTTTAATCCATTTTGAGTTGATTTTCGTGTATGGTGTGAGGTAGTGGTCAAGCTTCATTCTTTTGCATGTAGCGACCCAGTTTTCCTACATGTAATATTTTAATATAATTATTTCCTTATAACATTGGAGAATGAGAAATCAGTGTAAGTGGCTTGTCCTCCCCTCCCCCCTGTAACATAGGCAGACACCTGTGCACCCGCAGCCATCAGGCCCTCATGAAGCAAGCACTTCCTCTCTGAGGATCAAGGTTAAGATCTCGGAAAACAATAAACAACCAATGAGACAGGCAGGATCCTGCCCTCAGGGTGTTACCTCCATGAAGTGGACACAGTGCAAAGGAGCACAGAGGAAGGCAGCAGGTCCTGGGGCAGTGCCTGTGGACGGCAGGCTGCAGACCAGGTGTGGGCCAGTCTCTTGGCTCTGTCCTGAAGCAAAGAAGCCTGTGATGTTGGGGGTTGGATTCGAACCGTAGATTTGGAGTTGCCCTACAGTACAGGCAACCAGCGGGCACTCAGGGTTGCAGGACCTCCCATGAGGGGCTATAAGGTAAAGTGCATAAAATTTAGTTGTTGAACTGGGATGGCCAGTCTGAGGAGACTTTGAATCTGACCTGTCTTGATGAGCCTGCTAAGGGGACTGTGCTGCAAATGCAGGCTTCTCTGATGTTGAACTTTGTAGCATTCTAGGCCACTATTGGAGGCAGAGGGACATTTTCAAATAGGCTTCCTAGAAAGGGTATGACCATAGCAAAGTCTGCAAGGATAAATGTCAGGTCAACTCTGAGTGTGAAAGGGACAGTGCAGGGGCCATAGTGGGCAGAGGCAGAGACCCTAAGAGCCTACACCCCACTTGAAAGGAGCAGTTTCCACTCAACACCAGCTGGCCATCATCATATCAGAACACGGACACTGTCATGTAATTGAAAGTAGACACCTGAATTCTAAAGGAAATAGTCTAGCTTTTTAAATGTTAGAAGCTATTTCAATAAAATAAAATAAAATAATAAGGACACCTGATGGAGCATAGAAACTATATAAACAGTTTGCCTATTTATGACTTGCACCCAAAGTTTAGCTTGGAGCTTAAATTATTACAATTTTTTTCATTATTTAGTTTTGCATTGAAATTTGTGTGTGTGCACTTTTGTAATGAGCATACAACATTTCTTTAAGTAGAGAAAGAAGGGAAAACAGCCTTATAACCCAAATTGCTATTTGTTGTTTCATTTTTCTTGATGCTGCCTGCAAAGTTGGGACACGTTCAGTTTGCCCGGGTGGTGGGTTTGATTTATGGAATCTTATCTCAGGGAGGAAGAAGACAACATACCAAAGGTGCCGGATGAAAGCAGGGCTGCTGGCTTTCCTCATACACTCATTCCCAGAAGAATGAGCACTTACCCTCACTGAGTGCTCATCTGGCCCTGCAGGTACAGCAGTGAACACAGCAGACAAAATCCCCACCTTCATGGAATGTGGCTGGGGGAAACCAATAATTGTTGAGTAGTAATACATAAGTTATAGGATAGGTCTGATGGCGATAAACACCAGCGAAAATAGGCAGAGGTGGGGATAGCAGGACTGGGAGGCTATGGTTTCCAGCAGAGTGGTCTGGGAGAGTCCTACTGAGAGACACCTGAAGGAAGAGTTTCATTCCATTACACATGCATTGTGCTTACAGTGTGCCAGGCACTGTGCTAGGCACCCTGGAGGGGCTTCCAGTTTGTCATTGACTTCCTTTTACACATGTTCACAAAGAAACAAACCACAGGGTTTTTTTGGTGGCAGGTGGCAGACATACCATACAGGTTTGCTTATTTTTTTTTTTTAAAAGACCCACTTAAGTGGCAAATGCAGCAGTAATTCTTCAGCTTCAGACACGACTGGATCCAAGTAGCTAATCCATGTCACTAGGAATCTATCTCTCTCAGTCTCTTGCTCTACTTTCCCCAGGCTAACATCTTTCTCAGGAACTTTCTGTACAAGATGCCCTGTGTAGTTCCAGCTTTGCATGAACTTTGCAAGCAATAGTTCAGGTATTGCATCCAAGGACTGCAGTTTTTTTTTTTTTTAATTCCAGCAAAAATTTGGGGTTTTGCTCTTATTACTCCAGGCCAGGTCACTTGCATCAAGAGGTAAGAAGGACTGAAAGGAACCTGCTAATGGGGAGATCTTCAAGCATCCCCATCTGTCAACTCAGACCTTGTGACCTTGAGCTAGAGCTTAGTTTTTGTCTCTAGGTGAGGGTGGTAGACCAGCTGGTTCTCTGAGGACCCTTAGACATCTGTTTGCATTTTGGGCACTTTATCTGAAAACAAACACTATTTAATTACCAGGTTTAAAACAATTAAATTGTGGATTATTTAAAACAATTAAATTCACCAGGATTGAGGATCCTGGTGAAACACACTGGCTTTTTTTTTTTTTCTTCACCATCCAGCTCTCTGGGTGAATTACTGAGGATGCTGTGCAGGGTGGGGAACTTGCCTGTGCTTGAACTATGCTGTTTCTTGGTGGCTCCCACCTACCGCTCTGGCCACATGGTATGCAAGATGCCATGTGAACATTTTTGGGTGGTAATGGGAAGTGAGTTCACTGCCATGAATTTCGCGCTCCAAAAGCTGGAATGACACATTAAGGAAGATTTAGCCTGACTTCACCTCCCAGTGTGAACTTGTGAGCATGACTGTCAACAGCTGGGGAAAATCAGTTGCGTGCATGTCAGCATGTGTTTCCAAGACACTGATGAGAAGCCTCAGTCCAGAATTCTGATTGAATGGCCATGTCTCATTTCTGCAGTTAGATGCACACCAGTGTGTTTCCCCAGGCAGATGGGGAGGATCACAGGGATTGCTCTTTGGTGACTGTACTAATGCGACTCACCTCTTATCTTCGTCAGATGTCTGCAAGGGCCAGCGTTCATGTTGCATGGTGGGGGCTTGGTGGTGACTCATCTCAAAGCTAGAAAGCCACACATCCCCTGTTATAGGAAGTACTGGCAGGCATTACAGTGTCTTAAGCAGGCAGCCGCGGGCCATGTGAGTGATGGACTGAGAAATACTGTGCAGGAGTCAAGAGCCCTGGGGCCTGAATGAATTGGCTTGAAACCTGGTAGCCTTGCCATTTCCTCATTGTGTGACCTGGGGCTCTGTGAGCTTCAGTTTCCTCATCTGTAAATCAGAATTATAAAAGGATCTGCTTATAGAGTGTTGTCAGGAGTAAATAAGAAAACACGTGCTAGGTTCTTGTCAGCTAGAATGAAGACTGCTCTTGGTGCTGCTATTCCAATGCAGCTGTGACGGAGTCGTCTCATAATAGCTAAGACACACATTGTGCTTATTACATGACAGGCCCACCATACTTATGTGACAGGCACTGGTTTTAGTTCTAAGTTCCTTAACTCAGCTCAGTAATGTGGCTTTCGTATTCACTCAGTGAGCACTATTACTGAGGTGATTGAGTAACTTGTCTAAAGTCACAGAGACACTGAGTGGGGATGTGGGATTTGAACCCAGGCAGCTGGCTCTAGAGTCCTTGTTCTTAACCACTGCTCTATACAGTCTCTCCAAAACTAGAGCAACACAGAGAGCTTTAGGTCAGGACATTACTTCAGTACTTTCTATAAATTGGCTCATTTAAACCTAACAATAAATTCTGAGGTAGTTGCTATTATTCTCCCCATTTTACTGGTGAGGAGACCGGGGCACCTAGAGAGGGGTAAGACCTGAATGGAATTCACATTCTCCTTGGGTGGGTGATACTTGACAGGGAAGCTGACCTCTCTGGGTAAGAGGTGACTGATGAGTGTGCTGCCTGCAGACCACCTCCGGAGGGTGGCTGCTTTTTTTTTTTTTAATGAGAGGGGCTTGCTTATGGATTTTAGCTTTATTCCTTGTCTGAAGCTGCTCCTGGGCAGAGAGAGAGCTCTTGGGAAGGTGTAGCCTCCCAGGAGACAAGGCCTTCGAAGAGATGTCTTCAACTTGGGCCTTTTGTGGCGCCAGGGCGTAGCGTAGCCTCACCACAAATGCTGTGTCTGGCCTTGGAGGTGACAGTTCTATCACCCGGGAAGAGGAATACATCTTAAATAAGGCCCAGCTGGGGCCATCATCCACTGTCTAATAAATCTGGGTCTTGTTTTGCTTAGCTGCAAAATGGAGTGAGTGCCGGATGAAAGCATATGATTAAAAGCCCAAATCCAGGTAATTCCATATTTCACAGTGTGGACTAAGCAAGTCTTCTTGCCACTACCTTACATATTGACTATGTGAAACTTACAAGGCTCTTGCTTAATAATCAGCCTCTATTGTTGGCTATTTGAGCCAAGTCTAGTTCCTCTCTCTGAGTCAACTCTGGGAACCACATCCTTATCACTCAGCCTGAGTTTGTATTCATTTTGTAAGGATGAAGTTCTGGGTCATTTCAATGTTCTTAGAAAATGCTGCCATATTATCCTATAGAAACATTATGCCAATTTATACATTCACAATTGTGAAGCAAAGTGCCTGTTTCTCTCTGCATTGTTTTTTTTTTAAATTTATTCTCTTTTTTTTTTTTTTTAAAGATTTATTTACTTATTTAAGCACTGGGTACAGTCAGAAGCGCAGGAGGGTGAGAGAATTCACCAGAGCCAGAGCGGAGAGTAGAACAGGCAGACTGATGAAGTACACTGCTGAGGGGAGCAGCGGGCGGCAGGAGAGGTCTGCGCGCCATGTGGGACCCTCCTCTGGTGGCCGGGGAGCAGCTGGGGATCGAACCGGTGCTGCGGAGGCTGCGGGCAGCTTCGCAACCCAGCGCTCAACTGCTGCACCAACGGGGAGGCCCTCTCTCTGCATTCTTGCCTACTTTGGGTATTACCAGGTGGAAAAACATGCCATCTCATTAAACTTCCATTTTGCTAGTAACTGAGAATGGTGAGCATTTTTCATTTTAATGACTGAGCTGCTGCTTTTGTAAACTGTCAATGTTGGGGAAAAACATTTCAACTTTCATCTCTTATAAAGCTATTTTCTGATTATGAAATAAGTATATATGTATCAAAAAAGTTCCGACACTGTAGGAATATATAACCTGGTAAGTTCAGGTTCCTGGATTAATTCTAACTGCAAGAAATCACCATTGCTGACTGCATGGACATTGTATTTTCAGAATTTTGTAGAAAAATTTTGAATGCTACCATTTGGTCCTTCATGTCTTTTGTATCAAAATGTGTTTTGTTTGGTGGTGTTTTGTCGAGTGAAGGTTGTTGGTTTATTTTGATAAATAGACTTTTTCAAGGATTGAGTTTAGGGTCCACTGATTGAGATCACATTTCCCTGCACTTAGCTGGTTGTGTATGGACTGTGTGATCTGCCTCATCCAGCCCACAAGTCAGTGCTTCTGTGTTGTTGACAGAAGAGCTTTCTGTTTTGAAAATCAGCCTGCTGAGCTATAAAACCTGTGGTAAGAGGGCGAGGGTTCCTGTTCTGCTAACACCAGTAGCATCAGTAGCATTGCATTGGTGACAATAATTCATACAGTTATTAATAAGAGTCAGCATTTACTCTGTCTTTATATGTGTGAGTCTACTTAAACCTCACAATCCATGTGATGCATAAAATCTAATATTACCTCTATTTTCAATATTTTAAAACATGGGTTCCTAGAGGTCAAACCATTTGCTTAGAGACTCCACCTAGCAAATGCTAGACTCAGAACCTGAACTCAGCCCTGTCAGGTGCTGAGGACCTTTGGGATGTTAACCACCCACATGGCAGTTCTGCACAGCCTCTCCCTGAGCCCCTTGTCCATGTCAATCTTAATCCACATTTGTCTGTGCCAAATGCATCCAGGGACACAAGCTCCCCAATAAATCTCCAATCTTGTAAAGATTTGAGCAAGTGGGGAATAGGTAAAAAAGTGAGTTTCTGCAGGGACTGCATCCTTGAATCAGGCTCTCAAGAGGGGAGAACATCTTTGCCTGGGCAACAAAGGCGGTTGCCATGGAGGCGACTATGGCAACGCTGATGCAAGTGCTGGCCTGTTCCCAGTGGAGCCCAGCTGGAGAGCTGCGAGAGAGTGGGCTGGGGGCTTGCTCTGCCCTGTGCTTCCGAAGGACCACGTTTGATAGAAATATTGAATAAATAGCATCCAATTGATCGACACAGCTAATTTCTCTCTCACCAGTTTGTGACTCTTGTTGATTAGGGGACCAGAAAAAATCCTTCAACAATTTGGTGCGACTCAGAGCAGAAATCTGAGACTAAAATGGATGGCCCGGACCTTAATAATGGCTCTCAATGCCTCAGCCTTCTCTGACACAGCCCTTGTTTCTCAGGGCCCCAGTGAAGATGAAATTTGTGCACATAAAAGGCAGAGCACTATTACTACTCTTACCGTTATTATTACTATTAAACTGGTAATATCGCTCTCTTTTACTCAGCATTTCTTTCACTCTGAGTCGTTCTCTTACTAAGAATACGCCCCCTTACCCAGGCTTTGGGGGTGACTTGTTGCTTTGGCCTAGTTCCAGCACTGCCCCTCCCATTCCCTTTCCTTGCTGTCCACGTGGGCTTCAGCTAGTCAGATGGATTTCATTGACAGTTTGGGAATAAACATGTTTTTATGTGTGGCCTCAGTCACTGCCAAAAACAGCATTTACAGAGCTTCTAATTACCTTGTAGACTGTGGTAGGTCGTGTGTCAGAGAGTCAATAAATTGCTTTAAGCTTTTCTGGCTAATTTAAGAAACTTTTGGTGTTTTTAGTGTAGCTAAGCATCACCAGAATGTTTCTTAGAGATGCCCATTGCAGAGGACACATTTCTGAGTTGCAATTTTTATTTTGGAGGGGTCGGCCCACCTACATGCTGATTTGCTTGGTTCTGATCAATATATTATTGAATAAAGTGTGAAGATTCTTCTCCTTTCCGGGCAAAATGCCCTCTTGAAAAGTGTGCTGTTTGTAAATAGAATTTTTTGAATCAGACACTTCAGAATTTGAAAAACCAACTTATGTCTTTTTTGTATCTAATTTGTAGATAACTTGATTTTACAATTCCAGAGACTTTCTTCCTTTTCTTTTTAAGACAAAAATTGGAAAGACAGCTCAGGCTGATTTTAAAAAATGCTTTCTAAATGATATCTATTTGATCCAAATTCCTTTAAAACATTAAGAAAATGAAAATTAGGCTTATTGTCAAAATGTAGTATGCATATAGTAAAAGCATACCAGTTAATCTGCATGGATTTTTATTTGTAGATTTAGAAAAGCTAATAAATACGGCTACTCTCTATTATTATTACTGTAATAATAATTGTAACATTATTACTACCCAGTGACATTGGCTCTGGGCCTGGTACATAGTAAACATTTTAGTTTCCATCTCTTTTCCTGTGTTGTTGCTGCTTCTACAGTGGTTTACTCTGCCTATGTTCTCTGGAGCCAGACTTGGGTTTGAATCCTGGCTCTGCTACCTAGTAGCTGTGTGATTTTCAGCAAGTCACTAACCTGTCTGAGTTTCAGTTGCCTCCTCTATAAAGTACTTCCTTAAACAGTTGTTTTGAGGATTAAATGAGTTAATATGTATTAAGCACTTAGAAGGGTATCTGGCAAAGGGCTTGTTTTTTAAAAAATAAATCCTGAAAAACTTAATCTCCTTGTCTGATATATTGAGGATTCTCCAGGTCTTCCAAAGGTCAGTGGTGCTGATGAATTGGGGTGTCCATGACCTGAACCCACAGCCATGGAGTTGAAGAGCCAATGGTTCTCATTAGCGAAGAGCTTCAGTTTCTGTTTCAGACAAAGGGGGCCTCTCAGTGTTGGCGCAATGAGAAGGTGGGGTATGTACAAGGAGCCCTGGTTAGAAAAACACACGTTCGTTCGGGAAAGAACAGGCTCTCCCCAGGCAAAACTTTAGAAAAACAACAATCTGCTGCCCCTTGATTAAAGGGTAGAAAACTAATGATCTTTTCCGGAGGGAACATGAGGCTTCTCTCTCTGCCCGGCTGTGACCTGGAGGTGCAGGATGTGGATTTCCTTAGGATGTAATGAAGCCTTTCCCATTGAAAACGTGCCATGATTCAGATGGATGCAGGTGGGGAGAGAGAGAACCATTCCCTTGCTTCTGAACACTTTAGAAACACCATTTGCAAGCCAGCACTTTGAGAATATGAAAAAATAATTTCCTAATTGGATTTCTGAAAGACCTTCGTGACAAAACATCCTTTCAAAAATATTCTGTAGTTTCTGTGAATTAGACCAGCTTACAAATTAGCTCAAATGCTTGAGGTCTGGTGCTGCCACTGAGCAGCCGTTCATCCACAGATGGGCTGATCAGAGAAGGCCATTGAGGTAGCAACTGGGAAGCACATTATTTTCATGCTGAATAAATGCCAATAAATACTAATCCTAGTTTCTTTCATCAAGGAAGGGGAATGAAACATTCCATCATGGGATAATTTGTGGTTGAATTTTCTCACTGTCTTCCATACTAGTCTATTAGGGACAGGAGTTCCTGTTGACCTGTAGTATTTGGCTGGAGAAGACAAGAAGTTTCAAAAGAGTTTACAAATATTTACTGAGCAACTACCATGTTCCAGGTGCCCGGGGGTGGGAATAAGTCATTCAAAATTTTGCCCTCAAGAAGCACACATTTTAGTGACTTCAGCGGACTGGACTGGATAATATCTAATACCTGTCAACAGATGATGTTTTTAAGACATCTTCAGATTGGCCCCCCTCAGTTTTCATCCCTCAACTTCCCAGAAACCTGTGCTTTGCTGCATTCAGTGGGTGTTTCTCCATGCCCTGTTGTGTGCCATAGTTGAGCACTCCTGCCTTGGAACATTCTCCTCCTTAGACTCCTGGGGTGTGCCCCCCTTCTTGGTTCTCTTCTCACTTCCATGGGTCTCCTTCTCTATCTAATCCAACTGCTGACTCCATTTCGTCTATGCCATTTCTAGTGTGGCCTTTCACACGTCATAAATCCACTCTTGATTTTTGTTCCCACTATGCTCCTTCCATGTGTCTTCTTATCCTCTCAGTTGCTCAGGCTAAAATTCTTAGCACATCTTACTGCTCTTTTATTTCACCCTCCATATCTAATCTACCAGCAAATTCCATGACTCTACTTCAAATAATTCTACCCCTGCTCACTACCTCCCCCATCTTGGTCTAAGTCCCTGTTGTCGCTTACCGAGCCACCATGAGGACTTACCTCCATCCCTGCTCCTTGTCTTACCCCTCCTACAGCTCTTTTCTTCACACAGCATTGAGAAGAGTCCTTTTAAAACTTAGGTCAGATTTCTGCACTGCTCAGAATCATCTTTGGCTTTCTCTCAGCTTAAAATCCAAGACCTTGTAGGACTCTCTAAGCCCCTTACCATCTGGTTCCTGCTCCCTCTGTCACTTTCTCTGCTCTTTGCTCACATGCTGATCCACTAAGCTCTACTAGCCTTGCTGCCCTGCACCCAGGCCCCAGGGCTTTGCATCTGCTGTCCATCCATCTAAAACATTCTTTCCCTTCTTTCAGGTTCGAGCTTCTTTGTTGGGGTAAGTCTTCCCTGAACTCTCCATAGAAATGGAAACTTCCCCCACGACTCCCTACTCTCCCACCTGGCTTTGTTTTGCTCCATGGAATTGTCACCTTCTAGGTAGCTTCAAGAAAACAGGGACTATGTTTTGCTCTCTGTAGTGTATTCCTTATGCCTGACACACAGTAGACACTCAGCAAATATTTAGAGCTAACATCTATTAAGTAGCATGAGCCAGGTATAATGCAAAGCACCTTACAGAAATTATTCACGCCTCATGGCAACTCAATGAAGTCTAGTCATGTTCATTTTCAACTTGGAAACTGGGGTTTGGGGAATTTCTGTAAGTTATCCTGGGTCATTTGGTGGATGTGGCTTGAACCTAGGTCTTGGGGACCGACCAGCCCATGCTCTGATTCCCTTGTGTGACCGCTGTCTCTTGTTGTTCACCTTACTTTGTTCTAGAAAGGTTTATGGTAGCTGCTCAACAAACGAAAATGTGAATGAGCAGCCCACTGTGGACTTGATATATGGAAGAGGACAGGAGCCTTGGGTTTGCCTTGATGGGATGGTGTCTCTCAGGATGTCTGGGGCAGTTAAAGCATTTTGCAGGTACTTTCTCCTGGATGAGGAAATACAAAGGAACCTCAGCAGGATTAGTAAAGTGTAAAACCACATAAAATCCTTAAATGCCTGTGCAAAGAGGCCATGTTGGAACCTGACCTGCCTTCATCACAGTGCTGTTCATTTGGACAGCTCTGGACAAAGAAACTGGCTTGAGTTTGCCTTGCTAGGTGTCAGCTCAGCCTGAGAGAGGCACAAGGGAGTAGAACTGCAAACGGCCATAGTGTCTTGTCAGACTTGCCTCAGGGTCCCTGCCTGGCACACAGAGGCCTGAGATAGTCTCCACTATGGAACTTTTTCTCTTTCTTAAGTGGTAGATTCATATTCTGTCGATGTGTATCTAAGGCTACTATGATGCTGTTGACCATGGGCTTACTGAGGGTAAGCATCATACCTTCTTCCCCCAATAGATCATTAAGCGCCTACTAAATGCAGGGAGTTCAGAAATAACAGTGAATCCAAGTAACATAGTCTCTGGCCTTCCAGAGCTCATCACCAGCAAGGGGGCTAACTCTTAATGCACACCTTGTATACCAATCACTAAGAGCTTATATATATAGTATGTTAATTTAATGCTTCTAATTTGTGTAAAAGGATTGTTACCCCCACTTAAATAGAAGCTCAGGGAAATTTGAGAGTAGGCAGCTTGATTCAAGTCTCCAGCAAGAGAGGGAGGAAGCTGCTCTTAGCGCCCCAGGTGGGTTCTACCCTGAACATCAGGCTGAGTCCCACGAGGAGTGGGCAGAGAAACAGCCTCACTGTTCACTTCTGAAACCCACACTCGTAGGAGTCATTCTGGAAATAGAAACTCACCCTCTTTTCAAGGTGGTGGTGAAGCATCACATTTGTTCCCATGTGGCGGGAAGATGTGGCCTCTTGCCAGCCCTGAGGGCTGTCACTGCTGAGCTTGTTCCGTTTGAGTCTGGCGTACACATGTGGATTTGAGTTCATGCCCTAAATACACCTTGAATCCTGATGTTACCCTCCTCCTGTGGGTATTTCTCCATTTCTACTATAAGCTCTCAAGAGTGGAGGGTTTATAACTTCTTGCCCACTTTTTCCCAGTCTGTAGCCTTCTGGGTTGAGACGTGTTCCCTCCAGCTGCAGCAGTTCTCATCTGCCTGGAGCATCCATCCCACGCCCCATCAGTCCCGAGAGGAGGTGGCCGGCTCCTGGTCAGCAGCCTCCTCCCCAGGTCTGCGGTGTGACCGTGACATGTGTGCACACCCCATGCAAGGCCTACCTCATGTTAGGGGTCCGAGGACTGGACGCAGTTACCTCCCCCACTCCCAGCCCCATGAAGAGGCCCAGCCATATGTCCTTGTGTCTGGGAAATTTGAAGTATCAAGTGCCATTTCCTGCCTGGTTGGATTTTTGCTAATGGTGCCAAGCACTTGCTTCGAAAATGCAAGAAATATCCCCAGGACAGGTGGGCGCTCCTGCGATGAGGACTTGGCCTCGGCAGGCTTCTGAGATGCTGTGATTTATGTTGCCAGAGTCCCTCACAGGCTTCACAACGAGCCTCCTCAGGAGAGTAGATTTTATTCCCTGAAGCTGTCATGAAAGCCACCTGGGTGGTAGCATGGGGCTGGGGAGGAGGAGGAGGAGACTACCAGGAGACTGAGATGCCTGATTAGATTGCTAAAGGGGACTGTAGCTGAGGCAGCGATCTGGAAGCCTGGCAGGTGGTGGAATGCAAGGGGGTGGGAGCTAACAATTAGGGACAGCCCTTCTCTGGGTAGGTTTCCTGGCAGTTTCCCCAGTGAGTTGCAAGAGTGCCCTGGATGAACAGACTTGCTCTGATGCTTTTTATTTGCCTGTGAGACCCGGCATACGGGGCCCTCCCACCAGGAACCCCCAGGCTGCGTTCATTCAAAAGCATGCTCAGCCCTGTTGGCGGGGCCTCTCTCCCTGTGAGAGGTACACCCTCTGAATCTGGAGCCAGACACATCTGGAGGTGAGTCCCGATTTGGCCACCTACCAGCTGTGATTCTGGCATCTCCGAGCCTCCATTTATCTTGTCTATAAGATGGACTAATGAGAATTTCCCCACTAAACTGTCATCGTATATAATATATGAAAATATAGCATGATAGAATATAGCATACAGTAGGGCATTTATTGTACATTATATGAAAGCATGTGAGACCATTGGCTTTAGGAAATAGAATATGTAACACTAATTTACTTACAAGTCATGTACTAACTTTACAAAGTAGTGTATCGTTTTGTTGCTGTGAGACTTAGCTATGTTGGTGAGTTTTTAGCACAGTCCCTGGCACATCATGTCACTGAATCCCTGTTAATTATTGTGATCAGCATATTCTGTGGACCACAACACAACAAACAGGGACACCGCTATTCAAAACGTTCTGGTGTATGTTGTTGCTTTAGAAGCAGTGAAGCTCATCAAATAATTAGGAAAGCAAAGCCCAATTATAACCCGGGAGGGGAGGGAGTGGTATCTAGGGAGAAGTATTGTTGAATTCTAAGCTGTTGGTTTTTTTAAGGGAGCAATGTCTTTTCAGAACTTAGACCAACATGTTACTAATAAAGAAGAGTATTACATCTAAGGAACCACCCACATGTTCCCTGGGTGTCTTGAGATGTTATTAGCCTGGGTGGTTGTTGTTGTAGTGTGGGTAAAGAGCAGGAGGGGGGGAAGGGGGAGATAGATATAAAGACACCTCGAGTGGGGGTTCCCATCTGTGATGGTAAGTTGTCCTGGCTCTTCTCGGTCTGTCCTGTGCCTCTGGTTCTTGGAGCCCAGACTCAGGGTGGAGGTCTCATGCTGACATGGATGGAGAACTCAGCTGTGGCAGGACTGGAATCAGCTTGCATCTCGTCTTGACTCTCCATGGTGGGTATCAGTTGCCCTGTTTTGGGGAGCATAAGAGCACAAGAGCTCAAGAGAGTGCTCCTCATGCAAGAGGTCACACAGCTAACAAAACACGCTGGGATTTCAGAAGCCACTTCCACTTGCTGATGACAGTCAAGTCACTGATATCCTTAGGTCTCTGTTTTCTTCTGCATTCATGGGTATAATCTTGAACTCTACCTCACAGTGAGCAGCAATGAGATGAACTCTGTGAACTATTAGTGTATACTCAATACCTGTTAGCTCCTGCTACTATTATAATTCCCTTGTTCTTAGGATCTTGATTTCTCTTGGATTGTGGAGCACCGCTCTTGCTGTGAAGCCCTGGCCACAGTCTCTGTAGATTTTCTGTCATACGGCAGAGAGGTCAAAGTAAAACGCCACCCACACCCCCTTTTGATAATCAATGATTACACTCCAGGGCAAGTCCCAGGTGGACCCTTTTCAGAAATACTTTTCCGTGAGGTGGTACTTAAGTACATGGGGAATTTGTGTTGACAGACAGCATTTTTAGGGGGATAATTATGACTCTCTAAAATCACTGTAAAAGGTGCCCCTGGAGGTATGTTGCCAATAGTGGGTTCACTTTACAAGACAGAAATCAGGTTCCTGGCCTGCTGGAGCCTCCCAGGTCCTTCCCTGCGCCTGTCTCTGGAGCTGCTGCATTGAAGCTTCCTCCATCTGTCTGAGGAGAGATTCATGTGGAGAAATTAGTAGATGACAAAGCCAGTTTGGGCTTGTTAAGTATCCCATTGATGCCCCTTTAAAAGTTAGGAGCTCAAGTGTGGCTCTATGGAGACCCTGGGGTTCCCCAGCATGAGGGCAACGAGGGAATGTCCCAGGCTGCTGAAGCCATAAACATCACCTGATGGTGTCCATCTGGGGTTTGTTTGTATGTGAGACATGAAGATAGAGGATGGAAGTTTTATCATACTTACTGAATCTTCCAGGTTGAATTTTAGATTTGACGTTATTTTTAAAGCTGTTTCGAGGGACTCTGGGGCTTTCCTCCTGGGGGGCTGGGGAGGAGTTGGCTGCTCTAGGCAGTCGCAGCTGCTCTGATTATCTAACCAATGAATAACAAACACATTGTTTTCTCTTTTCTCCTCTTTTAGGCCTAAACGGCAGCGGCAAAACAACTTCCCCATGTTTCCCTCCCCCAAAGCCTGGAATTTCAGAGGGGTAAGTTTTTCCTGCGCTGTTATGTGTCCCAGTCCAGATGCTCCAGGGAGGACGCTGTTGGGTTGGCTTTGCTAGAGTCACAGTCATTGACTTTGCCACTGAGGAGACTATGTTTGCATCAGTGGTTGTGGTTTAATTAGAAACTCTAAGTGGCCTGGTGAATGTGTGATGACATGGCTTGCCCTGCTGGTCCTGGACTGCTGGAAGCCTCTTGTGATGAAGCAAGAGACAGTGAGGCTGGCACTGTGGCTGTTTCCTTGGGAACCTGGAGGGATCAGTACACAGTGAAGGAAAAAGAAATTGGAAATGTCCAGTCTGATAACACATAGATTTATGACTGTGAGGAGCTTTACTTTCCAAAAGGTGATGTCTGTAAGCTTTAAAGGGCATCATGAAATTCCCCCAATCACAAAGCTGTAGACTCTTACAGGTGTAGAAGGGGTCAGAGCCCACCTCTTCTGGATGCAAAATTCTCTTCCTTAACATAATAGTAATAGTCAGATTGTATGGTGGGCCTAATGGATGCCACAGTGAGTTCTAACACTGACCTTGGGAGCAAGTCCCATGTGTGTATAGAGAATGTTCTCAATTCTTTTTTACCTCCAGACCTTGACATGTACTGTTCCTTCTGCCCAGAACACTGTTCCTTGCTTCCCTACTCTGCATTCCTGTACACACTGCAATGGGCTCACCAACTTCATCCACTGGGTCTAAGCAGGAAACTGTCATGACCACCCCCCACCAGACTGAGCAAAAGTCCCTCCTGTGTACCCCTGTACTTTCTTACCACTGTTAAGCTAAAACTATTACTTAGCACTTACTGAAATTTAAGATTGGAAGCCCTAAGCATTGGTTGTATAGCGAGGTCATAGTCTCTCTTGGTCATTGCTATATCCCTGGGCCTAGCACAGTGCTTAATTCATTTGTTGAATGAAGGAATGAATGAATGAATGAATGTAATGTATAGATAAATAAATGTCTTACATCCATCAGGCAAAAAATCTACTTTGGATTGTGTTTCAAGTTCAAGATTTTAGTCTTTTCAGCACTTTATTTACTCTTCAATACCCTATATCGAAGTCATGTACACACTGTATGTTGTATATACAGACCTATACATAGGTTGCAGTTATTTTCCCAAAATGTGTAATTAAAAGTAAATGTAGATCATGGTTCTCTTTTAGCTAAATGTGAAATATGCTTTCTACTAGGTACAAAGAGAAATGTCTTGACCTTTTTTTAGTAGGTGTTCATGCCTTACTAAATGCAAGTTGTGTACCTCCTAGGTTGTTTATGGTTTTGTGGATAAGACACCCCCCCCCCCATTTCTCAAAAGTGTGTTCAGTGGGATCATCATAACCTTCAAATGAAAAAAGACATGTGTGGTCAAATCAACTTGGGGCACAGCTGAGAGCTACGACTGCAGGACTTCTCAGAACCTTTGGTGTGTTGATGTGCATGGGGATTAGATTAAGGAGAGCTCATATAGCATATCCCTAAGGTATTAACCATAAAGCTTTTGTTGGCAAAATAATTTGTACACACATTGGAATAGTTGACATCTGTAGTCAGTCTTGAGCAGTAGAGAAATTGGACTGCTGGTGAACAAGTTAGCCTTTTGGAGAGAGTAGTTTTCCTCTCTCTCCCCCCTCAGTGTTGATCTCCTTTTGATTCAAAAGTGGTCACTATCCAAGGATTGGGGTACATCTAGGATGACCATGTACCTGAGTTTGCCCAGGACTGTCCCAGTTGTAGCTCTCAAAGTTCTGCATGTTGGGAAACCTTTCAGTCTCTAACAAACTCACATAATTGATCATCTGCCTATGGCCATGAGACCTCTTCAGCTGTATTCCCTTCAAAAATATTCTGGGGCCTCCCCTGGTGGCATAGGCAGTTGAGCGCTGCGCTGTGAAGCTGTCCACAGCCTCTGCAGCGCTGGTTCGATCCTAGCCGGCCAGCGAGGGTCCCACATGGCATAGCAGACCTCTCCTGCCGTGCCCGCTGCTCCCCTCAGCAGTGTATTTTGTCAGTCTGCCCATTCTGTTCCACGCTCTGGCTCTGGTGAATCCTCTCACCCTCCCGCACATCTGGCCTGTACCCCGGTTCTTGTATAAATAAATCTTTAAAAAAATATTCTGCACATTTTTGAGCATGACTGGTTCACAGAACCTGCTGTTCAAAGGAAACTGTTAGATATATATATACCTGGTTTAAATGACCTTTTGTTATCCTCGCTTCTGTAGGTGACATTTAAAACAAGTTACTCACTGCTGGAGAATAAGCAAGTAGACAGCCTGGGTAACTGTAACTAAATAGGTATCAGAATCTAATGCATTGTAGACTTCAGCTTCCCGTCTGTCCTCCAATTCTTAGCCAACTCACACAACTTCCCCAAATACTTAAAATTGTTGGAGTGAATAGTCTGTTAGGTAGTTAAGCCAGTTATGGTGTTTATCTTGGTCTCTTGTCCTTGCTTTGATTTCTTCTGGCTCCTGACATGGAGGTGTCCCAGAGGGAGACAGTCCAGGGTCAGTCGGCAGACTTCCCCGGCTTGAACTGTAATCCTTTCTGGCACGGCGGGGTGAAAGAGAACTCACCAAGTGTGAACAGCCTCACTCCCAGCTTTGTAACCATCATATGGTCACTGAAACAGAAGAAGGACCCAGAATGCCAGGTTGAAGACACTTGAGGCTATTCTAGCAGATACATTTTCTGTAGTGAGATGTGACTCCCAGGCTGTAGGCTGAGCCTAAAGTGCTGCCCTCAGGCAGTAGGATGTGCTTTTTGTGAACTCAGATTTCTTTTTTATTTAGAAAAGAAGGCTTTAGAATCTCTGTGTATTTGTATTCTCTGGTATTTATATTCACACAAGACCATTATAGAAATTTGCACTTTCTATTCCTCTTTAGCTGGTAAAGAAAAAGGATCCTGTGATTTGGGTGAGGAGGTGGTGAGAAATGATTGGGAAAAGCAAAAGAAGGAACCAAGGGCTCTGGTTGAGAAGTGAAGGGGGAAACATGGAGGCTCAGGAGAAAGTGGAAATGGCATGAGGGGAGAGAGGGTGCGGTGGGCATCTTAAGGAGTAGACATTTTGGGAAAAGAGGCTTTCAACTAGTTGTCACTCAGTCCTGCTGAATGAATTGTGTTGTAACCCCTTCCTCTCTTCCCTGGAAACTTCCACCGCACATCTGCATTTGTGGTTTTCTTCTTCTGCTGGAGGTTTTGACTGTAGAGAAGTTCAGGAAGGTGATACTTGGAGGTCACATCCTTCCTACTGACCAAGTTCTTTGGCCCTTTCACGAGTTGTCCTTGCTGTTAACCGTGGCTTGTGTTTGGCCCCTCTGTTCTCATGCGCGTCAGAGGAGACAGAGGCCCCATATTACCAACCCTCTGGTTCTCTCCCACCCTGCCAGGCAGTGTGCAGTACTGTGTTCTTCCCACTACACCCCCGGGTCAGGTATGTTTGTGGAGAGAAGTCAAGAGCATGGTTTTGGTTCGTGTGTGCCTGCAGTTGAGTTTCAAGTCCCTTTTAAGTGCACAGGTGAGGACCCACAGTCAGGCCAACCCTTGTCACATTGGAGTTGCCCTGTAACACTCTTACGTATTACCTCCTAACTAGGAGATTCTTAGCAAGACTTATTTTATGCAAGTCATTCAGCTTGTGTTGTAGCTAAGCATATGGGAACTGATAAATCTGGGTGCACAAGCTGTGCCTGGCTTAAGGAAATTTGCCCTCTTCCCCCACTCCATCTCTCTCTCCTCCTCACCCCCACACCTACCCCTGCAGTGGCTAGAGCTTGTTCTGTGCACACTCAGACTGAGGGGCTTTACTGTCCACTGTGTCTGGACAGTAGAGCCCAAGCTCTATTGAGTAGGTGTTCCTTGGCGGTTATGACAAAAGCTTAGGTGGAGAAAAGACATGTGCTCTGGGTCAGATTACCCAAACAGGGACTTCAGGTGAGACACACTTCAGAGTGTCAGACTCCTTATCTGCAGAATGGGGCAAGTCATGCCATCTCCTCAAAATATGAGAGTTACAATGTGTGTGACGTTATCTGAATAATACCTTCATGTAACTGTATGAGAAAATATTAACTCCTTTTAACCAAGGTTCCCTTGCACCTGAAATGACTGTTTTCTAAATGTGTGCATTTAATAGATGCCTTTCCCTGTGAGATACTTCCTGGAAAGGAAGAACTGACTTTCTCTGGTTTCTATTTAGTCCTCTAGTCTTATTTCCCACTAGCTTCAGGGTAGATGCTGCCACCTGTGACGAAAAGAAAAAAAATCTCATCTTTATTCTGCTGACACAAAAATATGCCAGGCACTTGCAGTTCATTTTTAGATTCAAAAGCATCTTTCTTTTTTTGGTCACATGTGAGGCGGTAGGGATATAGTGGCTTGTATGACAGTGATGGAAATTCTGCACTGTGGAGGCAGAATTTATAGATGCCTTTGTTTATTGACATAGTTATCAGTCCAATTTTCCCCATTTTGTTCCAGAATTATGAAAGGTAAAGATACTTTTGATGTAGGGTTAAAAGTCTTAGCTGCAAGAAACTCAACTCAATGATTCTAAAGTGCAGCAGGACCTCAGAATCCCCTAGAACCAGGCACCAGAAGCCCGTAATTGTTCCTCTGTTATGTATTGCACTTTCTCTGAGAACTGGTTTCCTCCATTTCTCCATACTGTGGTAATGGTAATGCAGCCATCTGCAGAGAGATGGCCTTTTCTCTCTCAGAGCTAAAATTTCTAGGGAGGGATTTTGATTGGTCCGGCTTGGGTCAGGTGGATACTCCTGGACCAGTCAGTGGTGGCCATGAAGTGGGGGCCTTTGGTATCGCTTTGGTGGCTCCTGTGCTAACCATAGTAACGTGGGCACAAAACTATGGTTTTAGAAGCCATAGTTTCCAAAAGAAGGGGAGAAGCACTAGGTCTGCAAAAGTCTTCATTTCTCCTCCATAGTGAAGAGTAGTACCCTGATTGCCAGGATCTGAATCTCTAATGGACGTTAGTCCTAATTCTTCCTTTATGTGTGGTTAGAAGCAGACCTTTTAGTTACAGGTTTTTTCCAACTCAAATCTGATCTGGGAGCAAAAGTGGCCTGCTCATAGGCTGTAAAACATAATAGTTCTCTGGATTACTCAGAATAATAACAGAGCCTGGAAAAGTGCATTCTGAGTTGACTAAAGTCATTTCTATAACGTTGGGAAGTATCAAAGCTTAGCTGAGGGTTTTAAATAGAAGGCAGCCCAAGAATCCATATCAGTATTGCTTGTCGTCTGTCACATTTATGATTTTTCATGGAGCATTTTATTTTTTATTTTAATCAAGTTTAGTCTTTCTTCTACAAACAAGACCATGGTGTGATCTTGTCACCCCCAAAAGGCCCTTATACTGTTGGAAGGCATGAGAGAAGCTGCTGATGTTGAGAACCAAGGGAAAAAAATCTATTTAGAAAACTCCTTTTCTGAAATTGAACCTTCAATCCTCAATTTTCCTTTTCCCCTCCATACGGATTTTATTTTATTTGTTTTCTGCCCATGATAGAAGTTGAGATGGGAATTGTAAGGAAGTTGGTAAAGGTCCTGTCACTGATTTTCGTTCCCTCCCATCAGTTTCTTCCTCTTTGCAATTAATGGCGATTAAATGGCCCATTTAATGGATTGAACTGGGTTTAGCTCATTGTGACTCTTTAAAAATAAGCCCCTCTCCCCTGCCCGCTGCTTTTTAAAGTGCTCAAATCACACTGTTCATTTAACTATTTGGAAAAACATAATCAGCAGCAAGGGGGAAAAAGTGGAGTAAATTAACAATACAGAGAGGATGCAGGCAGCTTGGAAGGATCTCACCTGAATCCTGGGATTCACAGCACATGTCTGTGTCGGCCACTGTGATGATGTGGTCCAAGGACCAGGGTTGAAGTTCAAGCACAAGGCACATGGACTGTAGGCCTAATACGGGTGCTTTATTAAAAAGACTCAGGGATAAGTTACTCAATCAACAGTTGCAGTTTGCCAATGAACTGGTTGAATACTTGGGGTAATTTTAATTTTATTTTTGTTTTTGGCCAGAGGACACATGAAGCCAGAATGGGCCTCTCCAATGGGTAGTTAAATTAAGGCCTGAGATATACTAAGTACTCATAAATACTTAGTGCCTGTGTATATTTAGTACCTCTAAGTCTCATGCATATCGAGTGCATAAAAACATTTAGTAACCGGATGCCTCATCATTTCCCAAATATATATAGTACACACATGTTCTGCTTACTCACCGCTTATCTAGAGTTAATTTCTGTTATTAAAGGTAAGTCTTACAGACTTATTAATCTTCAGCTATCGAAATAAATGTTCTTTCAAAGTAAGTGCTCCTTGATTAATTGCACAGGACCCATTTTTAAATGGGCTGCTCTATATAAGCCTGATAATGGAAATTCTTCTCTTAACCGGAGCTCTTTCCTTTTGCCATCCAACTCTGGAAGTCTCTTAGAACACAATCCCTGGACTAGCCTTTTTGTGCCGTTGAGTGCTGATATGTCCTGTGATGCTGATAGCCAGACCAGCTGGGTTAGAGGCTGCATCAGCAGCCTGAACTGCTGGTGCCCTGAGCTCCTGGCTGACACAATCAGAGGGAGGGAGGTTGCAAGCAACCAACCTCTGTTAATACATAGTGTATTTTGTGTACCCCCAGGGCTGATTTGATCTAACATCCCTTTTAGAAAAAGAGAGAATGAGGCCCATTTGTTTCACATCATCGCTCTGGTTTGAGGAAAGTAAAGTGCAGTTTTATCAGATATGCCTTTAATTTATGCAGGTTCAACTATATCTACTCCTTGAAAAGAAAATGGGGAGGACAGTTGTGACTCAGAACTTGCTGTTTTGATGATCACAGTGGGTCATGGTGGTTGATGTGGGCTTTTTTTTAAAATTTTTTTTTGCAGTATGCTCCCTGAAAACAAGTTTTGGCTTCATCTGCAGCTAAACTGAAGGTGTATGTGTAATATTTGATCTGCTAGTAGAGAAGGAGCTGTTAAGTGTGGTTTATTGAGAGAAGGGACAGGACTTATCTCCTGTCTTTCTAGTGTATTTCCTTGATTGTTTTGTTTTACTTTGTGTGCAATTATTTTCCACTTTTATTATGAGGAATTTTGAAATGGAAAGGTCAAAAATAATTACAATAAACACCCACTGTCTATACTTAGCAGTTGCTAACATTGTGCTTTACCAAGTATCTCTCTTTGACTGTTTATACAGTTTAATTTGACTTTTCTAAATCATTTCTAAGTAACAGGATTATAGACCTGAGGACCCTTCCTTTCTAAATTCTACAATAAATGTGCCTTAAGAATAAGGATGATTTCCTGCAGTAACATCGCATCAGTATCAAATCTAAGAAATTTACTGATAAAATTCCCCATTTCCTGAGATTTGATTAAATCCATACTTCACCAATTTTCTTTTATATTTTTATATCCACTCAATAATCATGTGTTGCATCTATTTGGATATTTTGTTCACTTGTGTCCAATTGAAGGCCACTATTCCATTTTGTTATTATGCTTCTTAGTGTTTTTTTATTCTTGAATATGCCACTCTTCCCTCTTTCTCTCTCTTTTTTAATGACATTGATTTTTAATTTTTTTTATTTTTTTTTTAAAGATTTTTTTTTTTTTTTATTTATTCATACATGCACTGGGTACAGTCAGAAGTGCGGGAGGGTGAGAGAATTCACCAGAGCCAGAGTGGGGAGCAGAGCAGGCAGAAGGACCGAATTACACTGCTGAGGGGAGCAGCAGGAGGCAGCCATGTGGGACCATCCTCCGGTGGTTGGGGAGCAGCCGGGGATCGAACCGGCGCCGCAGTGGCTGCAGGCAGCTTCGCAACCCAGTGCTCAACCGCTGCGCCACCGGGGAGGCCCTGACATTGATTTTTTAAAAAGACTAGACCAGTTGCTTATGGAGTGTGTCTCACCTTTGAATTTATCTGATTGCTTCCCTGTGATGTCATTTAACTTGTCCCTCTATCCTATATATTTTCATTGGTAACTCAGGTCTAAAGACTAGGTTTGTTTCAGGTTAAGCACTTTGGGACAGGAAAACTTCCTAAGAGAGTCAGCTACTTGTATCCATTTGTTATTATGGGTGGGTGCTAATTTGTACCAGGCAGATGCTAATGACAACTTAATCTATGAGTGCAGAGTAACTTCTCTATAAATTCCTTGATGGGCGTGTTAGGTAGAACTTTTGCCCCTCCCCCCCCAAAAGAATTTATTACTATTACCTCAAGGAAAGGGCTGTTTAATAAGGGAATAGGCAGCTGCAGGACCCAGATTTCTCTCCGTGGGTTGGTTTCTTCCTCTCTGCTTTCTCCTTCTGCCATGTAAGTTCTGTTTCTGGTGTCGTCCCTTTTGTGTGGCATTGCTGGATTTGCAGGAGTGGCAGCTCTGACCCAGCCTGACACAATGTGTTAGCAGCTCTCTCCTGCCCTCACAGGGCAGTCTAGTCATAGGATAGGCCTAACTGATTCCCTATGAAAGCCTTCGTCATATCTCCTTTCTTGTGCTGGGGCTTCCGAACAGCGGGCAGGCTGCTGGCTGACTCCTAGAAGTGCTTCTCTCCCCCTGTGCAGTCATCTGGGGCCAGAGAGTCAGAGTCAAATGGATCTGCCATGCACCAGTTTGGGCAAGTAACTAGCCGTCTGAGATACAGTTTTCCCATCTGAAAAATCTGTCTCCTTCCAGGGTCCTTATGAGAATTTAGTGAAATAATCCAGGTCAAGTGTTTAGCACTGGGTCTAAGTGCTCAATAAAGACTCCTCTCCCACTACTGCTGCTGTTAGATTCACTCAGCAGGAATTAGGGGCAACATTGGGGAAAGTGGGCACATTTCCTGGAAAAAGAGTATGGGGAAGATACCCACACCATTTCCAGTATAATGGAAAACTCTCCATTTATCCAATATTTTCCTCATGCTACAGAGATCATGCCCTGGATTACAGGAGACTGAGTCCACACCACTTTCTCTTTGCATGCGTTCTATTAAATAGAAGAGATTTACTGGATGTATATGGGAATATAGACAGATTTCGAGGGAGGAAAGCAATTTCTGTGTAGAAGCTATTGAATGAATTTTAAATATAGTCTGGATATATTCTTGAGCACTCCTCTGTATTCCTTCTGATAGGTGTTGACTTATGGTAATTCAAATCTTTTCTATCTTGTGGAGTTTGGTGGTGGATCCAGTCCTGCATTTATTGAGCTCACAACTCTGCACTGGCGTCTTTCCTGCCTGTCACAGGCTGGTACGTTGAACTTGCTGTTCCTGGTTCCTTAATTCCAGCAACTTAGATGCCCAGTGAAAACTTCCAACAAATGACTACATTCTTCTCATGTTTGTGGATTTGATTGCATTTTTTGTATGTAGGAAAAATTAACACCATGTTTTAAAGGATAAAAGATTATTTAGATATTGAGGGACCATTTGATATCCCTGACCTCAGCAGGTCAGTGTTAAGAATTAGAATAAAAATTTTTTTTTTTCAAGTGCTGTTTTTCACCTATGGCACTAATCTGCATTTTTTATTTTTATTTTTATTTATTTTTTAATTTTTTAAAAAGATTTATTTATTTATTTATCTAAGCACTGGGTACAGTCAGAAGCGTGGGAGGGCGAGAGAATTCACCAGAGCCAGAGCGGGGAGCAGAGCAGGCAGAAGGACCAAAGTACACTGCTGAGGGGAGCAGCGGGCGGCAGGAGAGGTCTGCGCGCCATGTGGGACCCTCCTCCGGTGGCCAGGATGCAGCCGGGGATCGAACCGGCGCTGCAGAGGCTGCGGGCAGCTTCGCAACCCAGCGCTCAACCGCTGCTCCACCGGGGAGGCCCATAATCCGCATTTTTTAAAGTGATAATTTAATTAATTAATTTTTTTTTTTAAATAATAAATTTTATTTTTATATTCCCCCATACAACTGCACATGCCCCATTCTGACCCCAATCCCTCCCCTCCCGGCCCCCACCCCCCAAAAAGTGATTCTGGTTCATAGTTTTTTGTTGATTTTGATTTTCATAAAGTGATAATTTTAAATGCTGATTAGGGTGCTGAAGGATAGATGCTCTCACGGGCAGTCAGTGGCATTGTGACTTGACCTTTTTCTGGAAAGTTAATTTTGTCAAGAACTGTAAATATACTTGTACAAGCCATCTTCACTTCTAGGAATCTTTCCTACAGATGTCACAGAGGTATGGATTAAGATTTATGCACAAAATGTTTAGAGTAGCAATTGCTATAATGATAGAAAAAAAAAGGGGAAAGTCTCAATGTTCATTAATTGGAAACAGTTGGTGTGAACTGTGTTTTATCCATAGGGATACTTATTGTGCCCTCATGAAGGGGTGATGGGAGAAATGTATTAATTCAGAGAAAATGTTCATTGTTATGTTTTTAAAGTCAAGAAACAAAATTTTATGTATAATAATGACCTGCTATAGGGAAAAAAAATCACTGAAAAAGACTGAAAGAAAATATACCAAAAATTATTAATGGTTTCCTCTTAGTAAGTGAGGTTTAGGGGATTTTCCCCCTTTATTGGAGTAACATTGCTTTATAGCACATAAGGAATACTTTTTCTTTGTTTTTGAACTTTCCCAAGTTTCTACAGGTTGCATACATGATTTATATATTTGAGGGGAAGAAAAATGGTCAAATATTTGAATTGTCATTTTGAAGTGGAGCTTTAGGTTTTAAGGTTTAAGAATAGAAATCATTCTAAACAGGCAATAAGAATAAGTCTAAATTCAATGAATTGGCCCAAATCCTTTGGTTACCTAAGATGGAATTTTAAAATATGGCTATTTGTGGAGGAGTTTCAAATGTTAGAACTTGATAAAGATGAACTTGGAGAAATTTTATCTTCCTTTTATAACAACAACAAAATCCATAAAACCTACAAGGGTATTTGAGAGGGGAGGGAAGCCCCTTCATAAGAATGAATACTGTATCCTCAGGCAAGAGAGAAATCACAGCTCTAAAACAACCTCCTCAGAAACAGTTAATAATCTAAAGAATTAATTGGTAACCCAGTTGCATCTTACTGAGTTGGGGCACATTTATTTTTATAGGTTCGGGATGACAGCTTCGCACAATATGTTAGAATATCACTTTTGGAAAATTAGAGAAAAATATCTAATGTAGGTAGTCCATGTATTGCTCCTCTTGGGTTTAATTTATTATTGAAGTTCAGAAGACTGTAGTTTGCAAACTTAGCTTAGGAATTTGGCGGTCAAAAAGACCACCGGGTTTTTAAAAACACCCTCCTCCTCTGCAACCCAGTTATATTTTACATTGTGGAACTAAAATTGAATGTGATTTTCTTGGAGGAGCCTTTGTCAGCTCTTAATAAGTTTATCACAAATTCTAAAACTTCTCAAGGAAGGTCAAAAATGGAATTTTAGACTGGACTAGTCTTTTCCAGTTTGTAGAAATTGGTACAAATGAACAAGATTTGCTGTCTCGAAATATAATAAAGCCTCCGGCTGCCTACTCTTATAAAAGTCTTGATCATGTCTTTTCCCTTTATTTTTAAAATACACTCATCTCGTTATCCAGAGTGACTAAGAGCTCTGCATATGTGCCACTAAAATACTTGTCCTCGATTCCCTCCTCTTCTCCAGCATCCGTTGCTCAGGAAGTGACTTCTCCATCTTGTTCATTAGTCATTCTGACACCGTTCATCGGATCCCCTCCACTGAGTGCACCCACCGCGGGAACATTATCATCTTGCTGCTTTTATAAATGCCCGTTTCCCTTCACTGGCCCACTTGCTTTCTTTTTTCTGCGTAAGGGTTTTCTTTTAAAGACTAATGTTGCTTCTTATATCTCTTGTGTATAATTTTGTGTTACTCAGTGGTATCCAACTTCCTTAATATGTTAAGAAATATTTCCACTACTCAAATGTAGTAAATGTCATAAAAAAAAGTACACTGGACAAGAACAGGAAAGAAAATTCTTACTATCAGGTCGTAAGCAGGCAGTGCGAGTATCTCAATGAACTTGGCTTTTGTAGTGCTATCATTTATCCCAAAATTTTACTTTTACGTGTGGGTTATTGGTGGAAACACAAAGTTGGTATTCTGGGTATTCTCCCCTTAGCTACCTTCTGTTTCTTATACTTGATTCTAGTTTCATTTCTAGAAGAACTCAATCTCATAAGTTTCTGGTTTAATAATAGAAGGAGATTTAAAAAAAAAAAATTTTTTTTTACCTGTTGGTAATTGTGTTTATTTAAACAAACTCATGTGACTGTTGTTGCTTACAGTCCCCAGGCTCTTTTCTGCTGTCCTGGCAGGGTTTATGTTGACAATGGTGAGGAGATGCTATCAGCAGTTCATTGTGTGCTCTTTGCAGAAAGGGTCAGGGCAGCCAGCTCCAGTTTTTTCAAAACTGTGTTGGGTTAGTTGAATGATTTTTCTTAAGGTGTTTATCTGGTAGGGAAGGACAACCTGTGACTGACATGCCCAGGTCCCTAAAACACCCCCAGCCACAGCTGGGAGCAGGACTAGCAGGTTGGCTGAACCTGCAGGCTGGCTTCCCGGCAGACAGGGAGTGGAGCTGGCGAAGGCAAGATGCTCTGCTCTGATGTCCTTTGACAACATGGCTTCAGGTCCCTTGGCCCGCAGAAGCTCCAGGGCTCTTCCAGCAACTCTGACCAAGGGAAGACGTGGTGGAGTGTTTCTAAACAAAATTTTCCTTCAGGAAGTCATCCTGTTAACCAGAAGGTAACTTGGAAGTGCTGAAGTCTTGGCAAGAGCCTGACAACAAGAACTTTAAAGATACACAGTGCAAACTCATCACTTAGTATCATGACAGTAGAAACAGAAAATTTGACTTTTTAAAATCTACGTAAGCTACTAGCTTGTCTCCTAGCAAAGGTCCTCAAGGTGTGCAAGTATCTGGGAAGTGTGTTAGAAATGTAGAATCACAAGCCCTGACCCACACCTGTATCAGAGTCTGAGTTTTATCAAGATGCCCAGGTGATCTGTTTGCACACTGAAGTTTGAGACACACTGAATTTTAGGGCAGTCTGGATTCAGCTTGCAGGCAACATCAGCTCAGTAGAGATTTCATGTGAATGTCTTGGTCAGAATCTGGGGCAATGGAAATTGACGTGTGGTTTGTCTTCTTTCTCTCATAAGAGAAAGTAGGGCTACGGTGACTGTCACTTAACCAGCACCTGTGACTCTAGCTACGTGGACTCCCTCTATGATTCAGATAGAGTGAAAGAGGCTATAGGCAGGATTGAAAATAATGGTATCCCCATACTACTCCCCACTTTACACTCTCCCTCCACACCTGCGAGTACTCCAGCCCTAGCATTCTTTGTCCACTGAAAGGTCCTCCTGGAGTCTTTTCTTGAATGTATAGAATGTATTTTGTTCCATTTTGCTAATCTGTGGTGTCAAGGCCAGCAGCAAGGCCACCGCACCCTGACCTGTGATTTGCAGGCAAGACAGTAATTTGTGATAAAGGTGGAAGGGTGTCTGTTCCACCTTACACCGAGGCCCCTGGGTTATGTAATGCATTTCCTGTCTTTAATTATTTACCGGTCTTGCCCTGCCAGTCCACCGTCCTGACTGCTGTTTTCTTTGTTCTGCAACAGAGGAATTTGACCTCTCTGGGATTTAAATCTTGCTCAACCCTGGCCACTTCTGGCGTGATTTTTACTCAGGTGGCAGTTTGCGTGTGTGTTGGGGTGGGGGTGGGGGTGGGTGGCACATTTTTCCACAAACCCAGCGGCAGCTCAGTTTGTGTGTTTTCATTTCATGATTTGGGCAGAGGCTAAGCTGATTACAGGGCTCAAGTGGGGCCAAGAGCACATTTCAGATTTGGAATGCAAATTGTTGTCTGTGGTAATTATAGTTTGCACCAGGGCCCTGTTCGGGCCCCCGTGATCATTATCCTGGTGCGGAATGAGCAGCTTTGCCCTTCAGAGTGGGAGGTAATGAGAGGAGAGGGGCACTAGAGGGACATTCTGGGGTGTTTTCAGAGCCCATCTCCAAGCCAGAGTGGGAGTAGGACAAACTCAGATATGTGTCCCAGTGATGCCTCTGACAAGCTCTGTGACTGTGGACCAGGAACTCAACCTTTCTGAGTCTCAGTGTCCTTCAGTTCTGGCCTCGAGGTTTGCCAAGGTGATGAGATAGCAAGGCTGTGATGGGACACTGAACATAGTGCCCAGCACATGGTAGCTCAGCAAGAGGGAGTTTGAGTGCCTAGCAGGTGCCATAGAGTAGGGATCTACAATGGGAAAAGCAGGGAAAAGCACACCTTTCTGAAAGGCTAATTTCCAGGCACACATTACTGACCCCTCTGGTCCTGGATTGTGGCTTCACAGATCCACAGACTTGACTGGAACTGCTGGCTCCTGTCAGATTTCCTGCATGCAGTGAGTAGTGTGCCTTTGACAGTTTGATGAACATCTCTGAGCTTTGGGTTTTCTCATTTACAGAATGGACATCCTAATTGTAGGTGATCCACAGCATTATTGGGAAGATTATTTGTGAAAAATGTGTCTAAAGTTGAGTACGTGTGCTTGGAATAAGCTACGAAGGAGCCCTGCTATTATTGCCTTTGTAGTGATAAGGAAAGCAAGGTTTTAAGGGATAAGTGACTTTCCCAAGTCTGGAATCTGGTCCAGCCAGTTGGCTGTAGAGTTTATGTTTGTGTTGTGTCAGTCGCTCTCCCTAACAGTGGTCAGAAGTCCCAAGCACTGCCCAGGTACCAGCTCCTGGGGCTCCCTGCAGAGCCCTCAAGTTTCCTGACAAATTCTTTCTTGAGTTGGGTTCAAGGAGAGCACAGTACAATCTTTATAAATTATATGTTATAAAACTTTTTAAAATATAAGTTTATGTTATATATTATAATATTACATCTAATAATGACAATAGCAGCACCACTATTTGCATACACTCCTATTGGAAATGCCAGCATCTATCCATTGTCAGCACTTCCAGATTACTTTTTGTTGTCTCTCACATGGGAACCTATTTTCCATGATTTTGCTGCAGAGTTCATTGTTTATCTTACAATCTCCGGGAAGCTGCTGTTATTTCTTATCATGTGGTAGGCACTATTGTAGGTATCTTATTTGGTTCTTACAATGACCTTGTGTGGTGGGTTCTCCTGTTATTCCCATTTAATAGGTGATGAAACTGAGGCACAGAGAAGTTTGGTAAATTGCCAGAGGTCACACAGTATGCAGTTGCACTGGAATTTGAATCCAGGCTGTTAGACCCAGAATTGCTATCCCTAACCCCTGTGCTAAAATGCTTTCATTAATTTGCGGTCTACTTTCCAGTAGATTGATGTTGTACATCAATCTTAACTGGCCTCAGCTGCTCCCTGACCTCAGCTGTAAGCCTGGCATTCCATTTCCTTAGGCCTGTCACAATATGCTGGTCTTACCTTGCCTCAGAGGGTTTTCTTGGGGCTCCCTCTTGCAGCCCCCAGGTCCTCATTCAACATAGGAGGCCCTTGTATATTATGAAAAAAAAAAAAAATCAGACTCTCATTTTAATGATGACACAACCCAGAGGCGAGGTTCTTGTTATCACCCTGGGAGAATCTGGGCAGAGGTGATTGGAGTTGTAAAGTCAAGTAGCGGGGGAATTCCTTTTCTTCTCCATAAATTATCCATGTGAGAGCTCTGTGTAATCTCACATTGCAGGAGGGAATGGCTGTGCTTAACTCCTTTTGGAAGGGCAAATTTATCTCACCTCTCATTTAGCAAGGAGAGGGAGTTGGGAAGCATAGAAATGGAATTCTTTGTTATTGTTGGTACAATCACTGGCTTTTAGCTGATGTATTTATGTACTTGTACTCGAAAATATGTGAGAAATTAGGTACCAAAACACCACATCAGTGTTCTGTAGCCATGGCCACTGTTCTTTTCACGCATATGTTCTCACTGAAAAATTTGCACTGGCTCCCCATGTTCTATAGGAGAGAACTGGAATTCCTGCCTTGACCGCAACCTTCTCATCTCCTGGCTGTCCCACCCTGTCCCTTCCACAGACCCGTGGCCATCTCTGTACTTCCTGCATGAGCCAGGCTGTTCCCTACTTCTCTCCTTTGCCCCGGCCCCCACCCCTCAGCCTGGCAATGCCTATACTTTTTTTTTTTTTTAAGATTTATTTTTTATTTATACAAGTGCTGGGGGGCAGGCCAGATGCACGGGAGGGTGAGAGGATTCACCAGAGACAAAGCAGGGAACAGAACAGGCAGACTGATAAAACACACTGTTGAGGGGAGCAGCGGGTGGGACAGGGGAGGTCTGCCGCGCCATGTGGGATTCTTGCCGGCCAGCTGGGATCAAACCCGCGCTGCAGAGGCTGCGGACAGCTTCACAGTGCGGCGCTCAACCACCTATGCCACCAGGGAGGCCCTGACTATACTTCTAAGGACCTGCTCAAATGGCACTTTCTCTAGGCAGACCTGAGAATTGTCCTTAGCTGCTTCCTCTGTGTTCCTAGTGCTCCAAGGCTGTGAAATGAGGCTTTGAGCACCAAGCACGGCTTGAGGTTGGTGTCCCTTCTAGCCTGTAGGCTCTTCCAGGTATTTTTGTATGTCTGTCACGTTGGGCACTTTTCTTCCCTGAAGGGGGTCTGTGGATGAGAGCTAGAAAATGATGTAGGAGATCTAAGGCACCAGACTGCAGGTTCCAAGAGGGCTGGGCCTGTCCTGTGGCCCAGACTATACTGTTGCTGATGGACAACTTGCCTGAATGGCACTGTGGTAAAGAGCCCATGCTGCAGGCCAAGCCTCAAGTGGACGGTGTTCTTAATCCCTCTGAGCCCTTCTCATCTGTAAACTAGGGATAACAGAAGGACCTCTTTTATAGGGTGGTCACAGAATTAAATGAGTTACTAGGCTAGCATCTGGTATATAGCAAGCCCCAAGTCCATGGTGATTGTTATAGTAAATAATCATGAAATAAATTACTGACAGGATATGTGCTATCCAGAAAAACAGCAGAATGTTGTGATAGAGAAGATGGTGATGATAGTGGGGGGCAGGATGTGGTCCTTTAGATGGGTCAGGGAAGGGGTCCTATCAGTTGAGAGCCAACTGCTGCAATGTGAAGTTAGAGGAATTTAGAGAATTTTCTGGAGAGCAAGTGCAAAGTCCCTGAGGCAGGAAAAAAATCCCATGAGGAACAGAAGATATGACTAAGAGCTTGGGAGGAGAGTAGAATGAAATCGGGGTCAGGAGGGTGACAGGGGCCAATTGATGCAAGACTTAATGAGCCAAGAGACAGTGTTTGGGTAGAATTTCAAGTGTAAAAGAAGTTATTCAGTTCTTTTTTAAAAGATGTATTTATGCATACAAGAACTGGGGTACAGGCCAGAGGTGCAGGGAGAGTATGAGAGGATTCACTAGAGACACAGTGGGGAGCAGAACAGGCAGACTGACTGAAATACACTGCTGAAGGGAGCGGTGGGTAAGACAGGAGAGGTCCGCTGCGCCATGTGGGTAGCTCCCTGGCTGTCCGGGGATGGAACTTGTGCTGCAGAGGCTGTGGATAGCTTCACAGTGCTGTGCTTAACCCCTTGCATCACCAATGAGGCCTAGTTACTCAGTTTTTGTGCTCAGAATAATTTTTCGAGACTGGTTGCTGGGCTACTTATAATTTAGCCCATTCTGTGTTCTGTGTGCATGAACTAACTCCTAGCAATAACAGTTCTGACTTAAGCAGAAATGAATTAATTGAAGGATATAGGAAGCTCAGAGAATTTTGGAAGCATCAGGAACCAGCACCACCACCATATCCTAAAAGGATGCACTGCTGCCACTGCCTGGCGTAGGTGTTGTGTTCTGTCAGCACCAGTTACAGACATGACTACTCAGTCTGCTCCCACTGCTGCCTCTGTGAGATGCCACAACCATCACCAGAATAGTCTGCATCATCCCTGATGCTTTGCAGCCAATTTTTGATGCCAATTTCTAGAATGGGACTGTCAATTGGCTGAATCTGTCTCCTGCTCTTGTACCCTAGATGTGAGAGAGGTTGGGAAAGCAAATGGATGGCATCCTTATCCCTTTAGAATAAGGATGGCATCCTTATCCCCAATATTTGATGCCAATTTCTGGAATGGGACTGTCAATTGGCTGAATATAGCTCCTGCTCTTGTACCCTAGATGTGAGGGAGGTTGGGAAAGCAAATGGATGGCATCCTTATCCCTTTAGAATATGGGCTCTGATTCATGATTTGGGAGTTTCCTCAAACCTTGGAAGGGGAATGAACTGCAGAGCATCCAGAGGGTGCTAAATGTCCATCACAGAGACACCTGGGGTGACTCATGGTGTGATTTGGCCTCCTGTTGTGCCAGCATGCACAGGGCAGTTTCTCCATCAATTCAAGCAGGTGGGTAAAGGAGAGTCCAGAGCCCTCAGTGGATTTTTTCAGGTTTTAATGCTCTTTCTACACCAATTGTTGTAGGGCAAATTGCAGGCTGGCAAGGCAGGGAGGCCAGGGGGGCTGGGAGGCTGGGAATCTTTACTCTCTCTTTGGGCTTTTTCTGGCGTTGTCTCGTGGTCCTGCCTCTGTGTAGTCACTCATCCTCTTGTAGCGGTCCTGCCACCGTAGCCGTCTCTGTATATCCTCAAGCCTCCCTTATAGCCTCCGCCTCAGGTGTGCCCACTTATGCATGCCCACACCATACTCCAGGTGTCCACCATCAGGCATGCATACCCGGAGCCCATGCTCACAAGTGCCTCCTGCATTCAAGGCTGCAGGTGATAGCCACAGAGGCTAGCGGTGTAAAAACCTGACCATCACTTACCCCACACCTTAGCAGCATTCATCTAATAGGTGGTGACACTTTAAGAAAGACCTGTGATTAAAAGAAAATGATTAGAAGAAGGTTGATTAAAAGAAAATGTGCTGAATATGGAAGCAACTAGTCTCAGTCTGATGAAAGGAACTTTTATTTTTTAAAATCAGTTTGTGCAGGTGTGTGGAGTAGCATGTTTCTGCAGTGTTTATCACGATTTGCATTCCCCTTGGAAATGCCCTTGTCATTGTCAGTGCTTATAATTGCTTCTTGTTATGGCCATATGGGGCTTATTGTGCGTGATTTTGCTGTAGAGTTGATTGTTTATCCTATACCGTCTCCAGGAAGCTGCATGGGAAATCTCTGAGCCTGGCCAGGAAGTCTGACTTAAAGGGACAGCCTCAAGGCAGAGCCCCAACAGGGAGGAAGCTCTGTGGTTGAAGCTGGAAGACTTTTCTGTGTCTCCCCTAGTTGGTTTGTTGGTGTTTAGCTGATTCCTTTCTGAATCCAACTTAAGCAGAGGAAAAGTGGCAATATTTGTTCTTCGTATACACATGGGCACACACCAAGCAAAATAACAACAGAAAACCGCTTTCACTGTTGTATAGGGGGAATGAACTTAATCTCTTGGTGCTTTCTTGAGGATAATTTCTAGAAGTTTTGAAATTTTTCTATGGACACAGGGATCTCAAGGAAGTCAGTATTTTAACATTAAAAAAATAAGGATGTGACTTCAGTTTAGACACCTTCACATTTTTTCTTCCAATTGGAAGGAATAGGAAATTGCAAATTTCCATTGCTGTTTTCTTATTAGATGCTCAGTTGACAGCTCTCATTCAAATCAGGGTAAAAATCAATCTGTTTTGGACTTGGGGCTATCCTTTCAATTTGCTGAGAGGGAAACATGAATCAGTTTTCATAATTACACAAAAACTTCCTTTTCTAGCTTGAAAAATATAGAGGAATTATCACCATGCTTTTAACTTTTTTGTAATTTTTTTTCCAGATGGGAAATTTTAAAGCTTATGCGAAAACAGAAAAGATAGTGAAAAAGACCATCATGTATCAATTAGTGTCCTATAGTCTACAGTTCCACCAGGGATGATAGTATCATTATTCCTGTTTCATAGATAGGGAAACTATGGGTCAAGGAAATTAAGAAGTGACTTACCAGGTCATTCAACTAATAAATGGCAGAGCCAAAAATCACAGTGCTCTCATAATACTGTTCATTATTCCAGCCAGCCAGTGTTTCCCAGAAATTATCCCTCAGGAGATATCTGGCATCAAAATAATGAAGAGAAGAAACTTTTTAATAAAATGATTTCTGATTTTGTTATATACTTTTAACTCAGAAATTCAGTTTGTCAAGAGTTGCTTTTTGATATAAACAAATTACTTTTTGTAATTCTCCTGAGTACTTATTAAAATGTTAGGAATATTACCCCCCTCATACTCAGGTTTTCCACTTCTAATCAATTTTGACAGTATAATGCTGAATAGTAAGTCTCATTTCCAAGTAAGGAAGCTCTTTGGCTGATAGATTATCAGCTAATCAGTTTTTAAAACCTTTCTTTTTCCTAAGAATTGGGCAGAGGTCAGCAACCCACTGCAATTTGTTTCACTTTTAACAGAGGGTGTAGGGAAAGGGACTTGTCAGTCCCTTGAAAAAGCCATAGCCTGGGTGTTCGTGTTTCTAAGAAGTAAATTGAATGAACTTATTTGCAAGCACTCTGTGGCTCTGTGGGGAAATTTTTCAGGCTGCCCGCACTACTGTGTAGGCCAGGCTGGTGGCTGCCTTTCAGAGAATTTCAGAAATCAGCTTTCCTGTTTTTCCTTCATTCGCTTTTTAAAATAGCTGCCTATGTATCCAATGCCAAAATACGGTGAGGAATTTGGTTATAAAAGTTCAGATTTGTTTGGAAGAAAAAAATACAGTGCTCGCGTGATTACTAGTAATACAACCAGCCAGATAAGCACTAGAGATTAGCCATGATTAGCAATCTGTTGAGACTCCCATGTTTGAGCATTATTTATTTTTAGTTCTGTGTTAAAACCATAGATGAAGACTTTTCTATTTATTCATTCTTGACCTTGGGCAGCCAGGTCTGCTCCCACATTCTTCTCATCATTTTGTAATCTTGTTGAACTGGGATATTAAGCAGGGCTCCAGAAGAACATCAACATTTTCAAATGGTTGTAGTCTCTCAAGTTAAGCCACCTTTTGTGCAGCCGTCCCTCGTCTGATCCCCCGTTTGTCCACGGTTCACGGCTCAGGGTGCAGAGTGATTGTTCAACTTTTTCTTGGATCAACCACCCTTTCAGCACTGAGAAATAGAGACGCGGGCATTCAATAAAAGTCGTGTGACTGCAAGTAAACGCCAGGCTTTACTTTGAAGTTCTTTTCATTTCCACTGACTTCCCGTGTACTGTGCCTTCCTGCCAGCCCAGTACACCGGAGAGCATTATTGTACCTCCCCCCTTAACCACAACCTGATTCCCCACAACCCCCAGTCTTATGTGAATTTGACAATAGCCTCAGAGATCTAAGGTGTGTGAAAGAATGCCTTTCTGATGTTAGAGCCTTAGTTAAATCAATGTGCATAGACCACTTTAATTTGGCCACTGCTACCATCCCATTTTAGTGATATTTCTATGTTTCAGTTCAGTTTGTGAAATTATTTAAAAACCAAAGACATCCACTAGAATATGGTCAAATTCCCTAAAATTCCCATCCAGCTCTGAGTTTTTATGAAACTTATGACTTAGACTTCTTAGGTACAAATATGGAAGGCGTTAAAACACCAGAATAAACTCCATTAATCAAGTTTTAATGAGGAACTAATTCTACTGAAATTGAACCATTCTATTTTATGTAGGTAAAATTCCCACAGCCCTGACAAATGTTTCTTATAATATCTTTAGTGAAAGATTGTGATCCGTCTCAACAGAAAATACCCTTAGATATTTAGAATAACAGCACAGGAAACACATCACTTTAAGTCCCAGTGACACAGGGAAGCATGTGGTGCTTACATACCCACATGTAGGTGTCTTTAGTGCCCAGCTCGAGATTGTCTCCAGTTTGGCATTTAACAGTGTGTGCAAATGGACCCAGTTTTTGCAGTCCATGTATGGAGGTTGTTCCCATGTATAAAATATGTCATGATTCAGCTTCTCACACTTAAAGAAAAATGTTATACCCTGAGAACTTACACCCCCAGAATTTCATAGTGTTTTCTTTTTCTTTTGAACATTTCACTCTATGTAGAACTTATTTCGGAGGAGTGAAAAGTTGGGCTTTAAAATGAGGCTTTTCTTTCCAAGAAACAAATTGTCTCATTTGTCAGTGATCCCTCTCCGGTGGTTTGCATCCAACATTTGCCGTATGTCGGGCTCCTGAGCAATCTTGGGCAGGTTTCTGGCAGTCTGTTTGGGGGCTCTGTGCATGGAGCGGGGACTCAGGAGTCAGCCCACCCAGCCCCACTCCCAGCCTCCAGGCCCCATGGACAGGCTATGCCACATAGCCGAGGCTCATTTTTTAAAATATCTGTACTGTAGAGATAATAATAAGGCCTACCTCAGGACAGTTGTGAAATCAAATGAAAAGCATGCGGTAAGTTGTCATATTAAAACATCAGAAGTTTGCGGTTACTGTTTATAGTTTCAGTAATTATGACTTTATGATGTTTTAATATCTGTGCACAGGTGCACTCTCGAGGTTGGCAGAGGCAACAGGAGTGAACATCTGGAAAGGGACAGTTCATCTTTCATGCCTGCTGGATGTCCACAGGGCGGGGACAAAGGAATTGGCATTGCTCTGCAGTAAAGGGACCTGAAATTTGTAGGATGTGAAAAAATGCCCTAGATATTGAGTGGAGAACCCAAGGGATGGAATAATGTTATCTTTCTAGTTTTGAAAATAAAAAGTAAGATGTTACACAGCGGCTTCTGGGTATTTAGACAGAAAGAAAATGTCTGGGAGGATCACCATAGGAATTGGCAAGCTGGTGGCTCTGGGGCAAATCAAGCCAACAACTATGTTGTTGTGTGACCTGTACAGCATTTTAAAAAAGGATAAATTTGTTGCCAGCACATAAAAATCAGATTTTTATAGAAATCCTGGAATTTTTAGCTTTTTACTTGAAAAATTGGAATGTCTGGTTGCTCTGAACCAATAGGCCCTTGGGAACCCAATAAGCTAGAACTGACCTAAGGCAAGAACTCTCTGGTGTCCACCCAGTCTTTCCTTTCAGGTGTCTTACCCTTTGTCCCTGAAAACAATGGGTTTGTGACCCCCTGTCTTCATCTGGCTTTGACATGGGTGCCTCTGGCCAGTGGAATTTGGATGGAGGAAGATAGGCAGACTCACATTTTACACTAGATGCTTCTGTATGCTCTGAATGTATTATCAAGGCTCTATGTTATTTTTAAACTTTAAAAAATAGTAGGAAAACATATTTGAATACTGGTGGAACCTTAGATGCTATCTAGACAGAAGCAACGTTTCTGTTCCTTTGTAAGCCCCCGTGATAAAGCTCTAAAATGACTTGACCTTGACCCCTGCAGGACAGGAGCCTCTTATTACTGAAATGCACTTCCTCAGAGTTGCCTTCTGCTGAATAGATTTCACCATTGGAGATCTTATTTCTGCTCAAAGCAGGGGCATCAAAGGAAATGGCCAGGCCCTGCTCTTTCCTTCCTTTTTGTAGGTTTCACCCTCTCTCCCTGCCAGGGTGTGTGCTGATTCTGCTCCTGCCCTGCTACCTGCCTTGGAGCCTACTCAAGTTTCACCTCTTCCACGAAGTGCTGTAGCCCACGGATTTCAGTTCTTCTTTTTGGTTCACAGTCAGCAGCAGGAAGTCAGGCTTAATCATTCCAGGATTAGTTCATGTGAATATGTGCTCCCTCCCCCCATGTGAAATAAGCTGTACCGTGATCATCTCACATTTCCTCTGGAGCCTCACCCCAGAATCCTGACTGGGGGGCTCCGTGAAGTGACTTGTTCAAAAATCCTCCAGGAGAAGAGGAGCGGCTGAGCTTATGGGACCTCCATTGGTCCCTAGATGATTGACATTCATTAGCTGAGTTGCCACCAAAGGTGGTTACTCTTAAATGGTGTGTGGGTTTATACACATTCAGGACCCTTTCTATGGTGGAGCCTGAGGCCAGAGGCCTTTTTAGAAATGCTTCCCCTTTCTCCCTGGGCAGCACTGACCCCAAGCTTGCTTTGTGAGGAGTCAGGCTTTGGGAATCCTGAGGATGAGCTGAAGCCCACGTTTAGCAGGCACTTCTCTTTGATTTGACACACATTGCTGAACATTTCCTGGGTGCCAGACTTGAAGGTACCATATGGACCCTGAAGTGATCCAGATGCTTTCCTGAAAGGTTTAAAGCATTTTCACAGTGATTTCACTTCCTCCTTTCTTCAAACAGATGGGACCCCTTCATGCTCCTTGAAGCAAGACTCAGGCCCATCAGAGGGGCCCTCCAAGACCTTTCAAATCACACACTTTTTTTCCAGGGCACCCTGTTTTGCTACTGTCCTCTCTGGTTCTTCTGCTTAAGATACTCCTCAGAATTCTGCCCAGTTGTCTTTTGCTCTGGGACGCCTTTCCAGACCTTGTCCCCATAAAAAAATGCATTTGCCAACCTTAGTTATCTTTTGGCCTCTCAACATTTTTTGCAAATTCCTGGCAGTACCTATTTTATTCTGCACTTATCAGTGGCTCATCTTTATACGAACAGAGCCTGGTGTAGAACACCTCTGTATTGTCTGCAGGACAAAGGACTCCCTAAAACTGTTTGGGGTCAGGTCATTGACCTAAGAGAATGGGAGGAGACTTCCTTTTGTCTCTGAAATTATAGACTTTACTGTGAGACCATCTGTCTCACCCAAGAAGTCTGGGTTTTGTAAAAGGCAGGGACTGGGGCAAGGTGTCCATTCTGGTGAGCTACCCAGTTCATAAATGAGAATGTCAGCCATGAAATATTTCCCTGATAACTCTGAGAAGAGCAGTGAGGCCTCTTGTTATTCATGCCAAAAGCTGAAAGGGAGGTTTCCAGAAACAACTATTTTGAAGGGGCTCTGCAGAGAAGATGCCAGATTTGCCTAAGAGAAAAGGGAAGAAACGGATGGGTGTGGCATTTACCACCACTCATTTCTTGGGTTGCTATGAAATTGGGATTCTGTGTGGGTTCTGTATCCTGGGCAGGGCTGCTGATCCTCGGGTGACATTCAAATGAACCATTGATCCTTCCTAGTGTTCCCTTTTTCTCCACCTCACCCCAGGGTTTGGTTTTGCAAAGCTCTATGAAGTCCTAGCAGCCAACCCTTTAGAGGTACACAGAAATGCTCCCCCGGGACCCAGTGAACTGTGTCTGTTTCCTACAGACTGGGGAGCATCAATCAGAAATTGGGTTTCTGGTGTGTCTTTAAATGCCAAAAGACAGTGCTCTGAAAAGGCAGCAGCAGCAGCAGGCGAGGAAACCGCTGGAGGTGGGGAGCTCTGTGGTGGTGCAGCCCTCAGCTCTGACACTTGTAACTGATGGCCCTGTCACTTCCTGTCATGCAGCCCTAGTGACGGGGAGGAGTTCCTTCAAGGAAACCATGCTCTGCTCTGCTCAGAAAATCCTGTCCACAGGGCTCCGCCACAGTTAGGGGCAGGGGACTCCGGGTGGATGAGGTCAGAGTGCCCCATGGTGTGGTGTTGCTTCTTTGTCCGTGCTCAGGTAAGCTCCCCACAGGAAGAGGAGAGAGGGTGCTGCTAATGGGCCAGGAATGGACACGCTCTCAACTCCCTGTGCAGGGGAGCTGAGGTGTGGGAGTGCACAAGCTGTCTTAGCTGTGAAACTTAGCTGAGAGTGGCAGTTATAGACACCTGGGTTGAGGGAGGAAGATATCTGCCTCACTTTAGTATGAATCAGAAAATAGCAGTGTGGTTGTGTCTGAGACCACAAACAGTTGTGCTGGGTGGAGATGGTGAGTTAAGCGGCGTGCTGCGTTGTCAGTGCCTTCTTTAGCATCTGTGATTGGAGGAAAGCAAAAGGAGGGCGCCTCTCACTCTTGACTCCATGGTGTTAGTGTTTTACTTTTTATAAGATAAATGTATTTATTTAATTTTTTTAAATGCTTGAAAACATTATTTTATAAATTTTAAATATTTACCTTTTTAATATTTTAATAACAAAATACTTAAAAGTGTTTTGATTAAATTACATTTAATCAAATGTAATTTGGTCCTTGAAAACATTATTATCACTTGAACACAAATTTTATGGCAACTTTGGGTATCACAACATAACCTGATTCTGCTGAAAGATAAATGTATTTAATGGAAGGGAAAAGAAAGAAAAAAGATGCATCTATCTGCTGATTTTGTTTTTTTTTATTGGAGTTTGTTTTTGGTTTTTATTACAAAGTAGATTTCTGAAGTCTTCTCTTTTTTGGATTGGAGGATAGCTAAATTCAGTTTTGGAATTTCATTCTGCTTGGAACAGCTTTTTAAAGGCTCTCTTAGAGTGACACTGGTATTCTAATTAAGAGTGTTGGTGTTATAGTTAGGTAAATCACTGAAAAAATTAATAGATTTGAGAAGAAAAAACAAATAACCTATATGTATATTTAAATGTAAAATACATCCCTCATAAGCAGAAAAAAAAAAAAAAAGCATTGGTGCCTGGTTTGAGTTATTTTGGAAGCAGCTGCTGGAAATGAATTTCTACGGGTTGTAGAGTGGTTTGGAGACCGGGCCCAGATTCTTTCTATCCCTTTTGTTTGGTTCTCAGACTGACTTTTGTAATGCTAACTGCAACTCATGACTTTTATATCAAGATACTCTTTGAATCTTGTGTCATTTAGGTGCTTTCATTCTTTTTCCCATCTCACTCACCTTGCTGTTTACTCACCTGATGAAGAATTTTTTAGGCTTCTGGATATGGAAATTCACAACATTTAAATAATTGATTGCAATTCAGTGATAGTTAATACACTATTAATAAGAAATAATACAATATTAATAAAATTGATACACCATTAGATAACAATTATCAGGTACTTTTTGTGTTCCTAAGCACTACCCCTACTATTCCTGAAATTATTTTTTAAAATATTTTTATATGTATATATTGCATCATCGTTTATTTTTATACAATGTTTGCCTTCTCCTCTCAGGTGTAGTCCCTGTAAAATTCCCCCCACCAATTCACCTGTGCACCATCACCATAGTCCCTTGTGTTTATCTCTCCAGTTTTGATTCTTCTCACCCCCCCTCCCCTGTAGAATGTCTCTGATTTATAGTTGCCTGCTAATTTGTTTTTTGTTATTATTTTTTTCCCTGATCCCTTATTTCGTCCCCCTATCTTTCTCCTATTAGTGAAACCACCTGATATTTTTTCCCCTTCTATTTCACTGAGCATAATCCCTTCCAGCTCTATCTATGTTGCTGCAAATGCATGTAACTCTTGAAATCCTTACACCGTAAGGCTTGGCTACTATTATTACTGCCATTTTGCTGGTGGCAAAACGGAGGTTTAGAGAAGACAAATACTTTGCCAATGGTCACCTAGCTGGATAGCAGTGTATCAGACTTGCAGAAAAGCCTTTCTTAGCCATTGGGCATTGTGTGATGGTTTTAATGAGGGGAGCTTTCCCACATCTCCTGCCACTTGCAGCATCTTTGATGACGCTTTGCTTTCTGGGCCTTTGGCCAATCAGCTGGTTTTAGCAGATGTTTGTCATGGTCCAATTAGTGCCCATGTAAAAGGCATCTATGACAAGTCACTGATTTGTATGGACTCAGCTTCCCCATATATAATATGAAAATATTGCTGAACTCATTTTAACTGTGCTATAAATCTAAGGTATGTAGCTATCTTGCATAAAAATTCAAAAATAGTTCTCACGTCTTCTCTAATTCAAAGTCAAATAATGTAATGAGTGCTTTCAAGCACACTACACTTCCCTAGGATATCAATGGAACTCAAAATGCAGTCGGTTGTCTGGCTACTTTATTTAAAATATTATTGAATGAATTTTTATTTTTTGCCTCTTAGAACCTCCAGAGAAAGAATCTGGAGGAATTTGAGCTGTGTGAAGAAAGGTAATTGGTAACTAAATGTGGAGAGCGAGGGAGAGAAATCTTTCTTTTTTTTATCATTTAAATCAAAATGTTTATTTTGCAATATTTACAGATTCCCACGCATGAGAGGGAAAAAATCTTTAGAGATCTCATAAATCCATCTCTTGGGTTTAGGCTGTTGTAGTTTTTTTTTTTTAATCTGTGGAGAAATAGTAGTTAAAGTGGTTAGGTTTGAGTCTCAACTTTTGCCACCTACCTTATAATCCTAGGCATTTTACCAAACCTCTCTGGATGTGAGTTCCGCCCTGTTAAATGGGCATATTAATGAAGCCTACCTTATGTGGTTATCATGAGGAACAAATGAAATGGCTCATGCCAGTGCCTGGCACAGTCAGCACAGAGCAAATGCCATCTGTGTCCTAAGTCTTACTGACTCTGGAATGTGTCAGTGGCTCCTAGAAATGAATCCTTGGTGCACAACAGTTTAACAACAAGTGGGCTGTGAAACATCTTATATCCTGAGACAAACATGGACCTGGTTAGATTTTGTGGCGGGAAGGAAGCAGCACGTTCCACAGAAGGCCCATACTTCATTATAAGCCCAGATTCCAGCCATGTTTTTACAGCTTGCTTGGGGCGACAAGTGGGAGTCTTAGAAGGGGAAGTTGATTCAAACCAGACCCTAGAAAGACTTCTCTGGATGGAACACTCAGAGGTATGATTTGGAGAGGGCAAGGTCAGGGTGGTGACCCTGAGCGTCCACAGGGACAGGAACAATGGGTGACTTTAGAACCTAAATATAATCGGTGAATGTCACTTTGAAAAACTGGTTCCCAGTGCGGGCTGTAGTGGCTGGGTCTCGGGAGGAGCTTGGGAAGCGCCCCTGCACCAGTCTTGTGCTGTCAGACTCCTTCTTCTGAGTATCATTGTCCATCTTCTAGCTGTGCCATCTCCCTTAAGCACCTGCCACAGCTTCAAGACTGCCACGTCTCCCCTCCGAGGTCTTCATCGTGGTGTCTGCCTCCTCTCTCCTTTATTACCTACAGACCCCACTTGCCCCTGCCATACACTTTAGGTCCTCAGGGAAAAGGGATGTGCATACCCTCAGCTGGGAGTCAAAAGTTTGGAGTTCAAGTTCTGGGTTTTGCAGTTTATCTTAGGCAAACCTACCTAAGTACCGGGTTCTCTGTCCAGGGGCAGTAGAGACAGTGCTGTTAAGAACCTGGATCTTGGGGCCTCCCTGCTGGTGCAGGGGTAAAAGTCTCAGAGCTATCAAGCTATCACCAGCCACTGCAGCATGAGTTTGATCCCTGGCCACTGCTCCCCTCAGCAGTATATTTCAGTCATTCTGCCTGTTCTGTTCCCCACTCTTTCTCTGGTGAATCTTCACATCCCCCGCACCTCTGGCCCACACCCCAGTTCTTGTATGTATAAATAAATAAAAATATTAAAAACCAAAAAAAGAACCTGGATCCTGGAGATTGATATTCTGGCTTCAGAGACTCACTGCCACTTCACCTTGGGTATGTTCCTTACCTCTCTGGACCTCAGTTATCTCACCTGCAAAATGGAGGTGATGCTCATAGTTGCTTCATGGGTATGAGGAGTTCATCAAATAATATCTGGGAAATTCTTTAAGGAGTGCATCTTGTAGGCTCTGAATTGGCATACTCTCCCTTGGCCACAATTATAATTGTGACCTGTCGCAAAATAAGACTTGACATGGATTAGTGTTTTCTAAACTTCAATCATGTTTTCCGTAGCAGCATACCACTTCTGTTATTTTTTACTTACTGCATTTCTTTAAATTGTCTGCCTTTTTTTTTTTTTAAATTTAGATTCATTCTAGGCAGTGATAGTCCTGAAATCAGAGGTTGAAGGTAGTTTTCCTAAAACATATTAGGACAAACGCATCCAGGTCATCTGCTGCATAGGGTCTGCAATGATACTTTCACCACTGGGGTTCAGTTCTCATGCTCTGGTGACCCCAGTGAGTGCCCCCTGAACATCCGAGACCCAGGCTGCTGCCTGCAAGTGATTTTGACAGTGTTTGCCCCTCCAGAGTGAATAGTCAGCCTGTCTTTAGGCTCTGCCTGCCTCTATGCCTATGGCCATGATGGCCAAAATATGAGTCTTCTTTGAGTAGAACAGTACCAGGCCAGGAAAAATGGGAAAGCAACATGATTTATGAAATCCCAGCTTAGTGAGACATGAGAGAAGCCAGGGCTGCTTTCTCCCTGAAATCTCTGGATACAAGAAAAGGAGAGTATTTCTGTCAGCTGTTGCTGAGTAATAACTACCTCCGACTCAGTGGTACACAGTAGCAAGCACTTATTCTTGTGCTCATAGATGAGGCTGTCTGCCCCCCTGAGTTCATTAGCCATGTGTATGTTCTCCTCCTATGGAGGTCAGAAGTTCCCAGAAAAGCAAGTGGAGACACGTGCTATTCCATAAGTCCTCGGCTCTGAATTGGCATACTGCCCCTTCCAGCCATATTTCTCTGCCCGTGGCCATGGAGATCAGGCAAGGGCATGCACATTTGCTGAAGAATGAATTAATCTACCAAAGATAATTGCTATTTACTCCCTCTACCCACATGTATTAAGTGCCTACTGTATGCCATGATGTCCGCTCTGCCATGTTGGGGGATGAATGATGAAGACGATGAAGACATCTGACCCAGGCCTCAGATGTATTAGGTCCTAAATAAATCGGTGCTGTATGAATACCTATTGGGACCTCTGGCGTGCTGATTAGGGATGGTTATTTCACATGGATTATCTCACTTAAACCTCTCCATTCCCTGTTGGCTGATATAATCAGCCAGATCAGACAAGTGGGATGCTGTCTTGGTCTATTAAATGCTTCTCATCTTCTGCTGTGACCAAGGGGAGAGCTGGTGAAGGCACAGCAGCAGGGAGAAGTCATGCACAAAGGCATCATCCCTGATGGTAGAGCTGGGCGTTATGCCAAAGAGGCTCTGATGCAAACCCTCCTGTGTTTATTCCCAAGTATGCATTGGGCGCTTTGTTGAGTGCTAACTCTTCCAGAGCCTACCTAGTACTAAAAATTGGTACCTGGTCTCTCACAGTTTCCCTAAGTCACTAAGCCTTCTCCTTGCTTGAGGCCACATGCATCTTTGAATGTTTTCTTCAGAAAATTGTACTTAGTTGTCAAAACCTCTGTACAGTCTACAGCTCAAGAACTCTGTTCTAATTCATTCGATTCCACTTCCTTCTCTTGCCTTTCCTCTCTTAAGAACTTCATCCAATGGAAGAATCATTTTTTCTACATTTGTTTGCCAGTGTCAAGCTCAGGGTCTGACTCATATTAACTGCCCAAAGGGTGTTTTTTAAATGAGTAACAGAATAAGGATGAGGGTATTGGTGTTACCTCATTTGCATTTGCATAGGGTCACAGCTTTCAGATGGAATGAGTAAGCTTATATAATATAAGCCCTTTATTTTACAGTTGATAAAAGACCTCAAGAAGTTCATTCACTTCACCAAATACATACAGATGATAATGATAATTATATTAATACTAATGCTAATAATTATTATTATTTAATGTTTTCTCCAACACAATGATGTGTGCTCAGCTGTAATTAGGTCTCATTTTCTCAGGAGAAAACAATGCCCCTTCTGACCTCTCAGTTTTAATGGCTCATGCTGAAAAACTGAGGTTTCTTGTTCTTCATATCCAAAGTCAAAGGCATGTACCATTAACGTCTATGCCCTGTCTCAACTGCACAACTGCTGAGGGCAGAGTCCTAGGCACCTCCTGCTCTGGGTCTGCCCTTTCACTCCACCCCGTGTTCTCACCCAGAGCTGTGTGTGCAGACCACTGAGAAAGCAGGAGGGTGGGGGCTGAGCTGGGGACATTTGCTGCCAAGAGGCTGGGCCACGCCAAGGGTAGAAGGCAGCCTAGGCACTGGGTAGGGGAGGACTTTGTTCTTGCCGAGTCCTAAAAATCTTATTTGGAGCCATTCTTCTATTCTTAGTTTGGAAAGCACTTTGTTCTCTGGTGCATTGTTTTAACAGCCACCAGGAAATCAGTCCCTACTTGGGGCCAGCAATGCCACTGGTTCCTGCCTGTGGCCGCCCAGGTGGGAAATGCCTGGGTTGGTTTTATGGGCTGTTGCTGGCCAAAGGATCACTGCTACTCTTTCTCCTTTTGTTGCTCGCCCCGTCTGTGTGGGGCAGGGAAGGATGAGGAGGGAAGAGACGCCCTTGAGTCTATTTTTTCTTTATGGCAAGAATAACTATACTTGTTTCTGTGTGAAAAGAAAAATGCAAAATCCAGGTCTCTGCAGAGCAGCGTGTCCAATAGAAATAAAATGTGAGCCATGTATAATTTTTAATTTTCCAGTAGCCACATTAGAAGAGATATAAAGCAACGGCAAAATTAATTTTATAATTTTTATTTATTTTTTTTTAATTTTTTTTTTTTTAATTTTCTAGAGGCATGTCTTATTTATTTATTTATTTATTATTTGTTTGTTTGTTTGGTTTATACATGCACTGGGTACAGTCAGAAGCGTGGGAGGGTGAGAGAATTCACCAGAGCCAGAGCGGGGAGCAGAGCAGGCAGAAGGACCGAAGTACACTGCTGAGGGGAGCAGCGGGCGGCAGGAGAGGTCTGCGTGCCATGTGGGACCCTCCTCCGGTGGCCGGGGAGCAGCCGGGGATCGAACCGGCTGCAGAGGCTGCAGGCAGCTTCGCAACCCAGCGCTCAACCGCTGCGCCACCGGGGAGGCCCAATTTTATAATTTTTAAACCCAATATATCCAAATATTAGTGGTCAACAGATCAGCCATATAGAAATTATTGAAGAGACATTTTTACTTCAACTTGAAATTAAATCTAAATAGCCACGTGTATGTAGCTCTATGGACAGTGCAACTCTGGAGGTTTGATCATGTTAGAAAAATGTAAATTTCTGGTGAACCTAGGTCTTTGAACCTGCACAGGTGAACCTACACATTGACAGAATTAAAAAGTTGGATAACTCTGGTGAGGGTAACAGAACTTTTCATTCACGGCCAGTGGATTTTTGTGGAGAACAACTTGATAGTATTTACCATATCTCAAATATACATTCCCTTGGACTTGGCAGTTCCATTCCTAGATATACAGAGTCTCTCACTCACATAGAGTGGTTTAATAGAAGGATACGTCCTACAGCAAAAGATTGGAAACCACATACATATGAGGTCAGTGGGGACATGTAAATATGTTTAAGGGCACATAAAATATGTAATTTGTAACTTGAAAAAATGATGCCAGGTTTTATTTCATGGCTTGGAAAGCTGTTCAAGATACAGTGTTAGGCAATGTGGAAGATGTACATAGAGTAAGTTTTGGTTTGGGTAAGAGAAATGGTTTGCTTATTTATTTCTAGAGCAGCTCTGGAATAAGACAGAAGGAACTGGTCACAGTGGTTGCCTGTAAAACAGAAGAGGAAACACTGAGGGCAGGCTGAGCCAGAGAAGTTTGTGAAAGATGCACGGGGCTCCTTTTAGTAGCAGAAAGGCTGGGCTCAGAGGCATGAAAAGGCAGGGAGGTCCAGGTGTTAGTGTGTACCGAGTGGCGGGTAGAGTACTCAGTCTATAAACAGGGTAGTAGTGGAGTTTGGACAGATATCAGGACAGTAGTGGTGTTTGGAAGGGTTCTGTGAGCAGAGTTTGGACTTAATTAGGCAGCCATTGATGGGTTGAAGGAAACAGGAAATGACTTGATTGTGTTTGTGTGCAGGACAACTTTTGGGAAAGTAGAGGGTGATTTTAAATGGTGGTTCTCTAAGTGTGAGTTGGGAAATCCTGGGATTCCCAGAGACCTGGAAAGTACTAACTGCATAACTGCAAAACAGATTTTCTTTGTGTCAGCCAAAACAACACATCACAAGGGACTGATGGCAGAAGCAGGTACGTGAATCCAGCTGTCTTCTATGTTGCTGGACATTAGAGTTGTGAGAGTATAAAACAATGCTGCTCTTCTCCCTGTGGATTTTTTTTGAAAATATAGTTCATTTTCATTAAAATATGGTCATTAGGTTGATAAAGTAAGGTATGAATTCCTTTTTAAAAGAATGAACATCCCTAAAAGGTCTCAATTTTATGTTCTAATACTGTAAATATTGACATAACCCACAAAAACAAAAGCTCTTTGGGGCCCACTATACATTCTAAAACTTAGGGATTCTGAGACCCCAAACCTTGAGAACCAGTGGTCTGAAAGCAGGGAGGCCCCATGTGCCTGTGGTACTAGTTGGATGAAGATGGCTCTAGAGAAACACATGCAGCCAACCCAGTGAGGCTCAGGCAGCAGGTGGGCGCTCGCAGAGCTGGTGTTGATGTGCATTTTATGTATCTGAGTGCAATCACGCATGGTCTGGGCAGGTGACACAAAAGGGGATGCTTGATTGACGGATTGGTTTTGACTGGCAAGAATGCTGCTGCAAGCCCTGTACTTTACCTCCACATTATTAGAGATTTCTATTATTTCCAGTCCTTTGCTGTTATAAACATCCTTCATATCCATGTAGTGCTGGTCTCTGAGTGTCCACCACAGGCAAGAATCACCCTAGCGGTGCATGCTGGGCAGAAGGCCTGCACATCTTCAGCTTCACTGGAAGTTTGCCTGGTGCTCTCCACTCTGTGACTCTTCCTCTAGCTTTGTAGTAGAGTCACCATTTCTCCAACCCTTCGTATTGTCAGACTTTTCAGTTCTGCCATTTTATTTTATTTTATTTTTAAAGATTTATTTATGCAAGTACTGGGGTACAGGCCAGAGGCACAGGAGGGTGAGAAAGGTCACCAGAGACAGAGCAGGGAGCAGAACAGGCAGAAGGGCCCAAATACAGTGCTGAGGGGAGCAGCAGGCGAGGCAGTAGAAGTCTGCCGCGCTAAGTGGCAGTCTCCTGACCTGCCGGGAATTGAACCTGCGCTGCAGAGGCTGCGGACAGCTTCACAGCGCTGTGCTCAACCTGCTGCACCACCGGGGAGGCCCGGTTCTGCCATTTTAACAGTGACAAGAGGCATCTTGTTTAAAATATTGTTTAAAAATGAACAATGATGTAAAAATTTTTTAAAAATTAATTTAAAAAGCTTAAAAATAGTATGGGGAGAAAAATACCTCCGCCAATTAAAAAAAAAAGTAGATCTGCCTGTTCTGCTCCCCACTCTGTCTATGGTGAATCCTCTCACCACCCCCCACCTTTGGCCTACACCCAAGTTCTTCTATGCATAAATAAATAAAAATAAATCTTAAAAAAAATAAAAAGGATGTGGGCAGAGGGTGCAACTCCATGGACAGCACTGACCTCCAGGCTCCCCCACCCACTGTGAGCTCCGAGCTCTTCTGCGTGAAATGCTTTCCCCTCATTTCACACATTTAATTTTTACTTTCTCGCTCTACTTTCTTTTTCTCTCTCCCACATGTATATGTGTGTACATGCATACCCGTTCATAGAAATATCTATGTATACAGCAGGCTCCTGAATAATGTCATTTCCTTCTGTGCTCTTTTCTTATAACATTGATGAGAAAAGAACAATCCATGTTATCTCACTCAAGGGCCTCCTTCCCTTTTACTTCCTTTTTTTTTTTTAAAGATTTATTTATTTATTTATTTATTTATTTATTTATTTATTTATTTATACAAGAACTGGTGTGCAGGCCAGATGCGCGGGAGGGTGAGAGGATTCACCAGACAGAGTGGGGAACAGAACAGGAAGACTGATGAAATACACTGCTGGGGGGAGCAGCGGGCGTGAGAGGTCTGCCTTGCCATGTGGGACCCTCGCCGGCCTGCAGGGATCCAACTGATGCTGCAGAGGCTGAGGACAGCTTCACAGCGCTGCGCTCAACCGCCTGCACCACCAGGGGAGGCCCCCTTTTTACTTTGTTTTGCTTGAAGTCATGTTTTCCAAGAACCTGTCCACAATGCAGAGTGAGGATGTGCAGCCCTGTAAATCTTCATCACCCACAGATGCTGTATTTGTCTACTTGCCAGAATTAATTTGTAGTGCAAAATCAATACTCACAGCACGTTTGTGGCCATCCACAGGCATGCATAGAGGGGAGAAAATTGTTATCACCCAATGGCACATCCCCCTGAACAAGCAGTGCCCTGCCTTCCTCTTCCAACTCCCATGCTAGAAACCTCTATCTTTCTTGAGGTCTAGTTAGTGTCATGTTGTTCACATTTTGGTGCTTTTTGTTAATGGTTTCACTGTTGAGAGAGACCCCAAGTGTAGTGCTAAGAGTTGTGTGGTGTTCCTAAGCATTAGAAGGCTGCCCTGTCCTCGCAGAGAAAATACCCATGTCTCCTTGGCGTCCTTCAGACACAAGTTACAGTGCTCTTGGCTTCACCTGAGTTCATCATTAATGAATCAATAATACATGTGAAGAGAATTGTCTTTAAGCTGAAACACATGAAACAAGATTATGCTGGGTTGACAAAAATATTGTGACCAGAAACTGACAGGAACATAACACTGTATTTCCCCTAAGAGCTGTGGTTCAGTTTTCACTAACTTTTTTTTTTTTAAGATTTATTTATTTATGCATACAAGAGCTGGGGTACAGGTCAGAGTTCTCTCTCTCTCTCTCTCTCTCTCTCTCTCTCTGTGTGTGTGTGTGTGTGTGTGTGTGTGTGTGTGTGTGTGTTCACCAGAGACAGAATGGGGGACATAACAGGCAGACTGACTGAAGCACACTGCTGAGGGGAGCAGCGGGCTAGACTGGAGAGGTCTGCCACGCCATGTGGGTTGGGGCCAGCCGGGGATCAAACTTGTGCTGCAGAGGCTGCGGACTACCTCATAGTGCGTTGTTTAACTCCTTGTACTACCAGGGAGGCCCCAGTTTTCACAAGTGGTTCAGTTTTTACTAACTTAAGTTGGCAGAAATTTTATAGATCATGATACTGCCAAGAGCAAGAACTGACTGTGTGCATGTATCTGTGTCTTTTCTTCCCCGCCTTTTGTCTCCGAGTCCATTCTCCTGATTGCCCTTTATTTTTTTCTGCTACCCCCTTACATTTTCTTCTCTTTTTCTGATTATTAGTCCTTCTGGCAATAACTGAGGGCTCTCAAAAAATATCAGGAAAGTGCCTCTTTCAGTACACATTTCCACTCATTCACTACACATTTATGGGTCACTTCTTTGGGCAGGGACTGGCTCTGCCAGGACCTAAGCACAGAACTTGTGTCTCCAGAAATTTCACTCCCAGAAGAGTTATTGTAATTTGAGATTTTTAGGCAAATTGAAGAGCTCATATTTATTTCTCAAAAGTGTTTCCTAATCTCTGCCATTCTCATTGCCTACTTCCCTCCCCTGCTCAGCAGTCTCCTTGGCCATATATCATACCTGCACACAGAGTTAGAGGAAACCATAGTGATTGCCTGGTCCAATCTCCTGTTTCTCTAGTGAAACTGAGCTCCAGGGCCTCCCCGGTGGTACAGTGGGTTGAGCACAGTGCTGTGAAGCTGTTGGAAGCCTCTGCAGCGCAGGTTCGATCCCGGCTGGCTAGTGAGAATCCTGCATGGCAAAGCAGACCTCTCCTGTCTCGCCTGCTGCTCCCCTCAGCAGTGTATTTCGGTCTGTCTGCCTGTTCTGCTCCCTGCTCTGTCTCTGGTGAATCCTCTCACCCTCCCGTGCCTCTGGCCTGTACCGCAGTTCTTCTATAAAAATAAATAAATCATAAAAAAAAAAAAACAGCTCCAGAGAGGGAAAGTCACATACTTGTTCCATGACCTTAAAAAGAAAAACAAACAAACAAAAAACACTGCACACACACACAAAAAACTCAGTACATAACTGGGTGGTAATTGTTGCCCTGTTGCTCTGTTTTACTACTTATGCATCAGGTAAGAAAAAAACAGCAATTACCACCTGACAACTACTGACAACATTTATAAAGCAGATTTCTGCCCATTGTCTACGTTATAATAAAACTAGATGAAATATCCAAATAAGTTTTAGAAAACTATGCAAGTTTAGACCTTTTTAAAACAAAAAACAGAAGCATTTCATATCTGCAGTCAAGATGTCTAGATGTTTTCAGCATAGAGAGTTTTTAAATTCCTCATTTGTACTGTGGGTGCCTTGGTGGTGGGTGTGGTACAGTGACATACACCTGAAGGGGGTGACCCAGTATGTCTCAATCATACACAGTGTTGTATGATTTAGAAAAAAGTAGTCAGCGCTGTTAGAATAAACAGAATCCTCATATGGGTGGTTTTCTTCATCCAGATATCTTTTATAATACATCCTAGAGTAGGCATCACGTGTTCCTGATATGGAGCCTGCGTTTGAGAGCCAGGACTGTGCTAACAAGAGAAGGGAGAGTGGGCCTCCCCTGGTGGTGCAGCAGTTGAGCACTGGGCTGTGAAGCTGCCTGCAGCCTCTGCAGCCCTGGTTCAATCCCCGGCTGCACAGACCTCTCCTGGCCACGCAAAACTCCTGCTGCGCCTGCTGCTCCCCTCAGCAGTGTATTTCGTCAGTCTGCCTGTTCTGTTCCCTGCTCTGGCTCTGGTGAATCCTCTCACCCTCCCACACTTCTGACTGTACCCCAGTGCTTGTGTAAATAATAAATCTTTAAAAAAAAAAAAGAAAAAAACAAGAGAGGGGAGAAATCTCCTGCAAGGAGGACAAGGAAACAGACAGGGCAGGCCTCCCTTCCCACTCGCTTCCTAAACCTTAGTCTCTACTCCCTCCCCTCCCACAAAGGGGAAGGAAGAAGGCTTAGTCCAGATAATGTGCCCATCCTCAAACAAAGCATAGCCAACCCTTTGGATCTCCCAAGCACTCCCATTTCCTGTAGCTAAAGTTAGACCTATTAGATATGAATTTCATTTTTAATCCATGACTGGGCACACAGAGGGCTACAGATCCTCTCGAGAAAGGACAGGAAAAAGGAGGAGTCCCTTTTCAGTCCTCCCAGAGGAGAGGGCCACAGCATGGCTTTTTCTGCACTTGTCACTGTGGCAAAATGCAAGGGACAGCTGTGTTGTGTGCCGGCTAGGAGAGTTTCCACAAAGAAAGTACTGAAATCCCACTCATCTGTGAATCACCTCTTACCACAGCCCCAAGAGTTGAAAAATACCAAATAATCTTCTACAAAATGACACAGTTTTTTCCCTTGTATTTATCTTTACTGGAAAGTTTATATTATGATGATAAACAGAAAACTGGTATGCTTGCCATAAATAGGATATAATCATGAAGATAAATAAATATGCATAAAACAATGGAACTAAATTCTAACTAGATGGTCACCTGAGTCTCTGTGTACTTGGAAGAGAAAGGTTGAGGTTGGTGTGCATTAGGCAGGTGCTAAAGGTGAGGTAGCCCCAGTCGGAGCCTTTCTCCTCAATGGATTCAGGAGGAACAGTCTGTTGAGAGGTAACTTTTTTTTTTTAAGATTGATTTATTTATGCATACAAGAGCTGGGGTGTAGACTGGAGGTGTGGAGGGTGAGAAGATTCACCAGAGACAGAGTGGGGAGCAGAACAGGCAGATTGACTGAAATACACAGCTGAGGGGAGCAATGGGGAGCTGAGGGGAGGTCTGTGTGCCATGTGGGTAGCTCCCTGGCTGGGGATTGAACTCGTGCTGCAGTGGCTGCAGATAGCTTCATGGTGCTGACGCCTAATCCCTGCACCACCAGGGAGGCCCTGAAAAGGTAACTTCTTATCACATGAGCTGATGTTGCTGCACCAGACTCTCCCCCTGGCCAACACATATTGACTGGCTCTCAGCAGAAGCTACCTGCAGAGTGTCCTGCATCCATTTATGACTTCCTGTGCCCTTCTCCCTAACGGGGTTAACAACCAAGAGGGTTATATTCTGAGGAGCTCCTCTCCACAGATAAGAGGCAGGAGCAGGTAGGAGGCAGGAGCAGGTAGATTGAATACTTCTGCCTCCTCATCCCTCAGTGGCAAATGACACACCGTATATGTAGCTGAGTCCTACACAGTCTCTCGGGGAGTCCCCGGGGCTTGAACGCTGGCTGTCCAGTGAGGTCACCTGCTTGCTTCATACCCTCTAGTAGTATCTTCCTTTTTCTGTCTCACTTCCTTACTTCCCACCAGTTCCTTCTAGAAATCAACTCCCAATTATATAGCTTATACTAAATTTTTACCTTAGACTCTGTTTACGTCAGGGCCCACACCAAGTCAGCTGGTAGGCCTACTGCCTACAATGAGCTCATAGTCCATGGAGGTACCAGAACTAGACTTTGGGAAATACTATTCCATGGCATATGCCCAAGTGATATTAAGCAACTTATCACTTATCTTTAAAGTTATTGAAACTCTCACTGTTCAGTCCTCTCTGCCATTTTCCATGACACAATGTTGATATTTTGTTCTGATGAGTAACATAAATTTCCATGTTTGCTTTTCCTTTTTCAACCCAGTGTCTCAACTTGCTAACAAATTTGGTGTTCCCAAATTGGCCTATACGTTTTATTCACTGTGTGACATTTTTTCACTGTATGACATTCACTGTGTGACAGTTTATCAGTTGTTTGCCATTGTGAGGCACCCGGTGACTAGAATAGCACCTGTTAACCTGAGGTCATGTAAAATGAACGTTTACTAGTGAACTCTAGCTGAGACAGCAGGCCGTGTTGCCAACACAAAGAGCACTGGAGAGCCAGAACTTCAAAACTAGGGAGACTTCAAAGTGCTTCTTCAGGGTGGAGTTTCTGTTTTGGTCTGAGTCCCATTGACAGTTAAAGCAGGACTGAAGTTCTAATGGGAAAAAGATTCCTATCTTCAGAGTTGGACCAGTGACAGGGAGGTGCTGTCCTGTGAGACCTGGACTACTCAGAGAGTGGTGAAGTTCAGGGGGAGATCTACCCCCAGGAGAGATCAGGAGAGTGAGAAGCATCTTTAGATTGTACAGGATCAGGGCCTCCAGAGAGAACACAGGAATAGGGCTGGCTTCAGGGGTGGGGACCCAAGCTCAGAGGACATCCACTGCGTGGCTATGTGGAGTGGCCTACTAAATATTGTTAAAGAGATAAGTGATTAACAGTCAGACTTGCTTTGGGTTTTCATGGTGGCCTCTGAACCAGAGAATAGGCTCAGAATAAGTACCAATTATGGAAGAGTCCCTGTGCATTCTTTCTCTCCTGGGACTGGTTATGTAATTTGCAGTGCACAGAACAAAGTGAAAATATAAATCCCTTGTTGATAAATTAAGAATTTCAAGATGGTGACAGAAAAGCATTACACCCTATGTGCCCACATAGTGGAAGGTGCTAGCCATTCCACAGTGAGTGAACCTTGATTTGGTTTCTGACACAGCCTGAGTTCCAGGGAGGATACAGACATTAATCAAATAAACACACAATAAGTGGTAACATTTTAATGCGATTAAGAAGACACATGTGATGCTGGGAGGTGATAAACAAGAGAATGATCTGGTTTGGAGCCATCTTGGCACACTTGCTTCACAGGGCTGACATTTGAAGGATGAGGAGACATTAACTGGGAGAAAAGGGTTCTAGGTAGAGGAACAATTTGTGTAAAGGAAATAAGGGCAGAGATGAGAAGACCTGACTTTGCACAGGGTCATAGAGAAAACTACCAAGATTTGACAAATTCAGGACTATTTTCATGACTAAGAATAACACAGGAAGAGTAGTAAAATGCTTCACCCCAATTTTCTCTTTAAGCTGAAAAGGAAAATTGCCCCAATCTAATTCTTATCTTATGGTTACTGATGTTTTTCTATGTAAATCATCACATAAATGGGCACTGGCCAAGCAGAACAGGCATCCGATACTGGGTGTGAAGCATGTGGAAAAAGAGAACTTGTATCTCTAATTATAAGAGACCCTGGAATTCTCCCTCCCTACTCATCCCCATCTTTGCTTGGCTAGCTCCCAACCACTCTTCTAGTGACTTTGCCCCTAATCCCCTTTCATAGACTTTCGTATTATCCTGGTTTACTTTCTTCATAAATCTAAGTACACTCTAAATCTAGCTTGTTTATTTGTTTGCTGTTTATTTCCTGTCCCCAAATCTCTGTTCCCTAGCCAATTGTAATCTTCCTAAGGTCAGGGACTGTATCTCTTTTGTAATCAATGTGCAGCTTACACAGTGTTTGGCACATAATAATTGTTCAGTAAAATATTAAAGAAATGAACCTATGTAGTAAAATCCATTTGTTTGAGTCTGCTGTTGGTCCTGGGTTTCTATTTCCAAATTTCAGGAATATCGTGGGCTGCAGAGTGAAAAATGAAATTTAATGGATGGCACATCTTGATGTTTTAGTCTCACTAAAAAGAAATTCTATAGCATTATATTTGCCATTTTGTAGGCAAGTGAGTTCAATTGTTCATGTGTCAGTTAACAAACACTTGTTGAGGTTTCTTTTGGTGCTGGGTCAGGACTTAGAAATGCCCAGAATAGTTCTGGATATGAAAGAATTCTACTCTTCTTAAAGCACTGATTTCCTGGGAAATGAATTAAGTGCTTTGATTATGCAAAGTCCAGACCTTAGTTTTAGAAAGAACACCTGCACCCTTATGTTTATAGCAGCACTGTTTACAATAGCTAAGCTTTGGAAACAACCCAAATGCCCAAAAATAGATGACTGGATCAAGAAGATGTGGTACATATACACCATGGAATATTACTCAGCATTCAAAAAAGATAAACACATGCAATTTGCAGCAACATGGATGGCGCTGGAAGGGATCATGCTCAGCGAAATAAGCCAGAAAGAAAAAGAAAAATACCGGATGGTCTCACGCATAGCAGGAATCTAGAAAACTTAAATAAGGGACCAGGAAAATGAATAACTATAAGAAAGTGAAAATCAAAATCAACAAAAAACTATGAACCAGAGACACTCTATGGGGGGTGTGGGGCGGGGAGGGGAGGGATTGGGGTCAAAATAAGGGGGTTGCAATTGTATGCAGAATATAAAAATAAAATTTATTTTTAAAAAATCACTAAAAAAGCAAAAAAAAAGAAAACAAACAAAAAAAAACAAAACAAAGCAAAACAAAATAGACTTCAGGATAAAAGTGATTCAAATAGACTTTGAAGCAAAGATTCAGGATTAGAAAATGTAGTACAAAGTAGTTTCCCCACCCTGCAGCCCATCTGTGGCTCACCACAACTTTGTCTTTTCACTTAAAATTTCCCAGAACAAGATAGTACCACCAAAGGAGGGATTTCTGAATATTTGCATGTCCCTGGTGTTGGGGGCCCTTTGCCTTGCCTCTGTAATTTGGGGTTGTGGTGAGTCCCTCCTCTACTTTCAAAGACAGCTGCAGAAGGAGAATGTCCCTCTAATCATAGTTGACATATGATTACATATAGTTGCATCACATATGGTTACTGATTTTTACATTATTGTTTCTATGGCCTCTTGCAGAATATTGCCAGGAGTGTTATTCTCAAATTAGTCAAGATTGCTCTGAAAACTATGACCTCCTCAGAGCTAATGAACGCTAGCTGGGCGAGGAGAGGAATCTGTCTTTGGACAACACATGGCTGTTCCCTCTGCTCCACTTGCTTCCAGAGGCAACATTCTGAGGAACCACATTAAGGGCCTCTGTTGGTGTCTTCCCATACATTGCTTTGAGGGGAGGGGTATTAATTACTGCACTGTTGTTCGCCGCTTGCCTACTGAGAGACAGGAACATCACTGAAGATAAACAACCCCCTCTGAGAGTTTCCAGTTTGTTTGGAAGAGAGCTGTGGTTATTTTTGAGTAAATAATTCTTAAATTCTTGGGCCTAACGAATTGTGCCCCAGCTAATACCTGACCAAATTCCACTGAAAGGCCTGGGTAGCTAGATTGCCCTGTGGGGCACAGGACCAGTAGGCCTTGAGCCTTCAGTCGCACACAGAGGGCAGGTGCCCAGGGCTGGGCAGCGAGTGGATATCAGATGCCCCAGAAAGGAACAAATGGAGGAGAGCTGTCTGAAACCTTTCTCTTGAGGAGAGACAAAATAACATTTGTGAATTTATTTTGTCTTTCTTTTGGCAACTTACTTCTGTATAATTTCATACTTATAGAAAAGTTGCAAGTCTCGAATAAGATACTCCTGAATGCCCTTTACCTGGATTCACAGATTATTTAAATTTCATCCCATTTGCCTCCATATACACACAGAAATAGATTTATAGAGAGAGTGATATTTGTATGTACCTATGTTAAATTTTTTTCTTTAGTTTGTCTTCTTTCTTTAATACAGAGACATGAAGGAAATAACAGCCACCAAATGAGGGCAGTTAGTTGTCCCAGTACTCAGATAAACTATAATGGCATTAATAAAGTAACATACATACATACTTAGGAATAAGTACACGGGGTACCCAGTTAAAAGTAAATCCCCTTCCTCTTACCCTAGGCTCTGTCCCCAGTGAATAATTGCATGTGCTTCCTTGCAGAAACCAATTTATACATATGCCAGGATGTAGATATGCATGTCTGTATGTGTATGTGTATATTTTTCTCTCTTCTAATTTTAAGAATTTGACACAGCAGGAAACATACTGTACTTGCTATTCATTATGGTTACTATTACTGATGTTGTTATTTTTATTACTACTCAATGAATGTTAGAGGTCCTTAAATATATTGTGTAGCTCTACCCTATTTCTATTTTCTTTTATTAATTTTTAAAAATTTTTTTCCATTGTTTATTTTTGTCCAGTGTTTGATTTCTCTCCTCAGGTGTAGTCCCCATAAATATTCTCCCACATCACCTGTGAACCATCACCACGGTCCCTTGTTTTATTACCACCCCTGTTTTGATCCCTTTTCCTCTCCTCCCCTGCTTTAAATCTCAGATCTATAGTTGCCTGCAAGTTTTTTTTTTTTTTTGACCCTTTGTTCGGTTTCCCTCTATGCCTCCTGTAAGTGGTATCATCTGATAATCAGTTACTTTTGATGGACATTTTGTTAACAGTGTTGTGCTATTATAAATAGTGCTACAGTAAACATCCCTTGTGCATGGATGCTGGTGGAAGTATACCCTTGGATTTTCCCAAGGTTATTCCTAGCAGTTATTTTAAATATTGATAGATATTGTCAGTGTCTTTCAGAAAGTTTGCTTCAGTTGTATAATAATCCTCCTACCTGTGGCATCTAGGCATAGGTGAAATGATATTCCTCCTCAACACTGCAAGACTCCTGGAAACTCACCAGTGTTCCCACCCAGTCATGGATACTGAAGGACTCAAACCAGCCTTCCACTTTAAGAAAGAAATTAAATCCCTATTTGGGCTGTTGTTTCTTATCTTAATTTAAAACCTGCAGGTCTAATCTCCATGTACAAATGAACCTCATGTGGTAAGTAGAGCTCCAAAAAAGTAGCATTATAAAAATGGTGCTACCCTTGTTAGACATGAGGGCTTGTATTTAAGGTACTGGGTGACTGATTAGTCACCAAGTGATGGAAACTTCCCATTAGAGTCTTACTGAGACTCCTTTTTGCTGAGGATGGACTGTGAAGCCAGGAGAGTAGGGAGTACGACTCTGGCTTCTGGACACTTGCCACTTCTGAAGCAGAGTCAGTCCTTTGTGTATCTTGTACAATGGACAATCAATACAAAGGTCATTTGATTTAAGTTTCTTCCCAAGCTTACCTTTAAAAACTCATATTAGGGGGCTCCCCCGTGGCGCAGCGGTTGAGCGCTGGGTTGTGAAGCTGCCCGCAGCCTCTGCAGCGCCACTTCGATCCCCGGCTGCTCCCCGGCCACTGGAGGAGGGTCCCACATGGCGCGCAGACCTCTCCTGCTGCCCGCTGCTCCCCTCAGCAGTGTACCCTGGTCCCTCTGCCTGCTCTGCTCCCCGCTGTGGCTCTGGTGGATTCTCTCACCCTCCCGCGCTTCTGACTGTACCCAGTGCTTGTATAAATAAACAAACAAATAAATAAATAAATCTTTAAAAAAAAAAAAAACTCGTATTAAGTAACATTCCAGTCTTGTTTAAATATACAAGTAATGGCTTGCATGACTTCCCACAAAATCAGGTTGGTGGGCCGTGTTTATTGTGTGACTTCACTTTCCTCCTGGTACATTTCTAGTTTTAGAAGCACAGTTTGTCTTAGGCTGAGTCCCCCAGAAGCAGACCCCATACACGCACAAGTAATTTATTAGGGAGGTGATCCCCAGAAGCATTGGTGAGGGAGTGGGGGAAGAGAGACAGGGAAGAAAAGGAAAGCAATACTGATGTGATCGTGAAAAGCTTTGCTCTGTGGGTTAGCTCAGTCCTGCCGGAACCTTCTCGCAGTCTATAGTACAGTTATTCTTAAACAGTAGAATCACCTGGAAAGCTTTAAAACAATGTTCAGAATTCCTGGATGATGGGAACCAGGTACTTGGAGCTGCCTTTTTTTTAAAAAAAAAAAAAAAACTTCCAAGGAATTTAATGTATAATCAAAGCTGAGACCACAAAAGTTGCCTCCCCCATCAACCCTCCTCGCCTGCCAAACACACACACAGGTTGAGGGCTGCTCCTGGTGGCACTATCTACCTAACATTTCTGCATATAGAAAGCTGAAGTATATACTGCAGAGGTGATTGCCAAGGGCATGTGGGCTGGATGGATTCTAAAGAGACAGCTGTTGTCATAAGTCTAGCAAAGGGAAGGAAGAAGGGTCAGGGTGGGGGATACCTGAAGCAGCCAGAACATGCCATAAAGAAATGCCATTTTAGCAGCTCAGTTGTGGGTTCTAATTTTGTAGACAAAGCCAAATGGTTTGCAGGAAAACTTTTCTCTTTTTTTTTTTTTTGAGCATTTTTTTTAATTTTATATATTTTTAACATCATTTTTCATTATTGTACAATGTATGCATTTTCATCTTGGTCATAGTCCCCATACAATTCCCACCCCCCGCCCCTTGTTTTGATCCTACTCCCTCCTTCCCCTCACCCCCATAGTGTGTCTCTGGTTTATAGTTACTTGTTGATTTTGATTTTTACTTTATTATAATTTGTCTTTCTCCTGGTCCCTTATTTAAGTTTTCTAAATTCCTGCTATGATTGAGACCATCCAGTATTTTTCCTTTTCTTTCTGGCTTATTTCATTGAGCATGATCCCTTCCAGCTCCATCCATGTTGCTGCAAATTGCATGAGTTTATCTTTTTTGATAGCTGAGTAATATTCCATGGTGTATATGTACCACATCTTCCTGATCCAGTCATCTATTTTTGGGCATTTGGGCTGTTTCCATAGCTTAGCTATTGTACATAGTGCTGCTATAAACATAGGGGTGCAGGTGCCCTTTTGAGTTAATGTTTCTATGTCCTTTGGGTAAATACCTAGTAGTGGAATTGCTGGATCATATGGAAGCTCTATGTTTAGTAGGTCCAGAAATCTCCACACAGCTCTCCATAGTGGTTGGACCAGTTTGTACTCCCACCAGCAGTGCAGGGGAGTTCCTTTTTCTCCACATCCTCGCCAACATTTGTTGTTGCTAGTTTTTTTAATATCTGCTATTCTCACTGGTGTAAGATGGTATCTCATTGTAATTTTGATTTGCATTTTTTGTTTCAGGGATTGTCCTGATGAGTTGTTGGGATTTACAGGATGTTTTAGCAGGGGTAGCCCATTTCTCCAGCAGGCTTTGTCTTATAGGTTGCTCCAGACAGTACAGATACCAGTAGCCAAAGGGAAGACTTGTTCTCCCCATGGTTACATGCCAACCTGAGGAATGCCTGGGGTACTGTGGCTGATAAGATATTACCAGCTGTAGGGGCTTTCTAGATCAGTAAAGCCAAGACATAGCCTACCATGAATTAGAAAGGAAAACTCTCCTTGTAAAACAGATTCCTGATACCATCGTGGACTAATAAGCATGTTTGAATCTGAATTATGCAGCTGGGCCATCTTAGTAGATTGGTTATATGGAGTAATTCACTAGATATTAAGTAATTATTTGGACTTTCCCTAAACCATGTGGGTAATATTTAAAATTTTTTAAATTTATTTTTATATGCATTTTTTGAAAAATGAAGTTTTACATCCTTGTTAATTTTTTTTTGATAGTATGGGATTTCTCCCCTTAGCTCTCCCAGCACCAAAGCATCCATCCTCCTCCACCATACTCCACTGTGCTCTTCCCCCTTGTTCTCACCCTGCTCTCCTCCCGCTCCCATCCTGGATGCCTCAGATTATGATCAGCTTTCAAGGGTTGGTTTTAAAGTCTGTCTTTGTCTGATCCTTTGTTTGGCTTCTCTATATTTCACACATAAATGAAACCATTCAGTATTTATCTTTCTCCTTCTGGCTCATTTCACTTAGCATAATCTCTTCTAGCTCTGTTGCCTCAAGTGGCATGAGTTTGTCTTCTTAATCACTGAGTAGTATTCCATTGTGTGTACATACCACAACTTTTTGACTGTGGGTAATATTTTTGTTGGGAAGGGTTTCAGACCTTTCCATGTGGAAGGAATTTTGATTTCATCAGAGTTCATTATGCTGTTAAAAAAAAAATGAGTAAACAAAAGAGGGCCAGGGAGACACCAGTGATAATAGTGTGCTGTAAACCAAGGATTGTGATTAATCTAATTTACTGTTCCTGAGATCTGGTAAAATAAAAAGTAAGATTAATTATTAGATTAGAGGGCCTCCCTGGTGGCACAGCGGTTGAGTGCTTGGTTGCAAAGCTGCCCGCAGCCTCTGCAGCGCCGGTTCGATCCCCGGCTGCTCCCCGGCCACCGGGTGAGGGTCCCTCATGGCGCGCAGACCTCTCCTGCCGCCCGCTGCTCCCCTCAGCAGTGTACTTCGGTCCTTCTGCCTGCTCTGCTGCCCGCTCTGGCTCTGGTGAATTCTCTCACCCTCATGCACTTCTGACTGTACCCAGTGCTTGTATAAATAAATAAATAAACAAACAAACAAATAAATAAATAAAAATCTTTTTAAAAAATGAAATTATTAGATTAGAAAAGTATTCTGGTTAATTAGATTCTGTGCTTATCACATCCCACTGTTGAGAATCTTTGTGAACAGGAAACAACCCCCACCACCTTAGATTGGTGCCCAGAATGGATTTTTTCTGGAATAATCTTTCTGGAAAATATTTTTCCTAGCCCTCTGCTCTGGGCAGACACTTTTTCTGTGTTCTCGCCTTCTCCTCTGGCATCGGTATCTCAGATAGGAAAGTGTTTCTGCCATGGCAGTGGCTTTGGTTGCCCTGGTGGGCTGACTGGCCCCCAACCCCACTTGTCTGATGAGACATCTTTTCCTTTCATGGGAGAGGAAGACCTTTCCTTGACCAAGATGATCTCATCTTTGTTTTCAAACAAGCAAAGGTCTGGGTGTTCCATGGCTAGATCAATAATTGGACTCTTTCCTGGTTTGCAAAAATCAAACAAATGGTGGACTTTCATGAATTTTAAGCATTTTCTCCTCTGGTGTTTGTTATCGCTCACTGTTAATGCTGCTGTTCTTACTACTAGCACTAGTGAATGCTGGAGTAGTTACTGTGTGCCCGTAGACATTGGGCTGAGCCTTTACAAACCACATTGATATATTTAATTGTTACAATAGCCCCAGTATCCCTATTTAATAGGGGAAGAAACTGAAGTTCAGAGAGGCAAAGTGATGTGCTCAAGGCATAACCAGCAGAGGAACCTGTTAGGTCCAACTTTAGAGCCAACTTAGCATCTTCAAACCTCAGTTAATGGCATCTGAGTACAAACTTGCATAGTGCAGAAAGCACCATGATTTCCAGGTTCTCAACCTGATGAATATACTGAAGAGTCATGGGGGAAAAAAAGGACCAGGGTTCTTGGGCCCTGAAAAGGGAGTATGTTTAAAAACAAGGAAAAGAAAAAAAAAATCAGCAGTGCATTAAAAATGGAGCCAGGATCCCCCTCTCAACTCCCTTGATCACCTCTGGAGCTTTAGACTTGAGAGAAACAATCCATGGCTCCTCTCCCTGCTCAAATGTGACTTCAGTAAGTCAAGTTCCAGCTAAGGGCAAGCGCAAGAACACAAAATCCTTCTGCTAATCTCTTACCCAAAGAAGGTACAGATGAAAGGCTAAGCATCAAAGCCTCTGAAACCAGTAAAGCTGTTTGCCTGCAAAAAGATAAATCAAAAGGTTCCAGATCTGCTTTGAATTTAATAATTATAAATGACTAATCAGGGGCCATTTGCTGTGAAATTGGGAGCTGCACTCCCCCCATCAGAGCATTTTTGCTGTTCTGGTCTCTTGGTTATTAAATAGAAAAGCCCCATGATTAAATAACAGGGCTGTTCTGACACTAATCAATTCAATCTCAGTCATATAAAATTAACTTAGACCTTGAATTTTCCCTGTTTCTGTGAGAGAAATGGGAACAACATACTGCAAACGTGACTGAAGGTATCCAGAGAGTATCATTTATAACCTGGTGTGACATGGGAAGTTAGAGGAGGGTCAGTCTGCATTCCAGGTGTGCTTTTTGCTGTCCATCATTCAGGGGCAATGCCATCTCTAACCCATCCTGTCTACCTGTCAATGTGAAATAACAGTAAAACAGCAGTAACAACAGTAGTCAGTGATTATGGTAAAAACTATAGTAACAATAATAATCACAATTTTTTTTTATCTCTTGCCATATAGCTGACCCTTTTGCAAACATCTTTAATCCTTGATATAGCCCTGTGCTGGAGAAATCAAAGCATATAGAAGCATTTTATAGCATTTATGTAACCATACATCTAGAATCTTCCTGGTCCATTGTAGATCCTCTGAAAACAATTATTGCATGAATGAAGTAGCTTTCCCAGGTTCACACCAAATAGCATAGTGCAGAGAGCACTATGCTCATTAATGCTCCTTATTTCCTTGAGGTATGTAGATAAATATCCTGAGAGCCTTTTTATATTGTTGTAAAACAGTGTTTTAAATATTTAAATTTATTTTATTTCAATATATTAATTTAAATAAAGCACACATTATTTGTAAACAAGAGAAATAGCATCGTGTGGCAGCAAAACTAGTGATTTGGGAGTCAGACTGGCCTGGAGAAAAATCCCCTATTCCCCCATTCAGCATTTTCTGATTTTGTGACCTTGAACAAGTCACTAAAGTCTTCCTGAACTTCTGTGTCCCTCTCTGTGAAATGAACACAGCACCTAAACTGGGGTAAGGAGACGCTTAAAAGGATCAGTCCTTTAAACTGTGAGCACAGTGCTTGCTTGGCACATGAGCAGGTACCCAGTCTTGCCATCCATGTCCCGCCCTTGTGTATTGGAAGAGGCACCTAATGATTTGCCTTTGATGCCAAGGGTGAGTCTCATAAGATCCCAAGACCTGGTCTAGAAGAAATAGAAGTAAGGATAAGATATTCAAGCTTAGACTTGTCAGTGCTTTTTGCAAAGATCCTTACCCAGAACAACAGAAAAAGCAGTTGTTCATAAACCATTTACTGATGAGATTTAGATGCTAGCCTTGTGCTATCAGAAGGTAGCCAAACCTAAAAGGAGAGAACCATAGAGTGTTTGTGGAACAATGATGCATTGTGAACATGGGTCAGAAAGAAGACAGGTGAAGGTTTAAGGCTGATCTGTCCGGAGGGAGCTACCCTGACCTCCATGAGGACTCACAATCGAATATATAAAGGGCTTCTGCAAATTAACAGAGGGGCCTCCTGGTTATTTTTTGATTCAAGAAGCCTAAGGGTTTTTTTCCCAGCACCTAAGCACTTCTTTCTAGCATGTTCTCGTATTTCCATCAAATATATGACCAGCAGGGCTAAGCAATCACATGGTATACCCAAGCCCTGTGTGCCCACAAATGCTCCTCTGTAACTGCCTTTCCACCCAGCCCTGGACAGGCACCTGCAGGTTCTGACCAAGGGTTAGGTGTCCGTTAAACTCAGTTATGGATGGATTCAGCTGGCTGTTTCCTTTCAGTTGAAATATTATAATCTTGAGTTCCTTGCTCCTAAAGCCCAGAGATGCTGCTGTTCAGGGCAGTGCACTGGGACATGCCTTGGGTAGGGGTGTGCTCACCATTGAATGAAGCTTCCATTCCTTCTTGTAGGAGTGGAGGTCACTGCCATGCCCCTTGGGCCAGTGCCTCAGCTGTCACGACTGCTCTCCATTTCTATGTATTTTGAGGAATAAATGTCCCTGCTGATACTTTTAATTGAAAACCAAGAATTGTAGCTTGAACTTGCAGGTTTTGAGTCTCCAAGGAAATTTGAGGTTGATGAATTTCAGCCTTCAGTGATCTTTGCTGTTGAGGTTTGGACTTAATTTTGGCAGCCAGGTGGTTAGCGGAAGGGAAGGGTGTCACCTCAATAACAATGGCCTCCTTTATGCATTCTTTTTTTTTTTAGGAACTCATTCAGAAATTATTTATTGCCCTCAACATAGGGCATTGGGGTTTAAAGTTATGTGCTCAAATCAGGCAGTTCAGACTACAGAACAGTTACTGGGCTCACCGAGGTGCTTTATGAAGGGGACATGGACTGTACATTCACTTCAGTAAATTTGACAAGACTAACAGGGTGGGTCCAGGGCTCCTCAAGTTGACTGAGAATCTGTGAGATCAAGTGTGCAAAGGCAGACAGTGCACAGCCAGTATCCCTCCAGATGATCTCCCTCAGGCAACCTGTCCATGGTTTCTGACATGCAGAGGAAGTAAAATGGCAGTGACTTGGCTCAGTTCCTGACCTACCTGATAGCAGGCAGCGATGACTTTTAAAACCAGAAAGGCCCCCAGGATGTCTCCAGTATAGACAGGTGTACCGTCTTCAAGAGCAATTCTCTAGTAGAATAAAAATTATAAAGGTGCTTTGCTCCTGAATTCTTCATGTTCAATACTTCTGAAGAACTGCTTTGCAAGCATGCTGTGCCTTCTCATTCTGGAACAGGAGAGAATGAGAGGGAAGCAGAGAGTTTGAACCAGACAGACCCTGGTTTCAATCTAGGCTCTGCCACTTGCTCATTTTTAGAATTTTGGGTTAGGTCCCAGCTCCTCTGTGAGCTTCCATCTCCTCCTCCTAAAATGGAGATAAATCCTGGTCCCTGTTACCTCGGGGGCATCATGATCACCATCACATGAGATCAGGTGTGTGAGAATGTAGCTCTGTAGTTGACATCTAGTGAGTGTGTAGTAGGCTGAAGTTGCCATTATTATCAGTCTGATTATTGTCATTATTCACTTTGGTGAAGTTTAAAATGATGTAGCGCCTGCCTAACCCTCTGCTTTCTGGGATGCTCACTGGTCCTTGTCTCCAGGGTTTAAATTTCCCGGTGATTTCTTTCATGAAATGTTCTTTAGATCACTGGCCTGAGCTTGTCTCCCCAATATTTTAGTTCTTGGGTGACATTTAGTCATTCCTGGGTGGGATGTATAACACATGCTGGGGGTTCTTTCACCTGCATGCCCTTCATCACCTGGGGTGACCGGGCTGATTAGGCTGGCTGGGCTGGTGGAAGTGGTATCCGTTTGGTCCCCTCCACTCTACCTGTGCCCCTCCTGGAATTAGTTGGGTAATTGGTGAAGAGGAGAAACTCCTTAAAGGGAGCAGGACCAAGGGCATCCACAAAAATAATAAATATCATTCCAAGGAGAGTCACCCATGCATCAGGTACTACACCAAGTTCTGGGAATGTGGCCTTCATGGTCCACCAAAATTAAATTCTCTTTCTAAAACGGGTCTTCCTTGACAGTCACTGTCTCAATCACATCTTACCTGACTCATTCATGGCAGAGATCACAATCTGTAATTATTTTGTTTTCTGCCAATTAATGAGCAGGGAGCATGCTTATCCAATTCATTGTTGAGTCTTGGGACCCAGAGCAGGACTTCGTGCATCCACAAGGCTCAGTGAACACACAGTGAATGAACAAGCGCTATGTGAAATGTTTGCTTCAAGCCCAGCGTGTAAACTTCAGACTCCGTCTTTGCTAGTAGAGGTCAGCTACCATCCTATGTAATGGAAATCAAAAAGGACATTCACATTGGTAATTCACACAGCTTTTATTTTGTAAAATGTGTGAATTTCTTATGGAGATCATCCTATCCCAGATTAGGTGGCTGTGTCTTAATTGGGACCATGAGAGGATGTTTTCTTCTGGGTTTGATGCTTGAGGCTTGTTGAGTTAGGGAGGCTGGATTCAAGCACTGGGTAGTGTGTTGATCTGGAGAAGGCTGACCTAAAAGGAAAAGAACTTACATTACTGTTATTATTATTGCTAGTATTACTGTTATTATGATTATTATTATTTCCTCTCCTTTACCAGTATGATCTTCTGAGAGTAACAAATTATTATTGACGTGTCATGTTGACAAAATCATTGAATCCTAAGAATGGAACTGTAATGCCATAAAATGCCATAAACTGTCAATACTAGATCAGAGCACATATCTGTGTTGCTCACAGTTGAGTAATATGTGACACAGCTGCCATTTATTGTGCTCCTGCTGTGTGCCTTGCCTTATTGCTCAAAGCCCCTGAGTAGAGAGTATTTGATTCCCTAGAAAATCACTTGGTGGGCTTGTTAATGTGGATTCCTGCACATTATCCTGGAATGACTGATTTAGCATCCCCAGAGATGGTTCATGGCTTTGGTCTCTAAATCATCCCACTGCTCAGGTGGAATAACATATGGAATCTAGAATCCCACTACTTTGAATAGTAGTGGGGAAAAGAGGCCCAACCCCCTCCTCATCTTTGTTTGGAAAACTCTAATTCATCCTTCAGGCTTGTTTAAATTCCTCCTCCCCAATCCCCACAAGACCAAATTAATTACTCCTTCACTTCCAATGGATTCTGCCCCACATTTTAAGTACCTACTGTGCATCAGGCACCGTGCTAGGCACTAAGCTGCATTACCAAGTTTGTTCTTCCCCTTCAAGAATTGGAGTTAATATCATCCTCATGTTAGAATTGAGAAAGGGCGACACATAGAAATGAAGTGACTTTCCCTAGGATGTTTGGATCTTACTGTATTATTTTAGTCATATCAGCATCTGTCTTGTCTACATGAATGTGAGTTCCTTAACCATGGGAGTTACTGACCTTTTTGTAGTTCTGGGAGCAAACACAGGGCCTGGCATATAGTAGATGCTCAACAAATCTTTGTTGAATTGAATAAATACTAGAACAATTGTAACAAGCCCAACAAGGACAGCTCTTATTGCTTTCTACTATCTGCCCATGTTCACACTTACGGTCTGATAAGAGAAGAGGAAGAGGTTGGACTTCTTTAAGGATCGAAGACTCCAAGTATCTCTAGACTCCACTGTTACCTCATGCTGATGATCCTGGCCCTTTGGTGGCTTTTTGCCAATGGGCCAGGAGACATCACCAGTCACAAGTTAGGGACTCAAAAAATACTTGCCTGGTTGCTTGAGCTGGGGATAAGAAGAGAAGTGGATATATCTTTGTGGTTTGCAGATGAAATTTCTTCTTTTTATAAAGAGGAAGAAATGTTTTTTTTTTTTTTTTTTGCATTTAACCTGGCACACTTCCTTTGCCATAAGTTCACTTTAAATATAATTTCAGTTCAAGTAAAGCCTTTTCTGAACCTCAGTGCTTATGGCTATAACAGAGGAACGCTGGGGATGTCTAAGGTTCTTTCCAGCATTATGTCTTTATGATTACATTATGGGTTTGTGTGATAACCTGGACCCTGGATGAGGTTCAGAACAATTATAAATTACCCAAGTAAGTAAAAAGAAGCTCTAAAAATGGAATATCTTTAAGCAAATTGGGTTTCCTTTCCAGTCTAGTGTCTTCTTTCAAGTTAGAACCGGAACTTAGTATCTAAATTTCTAAGTCCTGATGTATGGAGACATTTAGGGAAAAAAAAAAAAAGAAATACACTGTAGAAGAATGAATAAGAACTATATAATGTCTCCAATTATCTTAGAGCTTAATAGTTTCCCAGAATTTCTTAGGCTTTCTGAGAACTGTTCATTTATATAACTTGGTTTATGGTTTTGGGTAACAAGGTAAAAATGATAAGCATGGCTTGTGCGATTCAATTGCTTTCCCCCCCTTAATCAAAGCCATTATCCCTATTTACATTTGAACTTTGTTTTCTCTCTCTCTTTTTTTTTTTGCAGCGAAAACGGAAGCAGAGCACCCAAGATGAGGATGCTGTCAGCCTCTGTAGTCTCGACATAAGTGTGAGTACAGTTCTTCCTACTTTCCTGCCACAAGGACAGCTTTTATATCTGGATTTGTTAATATATCATGTGCTTTAAGCGGGCATCCATCATCCAACTATAGAGGTTGTAACCTGGGGGGCAAACTCATTTTAAAAGACATTTCATTTAATTGTAGGAAACTGTGTGGCCAACTTAAACTTCCAAGCCACATTGTTTATTGCCCATATCTTTTCTCTCATAAAATGAATTATGAACTCAGTGCATCTGGGTGGAAGCTAGGTAAATGCTGCTCTGTTTTAGAGCTGGTTCAAGGCAGTGGACCAGATGTTTGTCCCCCTTTGGGGGAAGTTAACAAATTGGTCCAGTGCGGGCAGCTGGGTGGCCCAAAGACCAGGGACCTCCAGCAGCATGACCAAGTGAGTGGCCTTGGATGGGGCACATATTTTGAATCAAAATTCTACACTGACCATTTGTGTGACCCCTTTCTTCATCTGTGTTTTCTCATTTGGAAAATAGGGATGGAAAGACTTACCCTAACAGTTTTTGTGAGGGTCAAATAAAACAACAGAAATGAGAACACCAAGGACATTGCCTGGCACATACCAGACAACCACTAAATAGAGTGGTGTTTTGTTTTGTTTTTATTTAAAGACCAAGTTTATTAGAAAAGGGGCCAGAAGAGTATAAGACACTTGCACAGACACAAGTGGGCAGGAATTGCTGCCTAGATATTTTGTTTTTTCTGTAAAAGCAGAAGTTTGCAAAGGATGTGTAAGTGACAGGGCAGCTGAGTGTGGATGATGATAGAGGGGAAAAGCTGTCTTGGACTTATCAGACCCATGTCCCTTGGAAATTTAATTTCAGCAGTTTTCTTTGCTTTGCCTTCTTGTCTCCCCACTGACACAATTTGGAAGCCTACCTGGGCCCCATTTTCTGGGCACTTGGCTTCAGGGCTTCCTGGGCTCCCCATGTCTACTCATCTTTCACACTTCCTTGGAGTTTAATCATTCATTGAATGTCACTCCCAGTTCTCTTTCCTCTGTAAAAACTAAAAAAAAACCATTGTGATGAGATAACGAGGCTTCTATGTCAAGAATTTGGAAGAGGGACATGGCCCTGGCTCTGCCTGCAACTAACCATATGACCTTAAACAAATTATTTCTCTCTGGCACCTATTTCCTCTTTTTTTTTTTTTTTAAGGTGTGAGATTAGGTCTTCTGAAGCCATTGTGAAAATTTGAAACTCCATTGAACAGAGACTATTGGGTTCTCATCTGATGGCATTTATTTGCCAATATAAACAATGCTCTTTTATTTAGTTATTTTTAATTATCACAGTTTCCTGTGATGCAGACAACCATGGTAGAGTGAGCCTGAGCTGGCACCTAATTAATGTACTTGCACATCTTTATTTCACCATATGGTGTTTGTTCCAGTCTTTAGGCCATCAGATTGATGGAGTTGGGTAAGTTTACTAAGTTACCATGGTAACGTGACAAAAAAGATGATGTTCTTCTGGGTTTTGCTTTTGGAACTTACTTTATTTACTGAATGTTTTATTATTAGTAAGTGGCATCTATAGAACTTCCCTTATCAGTGACAAGTTTTTTTGTGTGTAAACGTTTTCAATTTTGTACAAATTATTAGGGTCATTGAATTTCAGAATGTAAAGAGCCCTTGGCTACCACATATTCCATTCTTCTCACTTTGAAAATAAGGAAGTAGAAACCCAGGGAGGTGTAATGTCTTAGGAAAGACTTTAATCCAAGTCATTTCTAAGATCATGCTTCATTGTACATTTTTTCTCAACTATGTTTTTCAGGAAAAAATCTCTAGAAACTTTGTATCAAAGAAGCACTAAACTCTCTTATTCATGAGTTCTACTGATTGGCATTAATGACCTTGCCTTCTCATCAAGGTCACTTAAGTCTCAGATAATGAATGATTTGATGTATTTTCTCCTCATGCAGTTGCATAAGACTTCTTTCTCTCTCTCTCTCTCGCCTCTCTCAATCTTTCTTCCTCCCTCCCCCCCTTTAAACAGTCTCATCTATCATGTTTTTCACAGTAAATAGAGTTTTATAGAAAACAAATCTACCTTTATGCTGAGAAATTCAGCCATGGCCAAAATCCTTTCTGATTGTCTGGCATTTTTCTTGAATTTCGGCAAAGATGACATATGAAAACTGGTGTCTTTCAGGTTTAAGGACAATCAGAGTCATATAGATGTAACAGGGGGGTTGACACATCCAGATGAGGCCACAGCAGTAAAGATAAGTTGAATTAAGTAGAGATGTTTTGCTATAAAGGTAGTAATGTCTAAATAAATATCTGAATCCAATAAATTAACTGTTCTAATAAATAAATGGCCTTTGTAGGCTACCCAATGGTGCTATTAATTGCTGGTATCCAGTAGAGTCAAAGTTCCCTTAACTAGTAATTAGCAATTCTGAAGACTTGTTTTGAACATGTTTTTATGTGTAGTGGAAAGTATATGAAAAAATGTGGCTTCCAATGAATGACTCATACCGCAGAGGATGCGAGGGTTTGGGAAAGTAATATTAGTAACTCTCAATTTTTATTTCATTTAATAAGTAGAAAGACATTCACCAGATGTGTGCTTTGGACAAGAAGTTGCTAGATAGGGGGGTGGGGGGTGGGTAGGAGTCTTTAGGGGATCATGTAAAGTTTCTGTTGGGTCCCCATTCAATGTTGCATACGCAGTGGACTCTTGGTAAGTACTTACTCATGGGTTAAAAAAAAACAAAACAGAACAGTAAGCCCTCCCAATGTATATGTGGGATCAACACATGTACCCCCTTGAAAGAAATATATCTGTAATGTACAGCTGGGAAATGTTAACAGTGTTTCCCTTCTGATGAAAAAGTACATGTACAGACTTTTAGGGTATCTGAGTGATGATAATAGCAACCATTCCCACTCATAGCTTGCTGGATTTTAGAGCTTTGAATGATGAATCTCATAGGTGCCTGGGAAGCAGTTTTCCTACTAAACTCCTCTCCAACCTCTTATTGAACTTGGCCCAGCTTAGAGATCAAATAGGAGTGGGTAAGCTAAGAAAAGAGCTTATTCTCAAAGAACAGGGATCCTCAATTGTTTGGGGAGTCTTGAGCTGTCGGGAATCTGGTGATAAGACTGGACTCCAGAAAATTTTACTAAATTGATGTATGATTTCATGAGCCCCATGGAGGCCCCGTCAAGACCCCGTTTTAAAAGTTCTTCTTAGAAAGGAAACTGGAAGGGTTTTAAGGCACTGTGACATCTCTCCAAAGAATTATTCTCCCTCCCACCAACCCCCAGCACTTGGTGCAAAATGAATTATGACTGGAGAGTCCATACTAGTTGAAGATAAAATTGGTCTCTATTGTTTCCCACCACTTCACCCAATCTTCTGGCTGAGCTCCCAGCTTCCTGGCAGGATAGAATACAAACTCTTCCAGGAGGAAAAAAAAGCAACCTATACTTTGGAGAACAATTTGCAGCGTGGAGAATGCTCCCAGCAGCCGCCTACAAATCTCTTCTCACGTCAGAGGATACAAGTGGGATGGTTTCAGGGACATCACTTCCCCCACATCACTTTTCTAGTTTAAATTCTAATAGATGAAGGATACCCTTGCAAACAGCCAGAGTACATGGTGCCTCGAGAAAAATCATTGGCAGAAGGGCCAGGTGGGCCCCCCTCTGTAAGGCACTGCTTAGTACCAAATATCCCTTCTCAAAAACAAATGAGTATGGGTGGGCATAAAAATCATTTCCAATGAAAATAACTATATAAAAAAGATGAAAAGGAATGCATGTTTTGTGTAGAAAATCTGGAAAATATGAACAATAGAATTTATTAATAATTCCACTTGAAAGTAGTGGTTATATTTTAGTGTATTTCCTTCCTGCTATGTATATATTTTCACTTAAAAAATGTCTCATCATGAAACACTGAAGACATACAAAGTGGTATAAAGGATAATATAAAACTACAGGTAGCTGTGAATGTATCTGAAAAATATACCCTTAACAGCAAAGCCAAATGCCCTTGCAAACCCCTTGCTCTGCTGAGTTTAATGTCATTGCTACCTTGCCTGTCTATAAACTTGTAATGCACAGGTATCCCTAAAGAGATGATACATTTGCAGCTGTCTTTTAAAGTTTATATAAGCACACAGTCTATAAAAGTTGGGATCATACCACATGTTAAGTTACTCCTCAGTTTTCATTTACTATATTCAGATTATGTCATCATATCCTGAAATATTCAAGAACATTACTTTTAATAACTGAAGTACTTTGTCAAATGGAGGCACCAAATTTATTTAATCAATCCTTTATTAGACATTTAGATAAGTTCCAACACTTCACTATTATAAATAACACTGACGAACATCCAAGAATATCTTTGTGTAATCTCTTTTATCGGTAGAATAAAATATGAAATTCCTGACTAGAATGGTACGAATATTTTTAAACCCGTGAGCAGGTTTATACTTATGGTAGTGAGAGGTGGGAAAGTAGTTCAGAGCAATTGAGTGACTCATATGGAAACTCACAGAGTAGGGGATTGTCAGATTTCTTTGGCCTGCTCTCTTTAGGTCTCTGGTCTCTTTTAAGTCTGTGACTTGGTATGGGGCATTTGCTCACTTGTCTTCCTTAGGAGAAGGCCCTGTCACCGCCTCTGGCAGGGCCAGTCCCCCGTCTTAAATGGTGAGATGGAGCTGCAGGTGGTGGAGCTGGGGGCAGGCTATCCTTTCCATGCTGGTGGGGCTTTTCTATGGGAACATGTGCCTAGACCGTGTGGGATGGGGTCTATTTAACCCTCACACTGGCCTATAACCATGGGGGTCTTATATCCTCTTTTTGCAGATGAAGAAACTAAAGCTCAGAGATATAAGCAATTTACTCAAAATCCCAGCTCATTGTACATTCAAGGCCACGAGGGTTGGATTCCACACTTCCTCCAGACAGGAAAGAAAGGAGAAGCAAGCATTTGGCTCCATGGCTTCTGGTGCTAGATGTGTAGGACACTCAGCGGGGCTCATTGGCATGCATCCCCAAATTTCTACTGCCCACATTTCCTGATTACGTACCCCTGTTACAGAGATACTCAAAGCACAAGAATTGATATTGAAGCTGGGAGAGCTCCATTAAGCTAAATGACGTTTCATTGCTAGGATATGTTAAACCAGACACAGAATAGCAGTAGGATTATTTTATCTCTGCTCAGCAGAGTCCAGATAATGAAAAAAGATACCAGTACTGTGGTTTTGTTTCTCTTGGTCTGTTCTGGAACTTGCTAACTGGAGAGATTAGCCTTGCCTGGTCAATGTGAGGCCTTGATGAATTATATGGGAGATTTTAATAAAGCTCTTATCACCAAGGAGACCAGGCCTGCCCCTGAGATTGGTTCTTTATTAGCACATACTTATATTTAACCTGTTAGTATTTTTCCCAATTTGGATGAATGATTCGTACTTGCTGCTCGTGAAACCATTTGAGCAAAGGCAGTGCAGGCCCTATGCCGAGTCCAAGGTTGTTCCTGCACTGCATCTCTGATGGAAAATTGGCTCTTTGTTGTCGTAGACTCTTTCCATCTTGCCTTGGGCCAACTGACTAGGTGTAGGATTGTAACAATCATTGTGATCTTTTCTGTTTGACCCCCTCTTGAAAAACCCAGTGACAAAGTCATTCAAAAGAGCTTCAGGATGCACCCTGAGAAGTTAATGCTATCACAAAGCCTAGCATTGTTTGCTATTCCCCTTCAAAGGGACATTGATAGAGCCCATGTTAAGGGAGGGGTCTTCTACCTAAGAATACCTATTTGTTTGAATTTACCATCAGAATTACAAACTGTGGTAGTTCAGAGACTGAACACTTCTTTGTACCTCTGTTCCCTCACCTTTTAAACTGAAATATTAAGAGTTTCCTGCCTTAAAGTGGGAGTAATTAAAATGAGTTAATACATATAAAACACTTAGGACCTGACCCCATAGTTAGCACCAAAAAAATACTAGTTATTGTTACTGTTGATTTCATAACACAAAATTGACTTTATGGTTAAATTTGAGGATATTTGTTTTTGGCGCAAGTGTTCCATAAATAGAATTGATTGTGAAATTAATACATATATATGAAGAAACATACATGCAAGGAGCTTTACTGCAGCATTTTAAAGTAATAACCAAACTCTAGAAACAGCATGAATGCCTGAATTATATAGAGACATGAAAATATAAGTGTAAAACTCAGTTACAGAACATATTATATAATAATTAGGCTTCTACCTGTTTGCATGTGCATTTGTCCATGTAAAGAAATAAGGGTACATTGAATATTCATTGCATTGTGGATACTAATTATGTTGAGAGGATGGAATTACAGGGGCAGGGAGATTGAGTTCCAAAAGTTCTTAACCTTTGGCATCTTCTGAAACTTACGAACACCTCCTTCCCCCAGAAGACCATTTATATGTGCTTAAAATAAAATGCATACAATTGCAACAAAACCCAGATGATTTGAAATACAGTTATGAAATAATTTAAATAACAAATTTGTGGTGAGTGTTACATATGTGGTTCTTAGTGAATGCAGTAACAAGACTCATCTGGCAACAAGTCTGACCATTACTGTACCTTCCATGAGACGATGTGATAAATGATATTTTGAAATACCTGTACCAACCACGCCATGATTTGAAAATACAGCAAATTCTATGGTGACAAAGTGACAGGTCTGCAGTGCTTCTGTGACATGTGGTCACACAGTGCTTCTGTGACATTCATGCTGGAAGAAAATGCTAAATTTCAGTTGTTAGTGAAACTGAAGATGCATTTTTTTTTCTACCCAAGCCTATGGATGTCTTGAATTTTATCCATGGAGTGCCTGGGAGCCTTAGGATTCTAGTTGATGGCTCCGTCAACTAGATAAACTGTAGTACTGTATTTCTCTTGCAATTCTAGAGACTGACATAAAAATAAACAAATATAAATTTAATTTGCAGCTACTGGTGTGTGCGATCATTTGTGTTTAAAAGGAGAAAATGTAAAACATACAAAATCAGGCATGGGGAGAATGATGAAAATCTCTTCTTAGGAGGATTTTGCCACGAACGTGAAATCAGTTCTCGACACTCACTATTAAGATTTTTCTTTGAGACCAATTTGGTTTTTTGAAATAGACAACTTGAATCACCCTAGTATTTTAGTTAAAGATCTTCTCTGCTGTTCTTGCTGTTCAAAAATAATTTTAGGGTAGACAAATGTTATTTTTTTCCGATGAATACAGAAATATTTAGGGGTAGTATGTCATGATGCCTGTAATTTACTGCTAAATACTTTAGCATAAAATATAAAGTGACTATTTAAAAGGGAAAAATTAGTTGCTCAGGTATGATTACTGCATATCATTTACAAAATCAAATAGGATTGAGCTAACAGCCACATGTATTTCATCATTAACTCTATTTTAACTGGAATTATTTGCAATATAAAAGTCACTAGAAAATCATTGTTTACAAACACTTTCGCTCATGGCTCTTTTCTGAAATGTAGCCTGGCTCTGTCCACCTGAAAATTATATAAATGATCTTGGTTAGGAAGTTCCATCTAGGCTTCCGTTCCCAACTAATTGAGTTTTCCCTCAAATGACTTAAGTAATTTCATCAAGTCCCATCTTTGATCTGGTTATATATTCCTGGTTTTAATAATAGAAGCTGTTTTTCTTTTTTTTTTTCCCTTGCTTTTCTTAGTTGTGCCTGATACTCATTTTCTCTTAAACAGTAGTAGGTTGGTTTTTTCCTTGACATTTAGTGTACACAGACATCTGACATTACTTGATTGATACTTAAATTTTTGGGTAACTTCTGAAAAATGTCAAAACAATAATAGGTCCAGGAGAATTTTCATGGCTTGTATAGCTCCTTCCATCCTACTGTGTAGGATGAAGAGAGTCGATCCAGAATGTGCAGGTGATTTCTCTGTAAGCAACAGTCATGGCTGCTACCAACAGTGAAGCCCTTGAGCTGAATCACGGGTTTATCTTCAGCAACCGAAAATGCCAGCTTTGGATTAACTCCTTAGAAATCCTGCAGGGAACCCCAGGTGTTTATTGTATTTGTTTCCTGAGCAGACTCATTTTTCCCCCCTCTTACAGTGCTATAAATGAGATTTCTTTTACTCCCCACACACCTCAAACTGTAATTTTCTAAAATTGGAATTTTCTGCTGAACATTAAAATCAATACATCTAAAGGGTTTTCTTCACCTTTGTATGGCAGAAGAAAGTGATGCTTTTGCTGGCCAGGTCTATATATAAATTCCTTACAAGGAAATATTCACTACTGTAGAATTAATGAGTCCATTTGTTCATTCTTTAGAAATTCATTGAGGCATTCACTAATTCAATCAACTGGTATTTATTGAGCTATATTCTGTGACTGGCACTGAAGGAAGGAAAACTTAAGAATCAGTCATCTGCAGACAAGTGGGTCCTGCTTTTGATTTTGTTACAAGTTAATGAAGCACATAGATGACACGTCTCAGCTGTGCCCGGGGCTGGTTTTCTCCTTTGGTAAGGGGATAATTCTAGATGGTTGGCTTTGAAAGAAAGAATTTTTGCTACAGATTCTGCTGCTAGCAATTTTCTGCCTTAGAGTAGCCTTAAAATTTACTTATTTTCTTCTAGTTGGTAAATCCAAAGCTTTAGTCAGTAAAGTGCTTCATTTTACTTTGTGCAAAAGCTTCAGCTCTGTGTTGTCCTTACAGTTTCGGTATTAGGCCCTGGGACAGTGGGGTCCAGAGATCTCTAGAATGTTTAGACCTGGAAGGACCTGAGAGATTATTTAGTTGGGTGCATTTCATTTTGTACATGGGAAATTGAAACTGAAACAAGTCAAGTATCCTGCCCAACATGATCCAGGAAACTGGGAATGGAAGTATTGGTCCCCAGGTTCTCTATTGTACAGTTGACCCTTGAGCAGTGTGGGGGTTGGGGACTGACCTTGCAGTTGAAAATCTGCATATAATTTATAGTCATCCTTTCATATACTCAGGTTCTGCACCTGGGGATTCTACCAACCCATGCGGTTGGTTGAATCCATGAATGTAGAACCCATGGCTGGAAAAAACCCATGTGTAAGTGCCCATGTTGCTCGGGGGGTCAATTGTCCCTTAAATCCAAATGAAGCTAAGAGTTCTGTCTTCACTTTCTAGCTGTGTGACCTTGGACAATGTGTTCAACTCCTCTGTGTTATGGTTTCCTTGGCTGGAAAACGCAGATGATTGTAGGGTTGCTGAAGGATTAAAGAAATGAAAGCAGGGCTGTGGCACAGTGCCTGGCACAAGTGAGCACTTATTGTTGATATTGTAGAGTAACCCAGGAGCATGGACTTGGCCATAGACAGGGATATTGTCTATTGTGGGCACTTCTGTCTCCTTGGTCCAAGAAAGTGCCTGATAGGTATCCAGCCCTCAATCAAGATTTGTTGAATGCATGGTTTCCAAATGTAAATTTGGTAACTGTCATAAAAGATAAGTGATTCCAGGAAGAGGGAAATAAAGATGATATATATGTGTTGCTTAAAACTAGAAAGTTGTAAAGTTCTAAGTCATTTTTGGAACAGACAAGTTTATTTTTAAATGAGCCACTTCTGTAAATAATTAATAGAAGCATTTAAAACAATGCCTTAGCTGTTGATTTCATTCTGCAAAGCTTTATTCACATCCAAAGAGTGTCCATCAGTGGTGAATAGTCATGAACACCTCCACTAGCTCTGCATTTATTTTTTTTCAAGTTTTATTATTTTTATTTTATTATTTTATTATTTTTTTCAAGTTTTATTTATGAACACAAGAGCTGGGGTGTAGGCTAGAGGTACGGGGGGTGAGAGGATTCATCAGAGACAGAGTGGAGAGCAGAACAGGAGGATTGACTGAAATATAGATGACACAGGAGAGGTCTGCTGCACCATGTGGGTCAGCTCCCTGGCTGGGGATGGGACTTGTGCTGCAGTGGCTGCTGATAGCTTCATAGTGCTGAGACTTAACCCCTGTGCCACCAGGGAAACCCCTAGCTCGGCATTTAAATGGAGCCAGAAACACACCATTATCACCTTTACCAGCTGGACCACTTTCATCAGGCCTCCTCATCTCCAGCCTGGATATGAGTCCAGGGACCTCCCAGTTGGTCTTCTGCCTTTTACTCTGCTGCTTACTTTCAACACAGCAGCTAGGGGTTCCTGTTAAGCCTGAATCACACTGTCTCTCTTGTCTCCCTCTGTGGCAGTTACACCTGCCTAGTGGCCTTCAAGGCCCTGCACTCTCAGTCATGTGGCCTTTTCTGGATTTTGTCACCTAGCCCTGCCCCCTTTTCCTCTGGTGCCCACCACCCTGGCCCTCCTCTTATTCTTCTACACACTCATGCCACAGGGGGTCTGGCAATTGCTATTCCTATCTATGTGGAAAGCTCCCTCAGACATCCTTGTGACTGTCTTTCCTATTTTACTTCAGGTATCTGCTCAAATATTCTCAGATAGGCTTTCCATTCTACACCCCTCACCTTGTACTCCTTACTTTTCTTACCCAACTTGTTTCTTCATGTATTTGTTATCACTGCCACATTTTGTACTGTTAATGTATGAGTATCTGTCTACCCTAGAATAGAACTGTTGTTTTGTTTTCTGCCATATTCCCAGCATCTGGGATGTTGTCTGGCACAGGGTGTATCCAATTAACATGATGGCTAAATGAACGAGCAAGCACTTCATTATTCATGTGTTTCGTGCTGTCTTTGGAAGGTTACTGTAAACATAAACTGGTATCCTGGCAACATTTTAAGAATGTCTGTCTTCTTCTCTCTACATATTTGCATTTTCTCATTCAAAAAAAAAAAAATCAGTAAAACCAGAGGCCAAACCGAGGCCTACCTGACAAGACCTTGTGGTATACAAAGCAAGATAAATGAACATAATGTCAGGCTTTTACGAGCTAATAAAATGACTCAGTCTGAAGATAAGAGGATAGAAGCACTGTGGAATGTACACATGATTTCTACAGATGTGGAATTGTTCAAGTCAGTGCTTTCACGTCTAACTCATTTGAAACTGCAGGAATCTCTCAGGATAATGGTCAGAACGGAAATTTTCTGTTCAGATGAAAAACAGTCTCCTCTTGAAGCCTCCATACCTTTCCACTTAGCCGGTATTTATTGCGTGTGGCACGCTGCTCTTGGTGCCCACCATGCAGTCCTCGAAGGAGAGAGGCGGGTAAGGAGCTGTCAAACCCACTCATCCCTGGCTGATCCCAATTAATGGAGAGGAGTGCTATCTAGGCCTCTTAAAAAACAGTGAACTGCCAGTACATCACTTGCCTCTCACCCCAGAATGTGTTCTGGTGATTGCTTTTACATGTCACTGTGCTTTGCATCTTGAAGAAATCCTGTGAAGAGAGTAAAGGAACTGTTTTGGAGAGACCCAGGAGCTAGAATACCCCCTTCTCCCAACAGGCCTGGGGTGGAATTCATTTGCTCTTGCTGTCCTCTGCAGGGAAAGTGATGCAGGACACCTGCCATGCTCACCCTACTTTTAGCTTCCTTTTTGCTCTGTGTGTTTAGTTTATCTTTTTTAGAGAAGAGAAATAGGGCCATGTTTCAAAATGTCTTTTATTGACAACAAGCTTCAAAGACAGTGGAAAATGAAATAAGGGTGGAATAGACCCCAGAATGGACTTGATCAATTCAGCTTAAGAATGCTAATAACTTAAAAGAAAGTTGAGGTAGTTTTTGTTTGCAAATAACCCTCAAGGCTGATAATTGACCTAAAAATAGCAGAAGTTGATCCACTTTGAACAAGAGGTCCACGCTCAGGAATGACATCTCATCAGCCACTTGTCTACAGTGAAAAGTCACAGAAGTTCACTAAATTCAATAGAGAATACATCTTTTTAACAAGGCTTAGATTACACAGATTTAAATATTAAGTTTGGCTAAAAATGTTGACCTTACAAAAACTGTCTCCCCTTAGGGTCGATATTTCATGTTGCTTTGCCTTCACATAGAAATGGGGTTTGTGTGTAATTATGTTTCTGAAAGTGCCCTCTTTTGTAGCTGCTGACGGCTCCCTGTGCTTTGCCATGGCAGTCTGTCTGCTGTCTGGCCAGGCCATGCACCGCCACATCATGTCTCTGCCAGATTGCTGTTTTAAGTGTTGCTGTGTTCCTCTGCGATGGTCTCTATCCAAAATACAACCAGCAATTGAGGTTAAAATTTAATTTAAATTATTGTCAGATTGTTGAAATAAGCCTGCCATGTGCTCACTGTCCCCACAGGGAGTGGAGGACTGTCTGAGAAATGAGCCGGCTGCTGGCAACGGTCACGAAGAATGTGTCTGAAAACAGGGATGGTATGAAGGGACAGTTATCTCTGTGTGTTATATAAGAAAGGGCTTGGTTTATGGGGTCTCAGGAAACCACAGTAAGGAACAAAATTGCCACCGGGACCCTGGAGGTTTTGTTTAATTTGGGAGGTTATGTTTGACTGAAGGTCTCACATCATTGGCAGAAGAGTGACATTTTACTGAGTAGACTTTGAAATGTTATTTTATGTGATGTGGTCTTGAAGAAGCAAGTGTGCCTCTCAGAGGAAAACTAGTGAGTTATTCCCCTCTCCTGGAGAGGTTGATGCTAACGAGCATTGATCTTGAATAGCTTCCTGATGTCCAGGTGACTTGGGAGACATTTCTAGACTCTCAGCTCCTGTAGGACCTCACATATATTTTAAAATTGTTTTACTTATCACTTATTCTTTCATTCATATTCCTGTTAATGGAGTATTTCCTACCCTTGCACTGTGAGAGGATAGAATGATGAACAAGACAGTCAAGGTTCTGGTGACTTACAGTCCAATGGAGGAGGCAGACATTAATCAATCATAGTAACTCGGATATCCTAACAAGTGAAAATACAAACTTTGAAATTAAGAGACACATCTTCTAAGGTCATCTAAAGAATCTAGACTTAATCATGAAAGGTCAAGAAAGACTTCTTTGGGGGGCCTCCCCGGTAGCGCAGCGGTTGAGCTCTGGGTTGCGAAGCTGCCCGCGGCCTCTGCAGTGCCGGTTCGATCCCCGGCTGATCCCCGGCTGCTCCCCGGCCACTGGAGGAGGGTCCCACATCCGGAGGAGGGTCCCACATGGCGCGCAGATCTCTCCTGCTGCCCACTGCTCCCCTCAGCAGTGTACTTCGGTCCTTCTGCCTGCTCTGCTCCCTGCTCTGGCTCTGGTGAATTCTCTCACCCTCCTGCGCTTCTGACTGTACTCAGTGCATGTATAAACAAAAAACAAACAAACAAATAAATAAATAAATAAAACATGCCTCTATTAAAAAAAAAAAAAAAGAAAGACTTCTTTGGGGAAGTAAGATCTGAAAGAAATGGAGATGTTCATTGCGTTAAAGGGGAGAGCAAAAGAGTTGCAGCAAGGATCCTGTGGCAAATGATGGCTGTTGCTTTACAGGCTGGTGTGATTGGTAGGCGGCGGATGGTAAGACTAGAGTGGTCAGAAGGAACCAGGCCATGCAGAGCTTTAAAGAACATGCTTAAGATTTGGGAGGTTGTCCTGAGAACTGCAGACCATGTTAGTGAGGAGAGGGATGAGGTTAAGCAAGAGTATGGCATGAGTTTTGAAAAGATTCTTCTGACTGTTGAGGGAAGAATCACTTAGAAGAGGCCAAGACTAGATGCAGACAACCAACAGGAGGCTGCCTCTTTTTCCTGAATGTGTCCAGGTTTCGGCTGGCTGTGGAGCAGACAGGTGTAAGGAACATGTGTAGAGCCTTGTGTCTTTACTGCCTTGAGTTGATGGGCACTTCTCAGCATGGATTAGAAGACTTAGGTTTTCTTTGGACTTTTGTCATTGTAGAGCTGTCAGACCTTGACCCTGTTGCTTCACCTTTCTGGGCCTCAGTTTCCACATCTATAAAGTAATGCAATCAGATTACATCCTTTTCAGTGCCAAAGTTCCGTGGGCCCATGATATGTTGAGTACAATGGGTTTCTCAGCTAGAAGCCTAGAAGGTAAATACGTTAGATGTTGGTGAATGAAGGGAGACCATTATCTAAGTTTTCTTCAAGCTGTTCGCTCCAACCTCTGAGATGGTGGAAGAAGACATGAGCAGGTAGGGATACTAATGCACACCTTACCTTTTTTATTGTGGCAAATACAATACTATTCTTTAATTTGGATGCTGTCTTAACTCAGGCTGCTATCACATTTCTTTCTTAGAGTTCTGGAGCTGGAAACTCCAAGATCACAGAACCAGAAGATTGAGTTCTTAGTGAGATCTTTCTTCCTGGCTTGCAGACAACCACCTCCTCCTCTTCCCCCTGGGTCTTCTCATGGTGCAAAAAGGGAGACAGCTCAGGGTCTCTTTTCCTCCTTTATAAAGATACTTGTTGCATCCTGGGAACCCCACCCTCATGATTTCATCAAAATCTAATTACTCCCCAAAGGCCCCACCTCCAAATACCATCAGCTTGTGAGGGGCGGGAACAGCTAAGGTTTCAACAAATGAATTTGGGGAGGACAAACATTCAGTCCATAACACATGCCTTCTAAAACATACCAGATGTGACTCATTAGAGAAAACAACAACAGCCCCTTCATGTGAGTAGGAGTGAAAGCAAGGATGTTAATGAAGCAGTCCAAGGTCTCAGCCTAAATGAAGTGGAAAAAACTAGGGGGTTCATTTGACTCTTGTGTCCTTTGGTTTTTGGAATCCTTTGTCAGCAGTTGTAACAGGCACTCTCAGCACAACCACAAACATTTTCCAATGGAGGAGTGTTAGTAACATTTTCATTGACCTGAAAAAAAAATTAATGACAGGGCCAAAGAAAAGGCAAGAGCTACAATTTGCCGATCAGCCTTGGTCAGCTGCCCACAGAAGCCTCATCCTTTTTGTGAGTCTTTAAATGAGTGCATATTGCCAAGGAGATCCTGGACTGGGGAGAGGGGTGAGCCCTATTCAGCCTTGGCCTTGTAGAGGAGCCACAAATTAAAACAAGAGCAGCACTGTTGACCTTCAGACTCCAAAGGAACTGCAGCCTTTGTGCCATGTCGCCTAGTAAAATAATCTTGATAAAAGCTTTTTGTTTAGCCCTTGGAATAAGAACAGGGACTTGGGTAAAGAGTATTGCCCCACCCTCTTAAAAAGTGGTTTGATACTGGCTCAACAATAGCTGTTAAGCGGATCTGGGTTCAAGGTGGGCTTGGGGCGAGGGGATTTGTGGAGTAGAGAGAATCCTGAGTAGATCATAGGTCAATTTCCAGGGTTTTTGTTGCCTTTCTTACATGCAACAAACTGCTTCTGCTCCTCACTCCTGGCTCCCTCCATGGCCTTTGCCTCTGGACTGTTCTTTATAGATTCCCAACAGGTGGATGGGCCAAGAACTCAGGGGCTTACACATCCTTTTGCTCCCTCATCTCAAGCTGTGGATGAGAATCTGTAGCATTTACTTTGTATCAGATTGACCAGAGGAAACCACATTTGTTAGTGTGGCCTCTTTTACTGCATATGGGTTTTGGGGGTCACTTGAGAACTATCCTAAGTATAGACCAGTGGAAGTGGAGCTGCTGCTTCTTGGACTGTAGACATTTGGAAGCAAGGGGGTTAAAAAAAAAAAAAAAAAGGAAACAAATGGTAAACAAAAACCAGATTAGAAAAGTTCCTCTCTCAAAATAAAAAGGAGTAAGTGTGTAAAGGAGACGCTCTCTGGTTTTGGGGAGAGAGGAATACTGAGTGCTGTCCGGCAGGAGCTTCGGAACCCAGTTCAGGAATTGGCAGTGGTGGACTCTACTTCTTGCTCCCTGTAGGCCTCCAGCAGATCTTATCCTGAGGGCCAGCAGTTCTAGGCCTTTCCGCTCCCCACCCCCCAGCACCCTGTGTTATAAACACAGGCTCCTGGTAGGAAGTGGGTGATCCAGAGCCCACTTTTGCAAATGAATCAAGAGAAGACACCCAGATCTAGACAATTGCATGGAGTCCTGCTTTAGCCATTGCTGGTCCCTCTTCTAGTCTCAGGTTTCCTTGTTTTCCCTGCTAGAAGAATGATTCCTATTGCAGGCTTTCATCTGGACAACATAGATCTTGTATTTGATATTTGAAGAATTTGCACTGGTTTTGTTCCAACCCTAGGTGACATAATTGGGCTTTGATCACCTTAAACCCCTGGATTTTTAGATCATCGGGGGCCATCCCTTGATTTCTGCAAGGCAAGATGGCCCCTGAGACTCTTCCATGTTCTGCCCTTCCTCTTATCAGGATCCCAGATCAAAGGCACCAGAAGGGGAAGACCCCATCCTAGCACTGACCACCATTTACTGAGAGTTCACAGTGCTGGCTGCAGAGTGCAGCAGCTCCTCTGGTCTATAGAACAGAACAAGCCTTACAGGAAACTGAGGTGGGTGAGGTTTGTTCCCTCCAAGCCTCACTGACCCTCACAATGATCCCTTCTGGCCTTGAACCTCCTCTCCTTTCCCTAAACAGAGGGTCGGAGGTGCTTTACTGCTGTGGCATTGCTTGTTAGTCTCAGGCCCAGAGACCACTCATAAAGAGAAAATGTCTGTTCTTTAGCAGCCTCTGCGCAAGAGGCAGTGGTGTTGCCCTCCTTCCAACTGGCCATTGCCAGCTCTGAACAGGAAGTGACCTTGGTGCATTTTATTTGCTTCACCGTCCTTCATCCCACACTCACTAGACTGATATTTTAAAATATATATATCAGATCATGTTACACCCCTTGTTAAAGTCTCCAGTGACTTTCATAGGGTCTATAAATTTAGGTTGGAAAAAAATCACATATATTTTTTGCTAAACTCCAATTTATAGTCCCTTTCCTTATAAATCAGGAAAACAAACTAGCCATACCTGGGCTTTGTCACTATAAGTACACCGATATTTTCTTTTCACGTTACTCTGGTTGCATATATCTCGTAACATTAGGTATGCTCATGATCATTCAAAATGGCAGATCTTGCTACTAAAAGCATGAACAAAGAAACCATAAGTTACCATGTGATAAATTAGCAATTAAGATGTCAATAACTAGATTTTAATATCATGTGTTTCCTTAATCAGAATTATATCAAGATTGAGTTGGAGGAGGGGAATTATGGCTAGGTTTAAGGTAATAAGGTGATGAATTGGCAGAGAATTTGAAAGTAATGAAAAGCTAGCTGAAGCCTATCTGCTTTTTTATTTTTATCATCACTGTCCACTGGCAGCTGTAAACAATGTCAGTGATAAGGCGGCAGTGCAAGGCAGCTGCCCCAGAGGCCTGTTGCAGAGATACCATTAAGAATCCTTTCACCCCCACACTGCTGACCTGTACCCCAGCTCTTATATGCATAAATAAATAAATCTTAAAAAAAAAAAAATCTCTGACTTCACATAAATGCAGATCTACTTTCCTTGGCCTACGGGAAGAGGTGTGATTTGCTGGTCAACTGCCCACAGCAGCCTCAGAGAGCTTTAGACAGAAAGGAGACTTTGGCTCCCAGAATCAGAACAGGGGTTCAGGGTTGACTCAGCTCTCAATTTCTACCAAACACCCATGTCCTTTCCAGCTCCCAGTCTCTCCAGCTGCCCCTCCCTATGGTTGCAAGATGGCTTCCAGCAGCCATTGAGACAGTGTGCTTCCATTTTTAAGGAAATTAGTCCTTTCCTTACAGTGTGATTAGACATGTTAAGTCTCACGTTCATCCCTGGACTAATAACAGCCCCCAGAAAATGGCTGTGCAGAATGTCTCAGGTTATACAGTGGGGGTGGACTAAATATGTACACAAAAAGGAACAGAGAAGGAGGGAATAGATATTAGGAAGGTAATTCACAGTCTCCACTGTGGGTTTTTTAAACCTTAAAATTTTAATTATTGCCATTATCTTGGCCTGTGATCAGTCATGCGATCTGGCAGCTGAAGAACCATGGTCCATTGTTGCAGACTTGGGTGCTGTTGCAACAGGCTTTGGTCTCCAGTTAGTTTTAAAAGGAGAGTGGGCACCACGGATTTGGAAAAGCTCTAATATAAATTTTCAGAGAAATAACATTGCTTAGACCTTATTGAGATTATGAAGAAGTAAATCCACTGACTTGGGAGGCAGAGCAAAGCGTCTAACCAAGCCTCTAGATTTTTCTTAATTCCAGTTTTATTACAGCAAAGGTGTCAGCTGCTATCATGAAATAAAAATTAAAATACTCCAAGTATACTGTTGGGAAAATTACAAAGAGAGATACAAGTAAATGAGGGGGCATATCTATAGATTTATACATGCAAATGCATAGGGATGGAGGTGGGGGTGGGGATAGGACTAGAGTGTAGTTGTGGGGAAAGAAGGAGGAGGAACCTGGACTGACTGAAGACATATCTGTGAGGAGGGTGCATGTTCATGAATTACTAGTGTAATAAAACTTTCATAAAAAACAGTCTGCCTATCAGCAACTAATGGACAAGTGAAATTACGGTATAAAATTTGATGACATAAGAATCCTTCAGCCCCATGTCAGTATTTGAAGGCTGTGAGGTAAAGAGCTAGAGAAAATGGTTGATGTTCCTAAATATCTCGAGTCACTGTCCTTCAAGACAGATATTAGACATAGGCCATTTTCTTTTTCCTCATCTTCCTCCTCCTCTTACTTTTCCATGCTCCCCCTGTACCCCAAGTTATGTTTCTTTCATTAACTTACTGTTTTTCATTGGGATTGGCTGGTATAGAAGCAGATAACCCAGCCCCCTTCGGGTGTAGATGTCTCCACTGCACATCAGGACAGGCCTCAGCCTGTATCTCCCCTCTCACTGCCAGACACATTCTCTCTCTCTCTCTCTCTCTCTCTCTCTCTCTCTCTCCCTCCCCCTCTCCCCTTCCCCCTCTCTCCCTCTTCCTCCCTCCCTCCCTTCCTCTCCCCTCTAGACTGCAGGTCTTCTGCCTTGGGAATAAAACTGAGTGAAATGACATGACTGGGGCCATAAGCAAAGTAGTGGAATTGAAAAATAACACTTGTCTTTTTGGGGGTGTAATTTTAGAAGTTAAATTTTATTTTAGGTTCAAGGGTAAATATTTAGAATGCCTTTACTGATGACCACAGTCATCCATGCATGCAACCCATTTGGGAGAACGAGGGTTCAGCATCACAGTTTTCCACTAAGTGTCTGTAATGTATCCCGCTGTCATTTGGCGGGCAGCCAGCCCAGAGTGCTTGTTTTTCTATCTTTAAGGATCCATCGTTAATACCAAGATGAGATGTTTTGAAGAGTCAGAAGACATATGTTTAGATTCCAGTTACTCTATTTTCTTGGGGAAGTAATTTTATTCTCATGATAAAAATACCGCTTGACACCCTCAAGTCTGTCACATTGCAATGAAATGCTTTGGTGACTGTAGGTACCTCTCCATCCTGCCCCCACCCCCATCTCTCTCCTCCCAGCACTCCATTCGTTTCTGGATCCTCTCCATGCTGGGTCCCCCAGACTTCACACTTAACATGTCTAAAGCACAGCTCTTCTTCCTCTCCCCTCACCCCCCTGTTCACCCCACTGTCCCTCAAGATTTTCATGCCCCTCTGAATAGAACCTCTCAGTTGCCAAAATCAGAAAGCTGGGTGGTATTGCAGCTTCTTTCCTTTCTTTATTTCCTACACTGAATCCCTCACCATGCCTCCACCTCCCTGACTCCTGATGTTTCTGGAAACCTTCAGTTTTCAGCAGCGCCAATTGCATTGTCCTCTGCTGAGACCACTCAATCCTTGGCCTGCATTCCAGCTGCAGGCTAGATGAATCTCCTGCCTTCCTCACATCATCCCCTTCCTTCCCGAAGCCAGAGGGATCTTTCTAAGACACAGCTTGGATTGTTGCTGTGCTGCCTCACACCTTTGCTATCTCTTCCTGTTCCCTTTAGATAAAGCCTAAAGATAAAGCCAACCTTTTACTTTTTCCTGAAAATTATCCCTCTAGTACCTTGCATTTTTCTGCAATGATGGGAAGGCTTAGTCTTGACATTTTATAGTTGTCACAATTTTGATTATATTTATCTCTTTCCCCCTTCTTTTTTGGACCTTGAGGGGATTATGCTAAATGAAATAAATTTGACAGAGAAAGACAAATACCAAATGATTCCATCCGTATGTGGAAGGTAAAGAAACAAAGCAAATGAACTAACAAACAAAGTAAAAGAAACTCTTAGGGCCTCCCCGGTGGCACAGCGGTTGAGTGCTGGGTTGCGAGGCTGCCCGCAGCCTCTGCGGTGTCAGTTCGATCCCCGGCTGCTCCCCGGCCACCGGAGGAGGGTCCCACATGGCGCGCAGACCTCTCCTGCTGCCCGCTGCTCCCCTCAGCAGTGTACTTCGGTCCTTCTGCCTGCTCTGCTCCCCGCTCTGGCTCTGGTGAATTCTCTCGCCCTCCCGCACTTCTGACTGTACCCAGTGCTTGTATAAACAAACAAACAAACAAATAAATAAATAAAACATGCCTCTATTAAAAAAAAAAGAAACTCTTAGATTCTGTCTACAGAACGGTGGTTGCCAGAGGGGAGGAGGGTTGAGAGGAGGGTATAACAGGTGAAGGAGATCATTGTATGCTCGTGGACAGAAGCCAGACATTGGATGGTGATAATAATAGTCTGTACAGATGTCAAGTATAATGCTGTACACCTGAAACTTATATAATGCTATAAAGCAATGTTACTTAATTTTTTAAAAAAGTCTACTTGTGAGTGTAACCTCCAAGATCTAGTCCCTGCCTTCCTTTGAGTGGTCCTCCTTGCCTCTTCTCTCTCTCAGTGGCCTGGACTTCTTTTTTTGCTCTTTTTGAGACCTTTTCTTTTTTAGTGTTAGCTTGCCATGCTAGAAATTTCCCATTAAGACAGCTATCAAGGTATCCAGTAACTTTCAATATGAGCAACTTCATGATTGCTCTGTTTTAGGTGATCTTTAATTTTTTTAAATGCTTTTATTTTTATTTCCGCTTTTTTAAAATTTTCTTACATTATTGTTCATTTTTGTACAACATTTGATTGCTCCCTTCAGGTGGAGTCCCCATAATTCTCCCATCACCACATCATGACCTCTTCACTATAGTCTTTTCCACCTGCTGCTCCTTCTGCCTGAAAGCTTTGCTCTCCCCTGCCCTTGCCTGCTTGTCCTTCGGGCCTCAGCTCAGTTCTCTGTAACCTCAGCTTAGTTCTCTGTAACTTCTGCTGAGAAGCCTCTCCTGACTCAGAATGAGGAGCCCCTTCTGGAACATTTCGCTGGAACCTGTGTTTCCAAGTGTTGCAATGTGCCTGCCATGCCTGACATCACCGGGGCACTTCACAACTGCTCAATTAGGAAGAAAACATTAGGATCAGTGGGTGTGAAAGAGGCTTTGTACATTTTAAAGCATTCATTAATTTAGGTCTCTAGCGCCTACTCTATCATAAAAATTTAGCAAGAAAACCTTGAATGGCACGATTATTTTTTTTCCCTGAGTGTGGAAGACAGGAGCTTTTCTGCTACACAATCACCACAACATTTTATCTGTCGCCTTCTGACTCGTCATCTTCCCCAAATCCCCCTCTGATAATGCTGTGTCACCTGTTCTGATCCCCCTGCTCCTGTACTGTGCCTGCCCCTGCTGCTGCTCAGGTGCTAAAGGCAAGAGGCTGCAGTGAATGAAATAAACAAGGACCATCGTCGGCACAGATTTCCATCTTTGGATCTAATTCAGTGTTTGAAAGTCTATTTCTGGGAGGTATCATTTTCTTAAACACAAAATCCCTTGAACTTCAAACAGACTCAACTGAAGCTCTCTCTAGGCTATGCTTAGCCCTCGCTTTCACCATTTTAAAAATGCACTCTATGATCTATACATCCATTGAGCAACCAGACTTCCTCTTGGGGAAGTAATAATTCTAATGAGTCAAGGGAATGGTTGAGAGGATAACGTAGACAAGTCAGATCGAGGTTTGATGAATCAGCCAGTCCAGCCTGAAGCTGGAAAGATTACCAGCTGCATATTTCACATTTTCTTCTCCAAGTTGACCATTTAAGAATGGCATATTATACAAGTGTGTTTCTTACAGCAAGTGAATCAGCTTGTGACAATCCTGTAGGAATTTTTTCCATTTAATCCCATGAAGCAAAAGAGAACAGTCCGTGATTTTCAGCTGGAGGAGGAAGGAGAAAGACCCAGTTCTGTAGCTTTCTGCTGATGCATTTGAGAAAACAGCAATTTGAGTCCGTGTGTGTGTGTGTGTGTGTGTGTGTGTGTGTGTGTATCCGTGTCCTCCAAAGGTGAGGTTGGTATGGCACGCAGGGGGTCAGGCAGCTCCCCAGCTGTGCCTCCTAGGATTCGGTCACTGTTGGTTAGCACGGTGGGCCCCAAGATGCTTTTTATCTGGACTGAGATTCAATGAAAAGAAACTACAAAAGGGAGGACCAGTAGGAAAGACTTAGCATCTCCCCGCCCCCTCCCCCACCCACCCCATGAGATAAAAGCACTGCAGATAAGAAGAGAGGGATGACTAATTAAACCAGGTTAGAACATGCAGGGGGCTGGGGACCCTCATCCTGGAGGGTGTGCAGGAGGAAGCCTCTTGTTTCTATAGTAGGGCATTTTTGTATCAGTGATTCACTTGCTCTGCTGTGTGGTGGGCTTTCCCCTGCACAAGGAGGGGCCCTCAGGAAGACCCAGGGTTGGAAAAGGTTGGGGTGGAAGTACAATGAGTCACTTGGTGTAGAGAGACTTACAGGTCTTCAGGGCTGACCGCACGCTTGCAGAGTAAGGGTCAGGTGACAGCAGACACCGCAGCCAAATCAGCAAGGGGACACTAGAGCTAGAACCACTGAAAGTTTCTAACCTGTCTGTGATGTGACTTGCCTAACAATATAGAATCATGGTTGAAAACAGAATTCGTAGATAAATGGTGGATAAGCTGAGAGTTGGCTTTCAGTGATTTTAATTTTCTTTGTTCTAATTTTTCTGTAAAAATCATGCAATGTAATTTTCTGTAAAAATTATACACTAAAAATAATAGGTGACAGTTATGGAAGACCAAATAGAGAAAACCCTATTAGGAGGTTATGGAAATAGTCCAGGTGAGGAGTGGGAGGGGCACAGAAGGAGGGTAGGAGAGAAGTAGATGTTTAAGTGGAACCCCCAGTGCTACAGCCAAGCAGAAGAAGGTGGGGGAAGTGGGGAGGCTGTAGTAAGAACTCAATAGACTTGTGTCAGTAATCACAGCAGAGATGGATGAGAAGGTTAAAGGAGAGCCGAGGAGAGAGAGTGCCTGGCAGGCACAGAGGAATTGGGGACTTAGGGGACATAGGTACCAACTCCGGTACACAGGTGGAATCTGAGGGCATTTCCCCACTGAAAAGCACCGTGGCAACAAGCAAATAAATGGGTGAATCTGGGATCACCTGACTTTGAATCTCTACGCTATCACTTACTGAATAGAACTTAGCCTAGCTACTTCATCTCTCTTGTGTCTGTTTATCCATCTGTATATGGAGGTAATAATAATACCTGCCTCATAAGGTTGTTCTATAAATTAAATGAGTTAGTATTTGTAAGAGGCACAGCACCTGGCTTGAGTTAGCTCTATATAGTGATTGTTAAATAAAAACAAACTGGAATTTGAGCCTCTTGAGTTGCTTGAAATGGTTATTCTGTCTCTCTCCATGTGTCTCACACCTAGCCCTATGCAGGTAGATTAGTAAGCAAATAAATAACATGAGGCAATTAGGTCTTGCATAATTTTTTGGCTATACCATAAGTTAAATCGATGTCAGATGGCTCTGTTCCCTGTGCGTGGAAGAAAACCCCTGCTCACTGGAAGTTCCAAATAACCAAGTTCACAAAGAAATTTCAGTACAAAATGATTTCATCTGATGGAGACAACCTGCATTTTCAAAAATTCCAATAATTGCAGCACCTTATACCTACCTTTGATGGATGATGTGGGAAAGCCTCAATTAAACAAATAGGAGTGAAAACATTGTTGATAAGTGTCTAGCAGTGCATTACTAGAGGGAAGGGGGTTTACATTGCCTAGAACTCAGAAAACATACAGTATAAAGCAACTTAGTTTTGGATCCTGAGCCAAAATTGGTTAAGATCTGAGGCACAGCCCTGCATTTTGTAAGTGTGCTTTCCAAAAGGCCCTTTGAGCTGTCATGTCCCACTTGGAGTGCTAAGGCAACCCTCTGAGGGCGACACAGGGAAAGATGCAGGCGCAATATTTTTACATTTCATTGTTCTCTAGAGGTAGCCAACTTTGAAGAAAATGTGTTTTCAGACACTTTTCCACTCTCTGTGCTACTTCAGGATTGTTATCTAGAAATAGAAAACAAAGTATGTTTTCTTTGTCTGGTAATTAAATTCCTTGTTTCACCCAGAGATGGGGTGGGATTGTCTATTTTTTGGCTACTAAAGTTGGTGAAAGCTCATCTTTAAGGTAGTAGACCACAGGCCTTGTGGAAGGGAAATGTGACATCCCTGTAAGAGTTTTTTGTTGAGATCATAGTATATAAATAACACAAGCAACCACTAGTTATTTTGTGGTGTGAGTTAACATGAGTTTACTCCTTTAATTCTTTCAACAACACTGTGAAGTTACACTGTCACTGTCCCCATTTTACAGATGAAAAAAGTGAGACCAAAGGAGGGGAAGCCACTTGCTCAAGGCTGTAGCTCTCTGCTGCTGGGGTGACTCCTGGCTCCACTGACCCACATCTGGTGTGTGTACAGAAAATACCCCTCCAGCACATGTTATTTTTATTTTCAATAAACCAGAGTTCTCACTCTTAGGCAAACTTGGAAAGAAGAATTATGTAAGTCCCTGGTAAAAGGCCTTCTGATTCTGTAGGTACAGGACACAGAAGTGCTATTTTATAATCCCCAGGAACATTCTGAATGAAGTAGCTTCACAAGGGCGGGCTCTCATGTCTGCAGGAGGTGAATGAGACCTGATTCTCTGCAATTAAGATAAAAATAAAGCTCTTCTAGTGGTTTTACTAAATAAAGAACAAGATACCTGCTGACAATAATTAGTGTTCATTCATTTCAGCCTTTTCAAACAGCCTCCCACACATCAAGTGCATTAAGATGGCTTAGTGGGAGTGTTGAGTGGAGATTATGTATATGTGGGAGGATGTTCTCTATCGCCCTCCCCCACTTTTATTACATGATCACAATAACAAACTATCTTTTGTGGAGTGTCTGCATTTTCTCAGAAATAGTACCAGATCCTATTATTTAATCTCAAAAAAGCCATCTAAGGGAGGGGGTATCATATCCCTTGTCCACTTGAGACCCAGGCTCTGCAGAGGTAAGTGAATTGCCCAAAGTTATAGAGCTAGCAAATGGCACAGCTTAGAACTGACTCCACTACTATTTTACTTTTGTTTATTACAGAAATTGTCACATGTGAAATTCTAAAGATTGCTATAATGAAACCCCCATACACCAGTTAACCCAGCTCTCACAGTCAGTTGACCATTTTTCTTTTACTTATTTTCCCATGCACACACACTTTATTGTTGTTGTTATTATTTTGTATCATAAAGTGAATTTTAGACATCATATCATTTTAATTCATAATAAAGCCCAAAGGTAGTTTAAATATCATAAAACTAGCATTTTTGCTTTAAAGTGTCTTCCTACTCTTTGCTCCCCAATGAGCTGTTCTCTGGTTCGTGGGAGGTGCTTGTCATGGTTTGATATCAGCAGCTCATGCGATGTTTCCTGTATCTCATAAACTCCAAGGCGTCAGCAAGTGGTCATCCTCTCTACTCTCGATCTCCCCGCCACCCCAGCTCTCTGCTGGTTTGGTGGGGCCCACTTACTGTTTATAATATGAAGGAGAAAAATTATCAAAGACTTCTCAGCTTTAAAAAAAGTTAAAGGGGCTTCCCTGGTGGCTCATGGGGTTAAGCACAGTGCTATGAAGCTATCTGCAGCCTCTACAACTTGAGTTTGATCCCCAGCTGGCCAGAGAGATACCCACATGGCACAGCAGACCTCTTCCGTCTCGCCCACTGCTCCCCTCAACAGTCTTCAGTTTCAGTCAATCTGCCTGTTCTTCCCACTCTGTCTCTGGTGAATCTTTTCACCCCCTGCACCTCTGGCCTATACCCCATTCTTGTATGCATAAATAAATAAATCATTGAAAAAAAATAAAAAAGTTAAAGATTTGCTATTTTCAGGCAATCCTTAGAAAACAAGAAAGTTTTTGAAGAGGTGAGAAAAATGCTCCTTCAGAAACCAAAGCTCTCTGTTTCCACCTTGAAGGCATCTTATCTGCACAGTACAATTGGTCAATAACTGATTGGGGGAATGGAGTGAAGCCTAAAATGAGGCTGACTTCCGGGATGAGTATGTGAGTTTGATTCTTAGAATTATGCATCAATTTGGCCATAATTGGCTTCAGAGCAGGAGAAACTGCTTTCATGGAATAAGTTCTGGGGAGTTGAAAGAACAGTTTCCTCCGGAACTGAAGTTCTTCTTGTGAATCTTTGTCTTTAGAGTAAGCTTAGTACATGGAATTTGAAAGCCATGCTCTCCATCCCCTTCTACTTCTGGTTCATTGTGTGATCGGACGCAGGTCACTTCCTTTGTTCATTAATCCATCCATTTGGTAAATATAACTGAGTGATGAGTGTGTTCAGGGCATTAAGTGTCACATAGGGTCGCATATATGAAAGCAATTTTTAAATACATTCTGTAATAATAATTGTTATGCTCCTTGTTAAAATATAAGTGCCTTTGGAAGGATGTACTTTGAATAGCAATCTGTCATTAAGAATGATTCTTAGCATTTTAGAGCTTTGAAGGAGAAAAGGTGCAAGGCTCTGGACTCACTAAATATGCCTGTGGTCAGAGACAGGATCTGAGAGGGGGGTATTGTATGGGGAAAGTTTGTGATGTTAGTCTAGGAGCAAACCCTGTTCTAAAATAGTGCCCTATAATTTCTGGTGCACTGACAAGCTTCAAAGCAGCAAAAAAGCAAATCAACCCACACAAACTTTGAGCCCATTCACAGCAAATTCTGCAAATGTGTCCCTTTTGAACAAACGATACCCTGGGCCTGGAAGGTCTCCAGTCATTTCTACACTTTCTAATAATTAACTCGCTTTCATTGTTCCTGAACTGTCGGCCCACATTCAGCATCAGCACATCTCCCTAAGTTATATGACCATTACCTGGTCTTTTAATCAACCCTATTTTCTCCAGCCCTAATTTTTATGTTTCTGTACAGTTGTGTTTGTGTTCTTACACTCCTTTGAGGAATGAAGTTGAGTAAAATATATCAAAAGAAAGGCATAAATAAGTTCCTTGGGCTGGAATTATTGTGGACCCAAGTGGGAATTTTAGACTGTCGAACAGATTGAGTGTTATACTGTTAGTTGTTGAACATTATTATATAGTGGATAGATTACTGACCTTGGGAAGGCTAGGTTCATTTTCACTAGTGCAAGTTATTAGAACCGAAGCCTCTAAGGTAATACAGAAATCCTTAAGGAAGGAGAGTGATGCTGCATTTTTATTTCGGCATCACAGTAGCAAGCACTGTACTAGACACTGGGGAATGAAGATGAATGAGATACTCCCTCTGCCACTGAATAACCACAACTGTGGTGTAGCGGGATGTGTGCTCTGCCCCATGCCATTATCATTTCTTCATTCACTCAGCAAACCTGACCTTGGGGACTTGCTAGGGTGTTTGGCTTTGATTTTTCCAGACAGTGGAGGTTTTGGAAGAAGGATATGATCTGATTAGAATTGTTTTTCAGAGAGAGCAGCTGAGTGAAGTCAGGACTCAGTGGCTGGTAAATCAATTAGGAAGTCGGGAAACTCTCTTAGATCATCTGCTCACGGAGTTCTATTAGATATTAAAATATATGTTATTCTGTCTCTGAACAACAATGGACAACTGATGAATAAAGAAATATAAAGCATAGCACCAGTCTTTGGAGTAAGACTAATTTCAAGTCAGGCATCATCAAATAAGCTATAGCTCAATTCTGATGTGGATTTTTGATCTCTCCTCATTGGTAAGATGAGGCTGTGTATGAATTTTTCCCTTGATTCAGATGGGGAAATTGAAGAAAATGTGATGTATCGTTATTTATACTATTACTGCAAGTTTAACAGCTGAAAACAAACACACATTTTTTGGTTGGTGTTGGTTAATCTCACAGTTCTTGTGGGTCAGTTGTCTGAGATGCCTTAGTGGAGCCCTCCGCTTCTGGGTTTCACAGGCCGCCATCAGTGTGATCCGAGGGCTGTGATCTCGTCTAAGATTTGACTGGGGAAGGATCCACTTCCAGACTCAAGTGGTTGTTGGTAGCATTCCATTCATTTTGGTTTTGTAGGACTGAGGCTTTCAGTTTCTTTCTTCTTCTTCTTTTTTTAAGATTTATTTATGCATACAAGAGCTGGGGTGTTGGGCAGAGGTGTGGGGGATGAGAGGATTCACCAGAGACAGAGTGGGGAACAGAACAGGCAGAATGACTGAAACACACTGCTGAGGGGAGCAGCGGGTGAGACTGGAGAGGTCTGCTGCGCCATGTGGGTTTCTCTCTGGCCGGTCGGGGATCCAACTCGCGCTGCAGGGCTGTAGATTGTTTCACAGTGCGTTGCTTAACCCCTTGTGCTGCCAGGGAGGCCCCAGGTTTCAGTTTTTTGTTGGCTGCCGGCTGAGGCTAACCTCCATTCTTTGTCACATGGGCTGTCAACATGACCTCTTACTTCTTCAGTACCAGCAAAAGAGACCTTGAAATCTGAATTGAATGTAATGTAATCACATGTTCATAATCAAGTGCGTCCTGTCACTTTGCCATTTTTATATGGCAAGAAGCAAATTGCTAGACTAGCCTACACTCGAGGGCAGGGGGTCTTTCAAAGGTGTGAATACAAGGAGGCCTGGGTCGTGTGGGTCAGCCTCAAAGTCTCTCCTCACCATTGTGATGTTCAGTGATTTGGTGGAGGTGCTGAAGCAGATAAAAGGGTGAAGAGATCACAGCCCATGAATTCCTGAAAAATATTGACGTTGTTACAGAGCCACCCTCTGTTTTCTTTTTTCTCCATTGAATCTTGGGAAATTGATCCAGTGCTCACCAAATCTTTCAGGCCAATTATGCTAGTCCTGCTGCAAGGTTGAGGGCAAAACCCATTTCATTATCTGGTGTCTGGAATCCTGGTGGCAGTAGCAGTTGTCATTGGCTTACTTACCTATTCCTTCTTGTTTTGTTTCATTTCATGAAATAATATCTTCTTTGCCTCAAAGACTCTTCCTTTTAATTTGATAATCTTTCAAGGAAAATTAATAGAACAGATAGGATTAAAAGGCTTCAGGTGGCAATTTCAAGCATTCTGTTAATTAATTTAATGATATATTTTGAGAAAAGGAGCCTAAATGTCTCTTAGAAAAGTCAATACTGGCACTATGATGGATCACCTTGAGCCTACCTTTCTGTCTCAATTTCCCCACCTATAAATCTGCAGTATGCTGTATCCATACTAACAAGATATTCCAAAGGGAACGAATAATTTTTAAACATAAACTGGAAGTTTTACACAATAGAAATTGGTTTGGATTCTGCACTGCTTTAAGTAATTATCATGTGCTAGTTACTACCAGGTACTCTGTTTATTATATTCCTTTGTTTTTCTTATATAATCTTGACAGTGGCCTTGAATGGTAGATGCTGTTATCTTCATTGTACAAATGATGAGTGAGATTCAGAGATGTTGTTTAACAAGTCCAGGTTCACACAGTGATGAATTAGGATTCTGCCTGATTCCATAGCCTGTGAATATGCCATTGCAACAGGAATTATGGAATTAAGGTTGATCACTCACCAGATTGCTATTCAGTATTATTTTTACTGAAATCAGTGGCAGTTTTAAAGAAGCCAGAATAGGCAAAACTTAGAGAAGAGTTTCTTCTTATGTGTGTGATCACTGTTTAAGAAAAAAGTGTTATTAAAAAAAACCAAAGGTTGAATTGCATGATATTTCACATTTAAAAATATAAATCTATAACACACTATGGAATATAATACAGCAGTGAAAAGTGGGGAGAGAGAAAGAAGAATAGAAGAAAGAAAGAAAAGAAATGAACAGAGAGAAATGAGGTAGGTCTAAGATGAAAGAATTGCCAAAACATATTGTTAGATTTCAAACAGCAAGTTACAGATTTGAGTATGATGTCATTTGTGTGCCAAACCAAATCACATAAAGTTCTTTTTACTTTTCAGTTATACAAATGCATCAAAAGCAGACTGAAGAAGTAACACCCTAGATTCATTAAATAGCACCTCTGAGGATGGGGCCTAGCATCAACCTATAGCTATATGGTGGAACTTTAGTCTAACCTTTACTGTTTAAAGTATTTACAAAGAGAAAGTTTTTATGCATTACCCATGTAATTCAAAGTTACATTTTTAAAAAGTGAAATATGGGCGATGAAGTCAAGCCTCTCATTGACAAGTCACAGCCAAAATTTGTGATGAATTATTATCATTCATCAATAATAAAGGGGATGAGCTCAACTTACCATATCAACTACTGGACTTTTCCCCCAGAGATTTCTAAGTCAGCTGGGGCTTTGATGTCTGACTATGGTCTGAATAGGAAGCTTTCTTAGGATGGCCACCCTCAGGAGATTTCTGTGATGAGCCACAGTGGGGACAGATGGATGAGTGAACAAGTCTGCTCTCTTCCAGACATTTCTGCTCTCCATCACTTCGCCTTATGCTGGGCAATCTTCCAGGGGCAGGTAAGGAAGGGTG